>NC_084806.1:5269903-5586847 GCF_963583255.1 Pyrus communis | reverse complement strand
ATTTAATTAGCTGAATCGAATTCATCTGCGTAACATAGAAAATACATGGTTTAATTGAAACTATTCTAGTAAGATCATATAATTAGGTTTAATATATATATATATATATATATATATATATATATATTATGTATTTATATACCGGCCAAGTCTTGATCCTAACTCCTAATTGAGTGTTGTTGAATGAAATGTCGTTCACAATAATGTTTGAGACACATGCTGTACTTTGGTTTCCTCCAAGTCCTCCTAGACTGTAAGAACAAAAAGAAATAATAAATTGATGCATCACCAAGATAATAATAATTCCAAAAAAACTCAGACGTACTACAAAAATTAAAAATAATTAAAATTGAAAAGGGATCATAATTAATTTTTAAATTTGAAATTAAATAATAAAATTGGTGATCGACAATGCAATACGACATACCTTATGCCATGGCCAGGGCCACATTTAATATGATGAACATGAACATTATCGCAGCCTGTTTGTATGGACACACAGTCATCTCCTGTTAAAATTAAAAGTAGAAATCAAACACACGAATTTAAAAGTATATAATATTATAAAGTGGAGTTCGATCAGTCCCGCAGAGTAGCCAGAGATTTTAAAAAGTCCAGTCGGCAAGTTGCGCTATTTTTTTTCCTAATTCTGCATTCCCTCCTGGCTTCAGTGGCAGTTTACCGTTTAAAATACTTTTTTTAGCCACCATGAAAATTTTTCAAATTTTTCTTCCTCGTACCACCTAACTATACTTTCAAGTGTGCACTGCATTCCCTCAATATAATAAACAATAGGATAAAATGATTTGACAACAAATGAGGGTATTTTTGTCACTTTATTCTTATTTTATGGATGTAACATTACATTTCGCCCAGGGGAGTGGATCTTGAAAGCCTTATATGTATATTCTTATCTCTACCTAGCACGAGACCTTTTGGAAGCTCACTGGCTTCGGGTTCCATAGGAACTTCGAAGTTAAGAGAGTTGGGGGTGAGAGCATTCCCAGGATGGGTGACTTACTGGGAAGTTCTCGTATGAGTTCCCAGAAACAAAACCGTGAAGGTGTGGTCAGGGCCCAAAACAGACAATATCGTGCTACAGTGAAGTTGAGCCCGATATGTGGTGAGGGCCGGGGCGGGGATGTGACAATGGAAATTTTTCATGGAATGACCAAAATGATTGATTGTGGATAAACTCAATGACCAATTCTATCAATTTCAAATCCTAGGGACCAAAGTGAAGAGTTATCCAAATCTCAAGGATCATTTTGACTAAAAAACCATAATATTATTCTTTACTTAAAAAATGAGAGGCTAATTTATCCATGTATCCCATTGTCATTTTCACCCAACAAAGCGCCTATAACCAGTCTACCCATACCCTGGGTCACCACTTGGTCACTCTATCACCGTCATATCTACTGTACTGTCACAATTGGTTAATGAGAAATTTTATTTGGACCCATATAACCTATTTTTACATCCAACTTATTTTCTACACCCATATTACTTTTAACAAATCTATCAATATCTCTTTAAACCCAAATTTGCGACATAAACTACCCTCACGAACCTAATTTAATATGTAAATTTATCTTTACACCCATTTAGAAAATATAAATCCAAAATCAAGAAATGTATAATACTTGAAATGAAGCATTAAGAACTGTACCAAAGCATGTTGCAAAGAAGGTCGATACCAATGCAGCAAGGTACATCAAAGAGGTGAACAACTGCAGGCCTTGATTGTTCTATGATGCAAAGGAAATTAAAATAATCTCCATCTCCATGTTCTTTATTTCTTTTTATGTAGTATTGGTTGTCATGATCACATTCTGATGAGACAACTGAAGTTTTGACTTAAGAATTTAATTCAGTTGGAGTTTTGGTTTTTAATTTAAAAATTGGTGAGTAATTGGTGAGTCATGGTTACGAACTTGTAATAGTGTAGATCAATGATATTTTTGGATAACTCAGTTAAAATTTTTGTCTCTTATTTTTTCTCTTGTAACTTTTTATTTTAACCAGAATGAACATAAAATAAAGATTGCATGATGATAGAGTTTGATTATTAGATGTGGATTTATTGATATCTTCTAGTTTCATTGTTAATTTCATCTTGTATTTTATGGTAATTATAAAATACGATAAAAATAACTACTCACATTTAAAATTCAAATTACGTGTATAATATAGTTATATGAGTTCAAATAAAAAATTTCTTCATTAATCGTTTCAAACTTTTCCATTTCCCAAATTTAGAAAAAGACCGCATTACCACAACATTTTCTTGAATCCCAAGTACCCTATAAACACAGATTACTGAATCCAACCATTTTCTCACAACTTTGTACCAAATCAAACTCTAACATGTCCAAATTTATCTTACTTTGGTTCTTTCCTCTGTTTTTGTTTCTAAAGAGTGCTCGTTCTGATCCGAGGGCCACTCAGGCAGCGATGATATGCACAAACGACACAGCTCCGACCCCAGAACGTCAAACCTTCATCGCCAACTTCTTAGCAGCCATGGACGCCGTCACCCCACAGATTGCCACCCGAAGATACGCCACCGCCGTCACCGGAACTGGAAACGCCACCGTTTTCGCTTTTGGCGAGTGCATGAGAGACCTATCCAAGCAAGACTGCGACCTCTGCTTCGCCCAGTGCAAGACCAAACTTTTAGGGTGCCTCCCGTTTCAGAAAGCAACTCTCGGCGGCCGCCTTTTTTACGACGGTTGCTATCTCCGGTACGATGATTTCGATTTCTTCAACCAGAGCTTGAGTCCCCAGGACAGGACCATTTGTGGGGACAGAGATTTTGGTCGGAATCGGACAGTTTTTAAGGATAATGCTCTGAGGTTGGTGAGGAATTTGAGCTCGACGTCGCCTAAGAATGATGGGTTTTCTGCTGGGTTTGCGGTGGGTGAAGGGAACGTTTCGGTTTACGGGTTGGCGCAGTGTTGGGAGTTTGTGAAGGGGCCTGGTTGCGAGGAGTGTTTGGCTGACGCCGTTAGGAGAATCGGGTCTTGCCCTCCGAAAGAAGAAGGGAGGGTTTTGAATGCTGGTTGTTACTTGAGGTATTCGGCTCAGAAGTTCTATGATAACAATACAGTCACCGATGATGTAGGCCGAAATGGAGGTTAGTTGTTTTTTTCTTGTTCAAGCGATATTCTAATCTAATCTAAACTTCGATTATGCAGAGTGGACTGCTCTAGTATGATTAACTTGAACTTTTTACATTTTCTCGTTTACCGTCTAAGAAAAGTTCAATTTTTTGGTAGTTTGGATTCAAATTTCGGACCACCTGATTTGATTCCAGAGTTCGATGTGATGAATGGTGATGATTTGTTTCTTAGAGTAGAAAACTTGACATTGTGTGGACTTGTAAATTTTGGTTTTGTGTTGTTAATGCTGGAATATTCCTGAATGACAATTTTCATATGCAAATTGTTTGACAGGACGCCGCGGCTTGGCGATAACTTTGGCTGTAACATCTGCTGCATTTGCTGTTGTGCTGACTATTTCTGCACTTGCTTTCTGTGCAAGGAAGAAAATACTGACGAGAAGGAAAGGTACCACGGTTTTGATTTGATATTCTGTTTAGATGCTTCTTTCTTTAAGCTTTGGATTAATTTTTTTTTTCTTCTTTTAATTTCACAGCTGCTTCAGAGAAAAAGCAATTCGGAGCTCTGTTGGCCAATGTGAATAAGTCCCAACTCAATTTTTCATACGAAGTTCTCGAAAAGGCCACCAATTACTTTCATGATTCCAACAAGCTTGGACAAGGAGGATCTGGCTCAGTGTATAAGGTAATTTCTCCTTTCGTTCTGCGTAGGTATCAGATTTCGGTAAATGGAATTGACTGGGGAGTTTTTCCTTTATGTCAACACAGGGAGTTTTGCCGGATGGCAAGGTTGTTGCCATAAAGAGGCTGTTCTTCAACACAAGGCAATGGGTGGATCATTTCTTCAATGAAGTCAATTTGATCAGCGGAATCCATCATAAAAATCTTGTAAAGCTGTTGGGATGCAGCATTACAGGCCCCGAAAGCCTTCTTGTTTATGAGTATGTCCCAAATCAAAGCCTTCATGATTATTTTAATGGTAATTTTCTCTACTCCTTGGGTTTTCGCATCATCAGTCCATTTACATATTCTTACAGTTCATCCCTCTATCAATTTTCAGTGAAAAATAATGTGGAGCCACTGAGGTGGGATTTGAGGTATAAAATCATACTGGGAACAGCTGAGGGCTTGGCCTATCTTCATGAAGAATCGAAATTGAGGATCATTCATAGGGATATAAAACTGAGTAACATTCTGCTCGACGAGGAATTCATGGCGAAGATTGCTGATTTCGGACTTGCTAGAATGTTCCCTGAAGATAAAACCCACATAAGCACTGCCATTGCTGGCACACTGTAAGCTGCACTCCGCCTGTTTTTGTTTTTATTTTTTGCTTCAAAGACTTCTTTATCTTTTCTAACATAGAAGAATACTAAATTTTCTTGCTTAGAGGTTATATGGCTCCAGAGTATATCATTCGTGGCAAGTTGACTGAGAAGGCGGATGTTTACAGTTTTGGAGTTCTTGTCATCGAAGTCATATGTGGAAAGAGGAACATCTCCATCCTTTCAAGTTCGATTTCTATCCTACAGATGGTAAACAAAATTGTTTCTCTTGCATATCCGCTAAATCTTTAATTCGTGAACAAATTTTCACATTCACTTTTCAGTAATCATAATTTAACCTATCTTATTTCATAAAGACCTGGGATCTTTATGGAACGTGTAGGTTATGTGATGCTGTCGATCCACTACTAGAAGGTAAGTTTGAAAATGAAGAAGCATCTCGATTACTTCAAATCGGGTTACTTTGTGTGCAAGCTTCAGCAGAGCTGCGGCCAGCAATGTCATTAGTCGTGAAAATGCTTACCGAAAATCTTGAGATTCCTCAGCCAACACAGCCACCATTTCTCAATTCTGGTAGCGCGGAATTCAACAGGAATATTCCGTCGCGTAATTTCAATTCTCTGCCTGCGGAGTCTAACACGCAATCTTCGAAGAATAGCATGACTCAGAGCTGGATTGAGCCTAGATGAACATTTTGTATTTCAGCATCCACAATGTCAATTTTGCAAGTTCAGATGATCTATGAGCTAAAGCAATCCCCATAGACCCTTTTGGATATCAGTGATCCAGCTCTGCAGCTCCCACGGTCTAATTACAGTCAAATTTTGTGTAACTTCTGTATGTTTTTACAACATGGGTAACTACAGCTGAATGCCCTTTGTAAAATATATGTAGAGAAATATTTGAGAATAGTTTTGAACTTCTGATATATGTAATACGGGGGTGGATCGATGGGAGCACCTTTTTTTACATGATATTTTTAAACGCGTTTTTGTAAGGTCTATTCCGTGTGAAAAAAGATAAATGTTCGGATCGTTAAACTACTTTGCACGGTGATCAACGTCCTGTCACGTAATGATATGTCTCTCGTGTTATATCACGTTTATTTATTTAAGCAACCCTATTATCCATTGATCCCTTTTTGAATAACAACAAAATCAAAGTTACGAAAGTGGTGCTCTATTTCTTTCTTTGAATAATCAATTAAATCAGCATTTTCAAATGGCGGTGAGAATTATACTTAAACAAACAACCATTCTAAAGTCAAAGTTAAAACAAAAAATAATCCAAGATTAACAGTTAATCAAGGAAGGATATTGCTAATACCAGCAAAGTTAAATAAAAAAAATAATCCAAGAGTAACAGTTAATCAAGGAAGGATATTGCTAATGCCAGCTCTTATAGTTCACACAGGGTGCACATGCAGATCAAACAGCTCCCAACAATTTAAAAGCACCTCGTTGAATCCATTGAATTTTATGGAAATATCATATATCTGGAAGGCTCAAAAACTAAATATAATTAGTGTGGCAATTTTCTCTGCAAAGTTAATTAAATATGTTTTCTGGGTTGATTTGGTACACTGTACATATATAAATACAATGAGTGACTATGCTGATTAAAGATAAACATTCAAAATAACAAATGGTGGGTTTGAAACACCAAGTTGATGTAATATTTTTTAAATTTAATAACAGCAACAGTATTAAAAATAGAAACAAATATATATTATTAACAACATTCTTCCCCACTTGATTTTTTATTTTCATTAATTTCTGGGAATATAATTTGTGTGCATATGTCAATTAGTTGGCGTAATGATTAAGACTAAACGTTATTGGCTTATTGTAGTTGGTGACTTGTTTTCATGCTGACTATGTCGGTGCCAAAGAGCTATTTATGAGTAGACAACAAGGGATCGAGATGCACAATTATCTTCCCAGCGGAACTTGTTGAGCTAACAACCCTTGTTGAATATTGTTCACCCTTGTTGAATATTGTTGTGAACTTGTGACGAAAAGAAGAAAATTGTTATTAGTACACTGTGTTAAATTTGTCATAAATATCCGCCAGTCAAACTTAATATCTTGTCCAACATAGTAAAAATATATCATTAAACAAAAAACTAGTCTATAGCGTGCGCAGTTAAATCTAAGAGATAATGTGAAAACCTAGATGCTATTTGTTGAAAAAAGTTTCAATTGTCAACTCACTTTAACCATGAAGTCTAAATCTAAGATATTTGATTATTATTATTAGGTAAAACTAGAAAGGTGGTGATCCACACACTTACTTTTACCTTTTATACACCATCCTTAATTCTCTTAATTCTCAATTATCAGATCGAATGAATTAAAGAAGATCAATAGACAAAAATTAACATGAGTGTGTAAGATATAAAATAACTGAAAAATGGAGGTATTCGTTTCTCACATCAGTCAAATGCACCAACTACTACCAAACATAGCTACGCCTCCTCCTACGCTACATATATGATATAAAACTAAATCTATATATTAGCACTCTAAAAATCTCATTATACATTCCAAACTTTCTATATTTGGAAAGAAAAATACACTTGTAAGGAATGTAGAATGAGATTTTTGGAGTGCCAATAACACTTTCCTGTATAATAGTTGTTTGTATAATATATATATAGAGATATACGGATCAGGATCCTCTCCTAATCTAAGGATCATGATTCTCATGACTAAGAGATGTGGGCCGTTGGATGAAAATCTAACGGTTATAATTATTATAACTTTAAAGGGACCCCCTATTTGTAACCGTTGGATTTTCATCTAACGGCCCACATCCCTTAGTCATGAGGATCTTCATCCTTAGATTAGGAGAGGATCCTGGTCCGAGATATACATATATATATATATATATATATATATAGAGAGAGAGAGAGAGAGAGAGAGAGAGAGAGAGAGAGAGAGAGAGAGAGAGAGAGAGAGAGCTGTTGGATTTTTGGGCCAACACCGCGTGGTTTCCACTGCTCCTCCCTCATTCTTTCGATTTATAGTTTGAAGTTGAAGCAAAGAGAAAACTTTTCCAGTACAGCCCTAGCTCACTTTGACTTCTCAACGTATTCGAATTGGCTTCTCTCTCTTTATCTAGCTTCATTTCACAACAGCAGAAGCCAAAAGCCAGAAGGCCTCGATTAAGCTTCTCATCTCACCTGCAGGAACTCATAGTTTCAGTCATCTAATGCAAAAACAAAAGGTACGCGTACATATATATTTATAGGTCTCATGTTTTACGAAAAAAAACCAATTTCCACGCACTCAAAACTTCGTCTACAACTTCTGTAGTTCATTTTTTGTCTACGAATTCTTTGGCAGTTTAGTGTGTCTATATATATATATATATATATATCCTGCGAGTAATCATATCTTTATTTAGGGTAAGGATATAGCTCCTAAACATTCTGCCATGATTCTGTGTATTCCTGCAGCTAATATGGACTTGGCGAGAAGTCCTTTTAGTTTTGGATTTACCAGCGTGCCTGTATTGGTGACTTGCTCTGCTGAGTCTGCTCTCACTTTCTCAAGCAAGTTGATCTGAATGGATCAACGATATGTCATTGGTAATATGTTAATACCATTGCCACTGAATAAAAAACGGATCTAGTATATAATAATATAACGTCAGCAGTTTAGACTTTTAATAAGTTAACATCTTGATACCATTGTCACAGTATTGATATTAAGCTAATGTTAAGCTAGCTGCTTAACAAGTTAACATCTTGATTTGAGTCATCACCGGGGACCAGTATACAATAATATAACGTCAGCAGTTTAGACGTTTAACGTGAGCTGCTGGTGGCAAGTGGCAAATGGCCATGGCGGGCTGGCTGGAGGTCATGGGACCATGGTGGGGATTGGGTGGGATCTTATATGGTTGGATATTTATGTGGTTTAGTTCAGGGAATCACTCCTCCTTCCTCCCTCCCTCCCTCTATAATTCAATGCCGACCTTTTACTATCACATTCAATCCGAACTGTGGGGTCCAAACTGGGGAGAGATTATTCAGTATGGTTGGAGTACAAGATTGATTGGAAACTTGAAGAAAAAAAATTCAATTAATTGTATTATGACATTTGGTATACCACTCCGTGTTCTCATGTCATTGAAAACTTTCTCCAAACTGGGAATGCTTGTGGAGCCCTTGTGGGACCCTTCTCATTATTCTGTTCCGAGCTGTCCTAGCCTCATGTCCCAGTTTGTTGTGTAGATTTCATGCAAAAGCCATGTGTATCGTCTCGACATGACATTGTATCAACGGTAGTGATATTTTTATCATGTCAAGAGAAATTTACAATATATTTTATTATTGACATAAAATATTATCATAGCGTTAATATTTATGCCATAAAAGTCGTCCAATTTCCACCTATAAACTCGCCTACACTTTAGGATTCCATTTGAATCAATGATTTAATGCAATGTGTGTTGTTTCATATAAATATTATAATGCCATGTGCATCGTCTCGACGTGACACTGTATCTATGACATCACAATAGTGTAGGGAAGTCTCTCTCCGGTTTCAGAAGGCTGATCAAAGAAACGTTTCTTGTTTAAGTTGACTGTGAAAGTGTGAACCCAAAGAAAACTCGGGGCTGCAATCCCTGCAACAGATAAGAACCCAAAATCCAAGACCTGCCCTTTTGACTTTGAGATGTAAACCCAGCAATATAAACCAACCACCTCCTCAAAGCCTCCAACTTTAAGGGACGGTGTCTAATTCTGCATTGCTACTTTTATGCCGTCTGTTCTTCTGTAATAGCTACACTCCTAATTCCCATTTGCCCAATTGCCAGCAATCCTTAAATCTTCCACAACATTCCTTCATATAAATTTGGATGGAGGCAGCTGCAAATTAAACCAAAGTTCCAATTCATCCCAAAAAAAATGAAGAAATGCAATCTTTCAGCTCTTTCCCAAAACTTACTTCTCCTGAAGATCCTGCTGTTACTAGGAATGGCTGCCGGAGATCCAAGAACGAAGACGGTCGAAATAATGTGCGGCAACCAACCTGAGCACAACACAACCGTTTTTGTTCCGAATTTTGTCAGCACGATGGAAAACATCAGCGAACAAATGCGAACTTCTGGCTTTGGCGTGGCAGTAACCGGTTCGGGCCCTGATACAAACTATGGCCTAGCTCAATGCTACGGAGATCTTTCTCTTCTAGACTGTGTGTTATGCTATGCTGAGGCGCGTACAGTGCTTCCCCAATGTTTTCCTTACAATGGGGGTCGGATTTACCTCGACGGTTGCTTCATGAGGTCCGAAAACTACAGCTTTTACGAGGAGTTTAGAGGATCGGAGGACAGGGTTGTGTGTGGGAACACGACAAGGAAGAGTTCAGCGTTCGGAGAATCAGCAAGGGAGGTTGTGAGGCGTGCGGTTGAGTCTGCACCAAGTAAACGAGGCTATGCAAGGGGTGAGGTGAGTGTCAGTGGAACAGCGAACCAATCGGCTTACGTGTTGGCGGATTGCTGGAGAACTTTGGATGAGAGCTCTTGCAGACGGTGTTTAGAGAATGCATCTGCGTCAATGTTGGGATGCTTGCCTTGGTCCGAGGGGCGTGCATTGTACACCGGGTGCTTCATGAGGTATTCGGACACAGATTTTCTCAACAAGGAAATGGGAAATGGGAGTTCCAGAGGTAAATGAAACTCCACCCCTTTTCTTTAACATAGGTTTCCTCTTATCGGTTTGAGCGGGTGGAGGGTAGGCTGCTTTGGTAGCTCGAGATTGAGCCCGGTGTGTAGTTTCGCTCACCTAATCTTCTAAACTTTGTTGCAGGTACCGTAATTGTCATCGTAGTTTCAGTTATCAGCTCCTTGGTGGTTTTAGTAGTTGGAGCAGCCATTGGATTTTATATCTGGAAAAACAGATATATACAAAAGAAAAGAAGAGGTAAAAAGCTTGTAGAAACTCTGCAATGCAACCAGATTGTACTTAGTTATTGCATTGCTTCATCAATGGTGCAAATTTAATAACGTCTACAATGGACGAAATAGAATTTCACTCGTAAAAGATTACCGACCACCAAAAGCTTTTCGGAGTTTTGCAGGAACAAATGATGCAGAAAAGTGGGCGAAAACCCTAAACGACAGGAGCTTAAACTTCAAGTACTCAACAATTGAAAAGGCCACAGGGTCTTTTGACATTGTCAACAAGCTTGGGCAAGGAGGTTTCGGAACTGTTTACAAAGTAGTTTATCTCCTCGTCTTTTGTTTGTCTTGTACGTCCGATGCCTCTCTATCTCAGAAACTAACAGGTTTTATCCTAGCAGGGAGTTCTGGCTGATGGGAGAGAGATTGCAGTGAAGAGGCTTTTCTTCAACAACAGGCACAGAGCAGCAGATTTCTATAACGAAATCAACATTATAAGCAGCGTCGAACACAAAAACTTGGTCAGGTTGTTGGGTTGCAGTTGCGCAGGACCTGAAAGCCTTCTCGTCTATGAATACCTACCAAACAGAAGTCTAGACCGCTTCATCTTCGGTAATTTCATAGATTTACGTTGATTTATACAAATCCTAACTGGTGATATGCCATGCATGCTTCTGAACTTCTCTCAATGTTTTCGACAAATTTCAACAGATCAAGAAAGGGCTAAAACACTTAACTGGGAGAGGAGATATGAGATCATTGTTGGGACAGCAGAAGGTTTAGTCTACCTTCATGACAACTCGACAACAAGGATTATTCACAGAGACATAAAGGCCAGCAACATCCTTTTGGATTCAAGGCTTCGTGCTAAAATTGCAGATTTTGGGTTGGCCAGGTCTTTCGAGGAAGATAAGAGTCACATCAGCACAGCCATTGCAGGAACATTGTAAGCTTATTTATAGTAAAATTTCAGGTTGTTTTAGTGAAGATAAACGAAGTACACTCCAAAAATGTAAGCTTACCGGTATTTGTAATTAACCTCAGGGGATATATGGCTCCTGAATACCTAGCTCATGGCCAGTTGACAGAAAAGGCAGATGTCTACAGCTTCGGAGTGCTTATATTGGAAATCATCACTGGAAGACAGAACAACAGGAGCACATCTGCAGAGTACTCAGACGGCATTGTTATAATTGTAAATTTCCCAATAAATTCTTCCTTTTTTCCATTCACAAAACAATTTGAACTTCGAATTTGCAGTATAAAGTAGATCCTCATCCTTAGTTCTTGTTCCTGTGCTTTTTGTCCGAACAGACCTGGAAGTACTTTCAAGCAGGGACTGTAGAGGAACTATACGACCCAAACTTAATGTTGCAAAATTTCCATGACAACTTTAAGGATGAGATATTCAGAGTGGTCCAGATAGGACTTCTATGCACCCAAGAGAGTCCCTCTTTACGACCAACAATGTCCAAGGCGCTGCAGATGCTAACAAAGAAGGAGCTGGACCTTCCTCCACCTGCCAATCCACCTTTTATAGATGAAAAGACCATGGAACTCAATGACAAAGGTGACGACCAATGTTACCCTCTAAATGCAGACGGTGCTTCTTCAGTTGCGAGTGTTTCACATAGTTCTTTCTATCCTAGGTAATCACAACACAATGAAAACGAAAGGTTTCACATATTTCCAAGGATTGCAAGCACTTAGTTTTCCTCTGAAGGAGCCGAGGAATCTCAGGCTGCACCTCAGCCCTGCTCAGCTCAGTCAGAGGGCACATCTAATGACAAGGCCAATTTTGACTAATTGAGAGAAAGTACAAAATGGCATTCGAGGATTTGTAGAAATTGTGAGAATGGTTGAGTGAGACTTCAAGAGAAAGCAATATTTTTTTTTCTCAGTTTTCAGAGCCAGACAGTATGAGCAATATTTTCGTTGTCATTTGTAGAAGTAAAATTGATCTTGAGACATGCTCTTAAAGACTGATATTCAGAACTGTGAGAGAACAAATGAAAAGAAATGTTTGAGCCACAACATCTTTCTTATTTCCCGAAGGCACATATTTTGTGTTCAACAAGACACAATTTGAAAATAGCATACATGAACCAACCTATCGGGTGGCTACTAAGTTCCCCATGAGGCTTCCACCAATCTCATAATATTTGGCATTGGAAAAACCTACATCTAAAGCCAGCTTCTCCAACTCGTCCCCTGTGTTCACAGAAATATTTTAATCAACAAACTAGTACCCTGTTATCCGTTTAACCACTCCACTTGATCACTTATTAAGCCTATGCCTAAAGGCCTCCAAACAGAACAATTCCCAGGAGCTCACAAAATTTGAAGATACTCTGTTTATACTGTGTATAAACACAGCAGTACAAAGATAGCTTAAACAGATTAAAACATCATGAGGTGCAGATGCCATAAAAATAAAGAGCAAGGAAAATGCACCTGTCAGGAATTCCCTGATTGAACTTTTTAAGTACTTGTAATCCTCCTCAAGTCCAAAACCAGATGCCACGGGGACAACAACATTGTCAATCATCAAGTCCTAGCAAAAGTTGAATCATGAAGCATTCAGCACTTGATTGCCAAAATAAACATAGAATGGTCAAATTGGTCCATGCGTTAGAAGACAAAAACTTATTGTATCTGGTTATGAGTACCTGAATTGATGAAACAACTGGATTGGTGCTTTTGTTGAAGTCAAGGATCGATACCCTTGAGCCTGTGATGCCAAGCAAAAATGAGAAAAACTGACCTACATAGAACTACAACGTCATCAAGCGAAAAAGAGAGAGAGGGAATGGAACCTGCTTTCAAAACTCTAAAAATTTCCACCATGGCCTTGTGTTTGTCTACTACATTTCTTAGCCCATAACCCATAGTGATGGCATCAAAGTGACCGTCAGAAAACGGCAATTCAGTTGCATCACCTTCAACCCACCTAACAAGATGCAACGCATAACATGATCGATTATTCACATTAATGTAATGCTGATTAGTAATTCAGTATCTACTCAAAGTGCTTGGCCTAAAACAAACGAGGTGAAAAGGATAAAACATTTTCAAAACCCCGGGTTAAATTTCAAACATTTTTAGTTGATCGACCACTAGATTTACCAGTGCTCACTCAATGTTCAAGTAGCAGGCCTTCGACTTCAACTTTTGCCGCGACGAAGCAACTGACAACTGCTCCTTCGAGAAATCAAGACCAATCACCTGCCAATGTAGCCAGATTTTACAATCCCAATCACAAACATCAGCTCATATTCAAATTAAATTACCAATCTTTAAGCAAATTACATCAAAGACCGAACCTTGCCATTGGACCCAACTTTCTCGGACAAGAGAAACGCTAAATCCCCACTTCCACAGCACAAATCCAACACACTCTCCCCCATTTTTGCTCTGCAACCCAACATTCAAAAACTTGAAATTCAGAGACCCAAATATGTTCCACCAAAAATAAAGCAAAAAAATAGTCAGTTAATTTTTACCCGCTCCACGAAACTGCCATTCTTTTCCATATTCGATGTTGACCCAAGCTCAACAAATCATTTAACTAAGAATTATTCCAAAAATAAAAACGGAAGATAAATATTTAGACAGATTCATTATTAACAATCAAAGAAAAAGTGACACTGCAACTGAAGAAAAAAAAAATCGAACGTTATCGTAGACAGGGGCAATGCGGTTGAAGAGCGCCTGGCGTTCGGTGGAGGACCGGACCCGACTGCGTCTGAACCGGGAATTGGGTAGGCATGGACCGGCAGAGAATGGAAGTTGAAGCCGAAGCGAAGCCATGTCAGTTACTGAAACACAGATACACCCGTTTTTCTGAGATCAGTGATCGGATAAGGGGGCCCGATTCCGGTGAATTACGGGTCGTCGGTTCTAAAGTAAGCCCAATGTAGGTAAGCCATCTCAGTCTAGCCCAATAGTGATGCATGGCCTCAGATTTTAAGCATAATCGATTATATAATTCAGTTTGGGTCTGGTTTTACATGGTGAGAAATTACTTCGATCTTCAAATTTTTATAGCGTGCCTACTTATTTGAATGGGGAAGTCATGAATCAGATAATTGACAAAAAAAAAAAAAAAAAAAAAGAGGGAAAGGAAAGGAGATATGACCAATCAGACTTTCTAATTGATTTGATTCTTGATTCTTGAACTATTACGTGTAAAATTATCAGAGAAATGGGTCAAATGTCCACTTCCAACAACATCGATATTGTCCCCAACTTGGTAATTACCACCTGCACAATCCATTAGATGTGGGGTTTTATCACAAAATGTCTCGGTATTAGTTGGAATAAGATTAGGATATTTAAACTCTTCTTTTCTTATTGATACGATCGATGTAGAACATTTCAACATTATGTTACATTACAGATTTCACAATATGTTTACTTAATGTTTGGAAGGATGTGAATTGTTATGCGAAACCTACAATTTTTTAATTTCATGAGTTCGTAAACACTTAGAAATTCAACAATCAAAATCACTTCAATACTCATTTTATATAAGCAAACATGTTTCACGTGTTTTTTTTTTAAATCAAAAATGAATATTCGATCTCATTACCTCTACCAATATTTGGAAGAGAAATGAATCTAACCAAAATGTAAATGGTTTTAATCACTTTTCTTAGTTGATTATAGCACTCATATTTTGGGGCATACTGATTATGTTTTTTCCTTTAATACAAGTAATATACTACATTAAATTTATCTAAATTACAAGTACAAAAATTCATACTCAAGTGCAGAAGAATGAGTACACTATTCCAGTGAACTTGATTTGGCAAAAATTTGCTTTTATTAGGGGAAAACTCATTAGGAAAAGGAAGAAATCATATGTTGTCAAACTAGTTAGGGTAAAAGTCGGTGCGAGGCTGGATCATTTGCAAGTGATAGCAAGGGCATGTAAGCACTTCATTCGTTATCAACCGTGGTCAAATTCCATAGAGTATAACATTAAAGCAAATTACAATCACATTCCCCCTAATCATCTTAGAGATGGGGTAAATTGATTGACGAATGTCAGTAACGTTTGCGTTTTCCAGATCATGCACATATAAATTACCAGGACAGAAGTTTTATTAAGCATTTGAGAGAATGTACATGCATGCACCTCATTCATCTGTAAAGAATGGTCCAGTAAGATCATCCATCACCGCCAACTGCATGTTCTCCGATGGTCTCCAATGACGCTTACGCTGATTTATAAACCAGTTGTTAATTTGCCTCTGATCCAGCCCCGTAGATTCCGCTAGCGCAATCTTATCAGCCTCCTGAATGAAATTAGAGCAAAGGAAGAAAAGGAAACCACTGTGATTATCAAACAATGTCATTAGGCGAATATATGAAAAATATTGAGGTGTGACAGTATCGTTATGTGGAGTTATTAAACTACGTGTTATAACGCGAGAAGAAAGGTTTAAGTACCGTTGGATATGGCCATTTATAATGAACACTCCACCAATCAAGTAACGTTTGCCTTGCTTCTTTCGGCAGCTTTCCTATCTTCTTCTTCTTGGAGAATTCGAGCTTCAAGGTTCCGAGATGACTGCCAAACCTACGCATAAGCCGATCCTTGAGATCTCGATCTTCACCTCTTTGTTGAGCTTCCTGCACATCTATTTCGCCTCCGCTGAAATCCTCATCCGATGACATACCACCACCTTCATCTAATCACCAACATTGTCCATCAGCTTATACAATTAAACCTTTAAATCCATTTCAATACCAATAGGGTGCAATATAATACAGCTACCCTAGTCAATACTATTTTCTTCTCGGAGAGTTGTACTAAACTCACATCTTGGGGAAAGATAAAAACACAGTAGTAGACTTTTACGCCTGGACAATTTCAATGCATAATAACTATGTGCTAATTAAGCATTCATGATTTCTGTGTTCTCATGTCAAAATTCCTGTCTGTATGATTGGCAATTTTCCCGAATGGGATAAAGTTTTCAAGTTTACACTGAAGCACACGCCCTACAGTTATGAAATCTCAAGCTAACTATCTAAAGGTGATTGTCGGACTTGCATTTGGTGACTAAAGATTGAGAGCAACTTATACATAGCACATGTATTTTATCACCGTGAAAACTAATGTCTATTGTATGCAACTGTATGTGAAGAAAACTTACACGTAGTATAGTCCACTTGCAGTGTACCATGACACTGACGTGTTTCTCCTTCATATTTCCGATAAAATTAAAAGTAAAAAGCGACCGGAAGAGCAAGGGTCCCACACCATGAACTAGTTTTCAAGGGCATTATAGGGTGCCATTCTTTCTATCCCAGAGCCTGTGGGTTGCATTGTTAGCCGGTACACCGAAATACCGAAAACAGTCTCTTTTGTCAGCTCGACTAAGACTTCGAGGAAAGGAGAGACAACAACGTCAGAGACTCAGAATGGACAAGACTGACGGGTCCTTCAATCAAATCGGAACTGACACACATACGACACAGCACATCAGCACCGTGCACGTCTTAGTAAGTGGGCAGGTCGGTGACAATGGCGAACTTTCACCAGAGGCAAACCCTAAAAGGTTTTCTTAAAAACAAAAAAAAAAAAAAACCCTAAAAGATGCCCAGGTATTACATTATTAGGTTTCCTATTTCTACTGGTACTTTGTATGTAAATTACATCTTCTTGGACGTCCACACTTCTTAATTTTTAGATTTTTTTTTATTATTTTTGTTAATAAGAAATAAGAGTGTAAAACTATTACAATAATTAAAAATAAAAAAATTCAAACCCAAGACATATAAACAGAAAATCAAAATCATATATACTGATATTAGATCACATGAAATCTTAATTTTTAGCCATCCAGCAAGCCCTCTGCTCTTGGGGCAAGATGTTTATGAAACGGGTGCACAATCTTCATGGCATTCTTGGCAATTTGCACAAGCCAATTATAAAACTCTGCGTGATAGTAGTATTTTAAGACGCCAAGGCCACCGTATTTCGACGAATACATCCCTCCTAAAACGTTACTGCCCCTGGGAAGTTAAAAAAAAAGTTTGAAGGTGATAGGGTTTGATGAAGCGGAGAGAACAGGACTCCATTTAGGGGACCCCGCTGCAACGCAGAAGTACGTGTAGTGAGCAGACACGTATGAAGCAATAATGACACTACAGAAGAGGATGTCCAACGAAATGACAAGCATTTAAGCACAGGTAGCAGTACTGGCCGGAAACCCGAGAGGGAGAGAGAGAGAGAGAGAGAGAGAGAGAGAGAGAGAGAGACATAAAAGCTCCTCTCAGCGTAGAGTGCGGGAGTACATGGGAATATGTGTGGAGTAAACTTCGAACACCCGCTAGACCCGGGGTTTAGCATAAAGTTATCTTCCTTCTTCCATATGCAGTTGTAGCAGTAGCAGTAATATTTATTATCCAGTTCCTCGTCATTTTACCAGATAAACAAACAAAATATTAGAAATTAAACGTGTTCTGTTAGGTTTGGATAGACTAACCTATCATCCAAGTTACATTCAATTTTCCACCGGGTAAGACCTTGTACTCTCGACCATCTAGTATTTCACTCTTGCATTATCGAGTAAAATTTGGCAGCATACAACAACAAAAACGAAGACATGCATATAAAAAAGAAAAGGCATAGCAAATAAAACTCTAGATTGTGTCACTCTCGTTTCATGCTATGTTTGAGGAGACGGTGACACAATGAGAACATGCAATTGGAAGTTTGGAACACCATAGTTTGATTGTGTCATTCTCTCTTACATTAATGTGTGAAAAGAGTCGTTGGCATAACGAGAACATGCAACTCAGATATCGAAATTATGCTCTGTATCATATATATAGCAACAATGTCACATGTTACCGGCATATAGCTACCTCAGGAAATGTGCTATGAATGAACATAGCACGATGACAAGCCTTGCTTTAATGCCACAAGCACCAAACAAATAAATAAAGATTCGTATCATAGGCCTATTCCATAGTACAACAAATCAGCAATATTCTATGGCTACTAGACGTTATATGCAAAGATCTATATATTTTACTTGGCAAATGAGCTAAACACTTCAAATCAATAAAAAGTTGAAAACAGCACAAGTACTTGGAACATGATTTATCATACAAAGTTCCACAGGATCGAACACTTCTTTAAGTGGAGCAATGCAGCTCTAAAGAACTTTCAACTGAATAAATGAATCATTGATCGATTGATCCTCATAGCATATATTTGAAAATTTCAAAGTATATGGTATTTTGTTAAAAGATGTTCAAAGAGCACGGAAAAACTTTAAGATAACATTTAAAAAGAACTAATTAATCATATAATCTTGAAAAAGAACTAAACAAGACTTTTACAAATGCACGAGCCAACAAGATAAGCCATGAAAGCACGTGAATATATGCCAATATTATGTTTTTGTCCAACTGGACTTCTGCCATGGTCGCATGCTGAAAAATGTTCTCCTCTACCTTTTCTTTCGGATAATTAGTTAAAGAATCTACCGATGCACTAGTGAGAGCAGGAGACCAATTAGATATGAAACCACATCGCTGAAAAAGGTATTATGTACTTCCATAAAAATAAAAAATAAAATAGTCGCCAACCATAACCTACAAGATTACGATGACACTTCACCACAGATACAGATTAATCTAATAATCCACCACCCTTTTTAAATGTCTAAGGCCTACTACTCACATTCCGGGGGCACAAGCTCCAGGCTCGTGCAAAAGTAAGTAACGACGACTTTACTCTGATTGAGATGCTTAAATGCACAAATCTTTGCTCAAATAAGTAACGGAGTAACAAAAGGAATTCTTCGTTATTATCAACAAGATGAGCGATTTATGTACTCTTTTATACATTTTGCTCACTTCAATAACTTAACAAGAGAAAGAGTGAGCAAGAGGTTAAAAAAGATGCGAATAAATCATTTCTTTAGACAAATGTAATTCAGACGACAGTGTATGATATGCACTCACGTGATTAGTAAAATTCCTAGATAAGCTAGCTAGTTAATTCACTTTTCTTTCTAATGATCATGGCCTAGGGAAGTACAGATAGATTTGATTCTAATATTAAAAAAAAAAATGTTATCGGCACTTAAAAAATCTCATTCTAGAGATCCCGTAATCGTGCCCCTTTATAGTACATCGTGTGATTAAAAATTATTTTAAATTTAAAATTTAAAATTAAATATATATAATTCTTAACGAATACTGATCACACGATGTACGATAAATGAACACGATTACAAGATCCCTAGGATCCCGTAATAATCCTTTTCCAAGTTTCGCTGCATACAATACAAGCCAATTACTATTCATGCAGTATTGGAACTTGAGAATCAATAAAGGAACCTGACTACACATCATTATTTGACATGCCTGCATATCCACTCCAAAATAAAGGAAACTGACTGATTAAGATATCAGTTGTGTGGTCTTACACTAAATCTGGTTCCGCAACATGCTTGCTCAACAATGACAACAAAAACGTGAGAGATGATATTCACGTATCTATTTTTACCATTTTTAATTTTTCTTAATTTTTGAATTATCGGTTCGAATGAATGGAAGAAAATCAATAAATACACACTATTAACAAGGGTGTGTGAGCCCCCAAAACAAAAACTGCGAGGACTCTTCTTCTGTTTTTTAAAATAAACTGAGCTATTCGGTGCACATTTGCCACCAAATTTGTTTGATCACTTTAATTATATTCAGAAAATGAAACACCCATAAATAGATAAATATATACAAATTTATGTATTGATTGTAATATGGATGATCTTAACAAGATCATCCAACTTAACATTAACATGCATGCACTAGACCAAGTAAATATCAATCAAGATCTCTAATTTCTAGCTTATGCTATGAAGTTGACAGTCCAGAATACATGAGTTTCAATTTGAAAAACTTAACATGTCACAGAATGAAAAGTAAAAATAAGAAACATGGTTAGGGATTGATATAGATTATGAGCAAGTGAAAAAGGACTAAGTTAAGAAGGACGATATCTTACAAAACAGAAACATTTGAATGGACAATGAACGACACAATCAAACAACTATTGGAGTCTCATGAGACTACAAATCTCTGAAACGTCAAAGTCAGAATCTTTGAAACAAAAAAGAATAGATTTAGCTGGTTTATATGGCGTCTTTGGGTGGAAAACTAACACAACAAGCAACAAACAACCAGGGTGGATTTAGAAACATATACAGGCACAAAATGTGTGGAGAGAGAGAGAGAGGGGGGGGGGGAAGACAGGCGATGATAAGATATAACAATGAACCGTTTCCAGATTAGAATTCCGAAGAACAGCTAGCAAGCCTAGGATTGAAAATATATGTATAAGACGAAAGGGTCTCTTTCCCTTGTAGAGGTACTAGGGTTTTTGTGGCTAGCTAGGTGTTTGTTTGTATGATTACTGCCACACAAACACGCACATATATCTGATAAAAAACGTCCGTAATTCTGCGAGCATCTATATGTTTTCATAGTTCTCAGTAAGTGGGCCGCTCGCATAATCATCATAAGAGAGAGCGAGATAGATAGACCATGATACCAGAGGGCTCGACTAGGAAACCAATGGCTGTTATACTTCGTGTACTAGTACTGGAAATAAGATTATGCTAACATAAGCCAAATCTAACGCTATCGTGCACCATTAGAGAGAGAGAGAGAGAGAGAGAGTGAGAGACTGACCGGAGAGGATTCTAACGGAGGAAGAGACACGAGCAGATGATGAAGAAGTGCAGAGATTGGTGAGTTGCGTTTCGATCTTGCTTAAAAAAGTGGTGGCTTCATCAAAAGGCCTGGATAGATCTGATTTGTACTTCACCAACATGTCGCAGTAGGTTTCCTATATAAAACGGAGAGAGACAGGAAAGAACAAACAAAAAATTCAAATTAAAAGACAATAAAATCTAGTAAAAAGAAAAAAGAGAAACAAAGAGAGGGGGGGGACCATGAACTCGTCGAGCTCGGGATCAGCTCCCAAACACGTGGAGGAAAACATCGAACTAGAATTACAAGAGTAGTCTCCCTGCTTCTTGTACAAGTCGTTTTTTCGTCGGATTTCGTCCAAGAAACCCGCGATTTCCGGCGGCGCCCCAACCTACAAATAAGATAAAAACATTCACAAGTCTTCTTATTAACAAAATTTCATACTAATTGAATAATAATTAATTAGGTATTTGTTCACCTTCTGGCACTCGATGTATGCGTGAATGAGCCTAGGGTACGTCGGATGCGACGCGATTCTGGCTTTGATGGCGCCGAGCACGTCCTCCTCGCGTTGCACGATTGTTGTCGAAGCGGCTTCTGACGCTGCCGAGTACAAGACGGAGTCGTTTGATCCGAACATCGCCTCCCGTTGATGATGGTGATGATTGTGCTCCCGAAAGGCTCCGGAAGAGACCAGCAGGCTGCGGTAATCCAGCGGAAGGATCAGATTCTCCGGCGTCATCAACGGCGCCCTGTCTTCGTACTCCGCCGCCGATTGAAACCCTGTGTCCCCGTAGTCGACCATTGATTGCAATCTGTATATTTCCTCCATCAACGTATTACAACCCCACAAGCTTATCTTCTTCTTCTGCTGCTGCTATATTATTATGTCCTCTTCTAGTTCTAGATAGACAGTGATAGATAAAAGAAAACAGAAAGAAAAGAAAGAGTAATGATAGATAGAATAACTTGTTAGATTATAATTACAAATTGTATAATATATTATTAATAAAAAATAAACATATTAATTTATTATTAATAAAAAAAATCATGTCATATAATTTATAAAAATTTTGTATATATAGATTTCCTTAACATTTAAGAGATGCCACTGCTGCCTGATGATGATTCAATTATGACTTAACGATAATCTTCACTTGTATTAATTTTAATATAATGTTAACTCCAATTTTTTAACCGAGACGGAAATTGCTGGAAGTGGAGTAACAGAGGGTACCTGCAAGTGTTCTTGGTGAGTGTGCTTGTTGCCCGACCAAATCGATGAGACGAGATATACGATTTAAACTAACGTGAAATCCCAACAAAAAAACAACAACGTGAAGGAGAACAAAGTTTTATAATATTAGAAAGATATGTTGCTCGAAAAACATTACGGATAGTAAAAATAAATAAAAAGCGAGCCTCAGTAAATTGTTTTCTTTTTTCAGAAATTTTCTTTTAGCAGAATAAGTATGATAAATAATGCATTCAACAGAAAAACTATCTTCACAAAGAAAAAAAAAAAATTATCACATAAAAGTCTGCTTTATTAGTCAAGACGAATTCTAGTGGTGGGTCGTGAGATATAGGTGGCATTACATGTGGGACACACAAGAGCTTCTTAACGAACAATATATGAAGATCTTATGGATGAATTTGAACTTGGCATCTACATTTCATAAGCATATATTGTGCATATGTGTAGTTGACATTTGTGAACACATACGTTGCTTTTACTTATGAATTTATGATCGATGGTGTTAACTAAAAAAAATAAAACTTGAAAATGAAAATAAGATATGAAAATAATTATTATAATATTCTTAACTTTTAAATTTTAATTAAGGATAGACTATGTCTGAAATGAATTAAAATCGATATAAAGCTAGCAAATTTAGTTTGATGATATTTGACACAAAGAAGAATATGAGACTTCCACGTAAGACTAGTGTCAAGCTAATTATGATCGATGTGTAGACAATGCATTTAGTATTCTATAGATTTAAAATAAAACGCTTATTGTTACGTTGTACTTATATGGATCAAGTCAAACAAAACCATTTTTGTCAATAAATTGAGTTAGGGTTTCGTTATTCTTACTACCACTTCAAGTACATTAACTCACAAAAGCGAAGAAGATAAATGTGGCATCACGACTGGCTTCATTTAAGAGATTTTTCAATGTGAACAAAATACGAAGCAGAACATCACATGTCATTACACAATTAAAATGACACTTGCAAAAAAAAAAAAAAAAAAAAAAAAACACTTCTCCAATTATACAAGAACGTATGGCGTTTTGTTCCGGGCTCCAAGTTGATTGAAAACTCTCGCCCCATTTGACACATTGTTATGTGCTGGTAAGAGAGGGTATGGGACTTTTAGTGGCACAAAACAGGTCACTACATCCATGGCTTCTAAACTGGTGTGGGACATAGCCAGGGTTGAAATATGCATGGAAACAACCTAGCTAATAAACCAGTGTATTGATCACTGATTCACAGTATAAAAGCTTTGACTAGCCAACAACCAGAGGATTAATGACGCGGTGGAGACGCAGCTGCACTTTTTCGGGGTAGATGCGTGCGTATATAAGAGCAAGTTCATTCTTAAAAAATGAGATGATTAATGTTCATTTAATCCACTTAAATAAATAGTTATTTACTTGATTGAACAGTAATTAATCAAGTGCATCTCCAGTATAATTAATTATTATTAAAATATTATTAAATTTTTTTATAAAATAATAAAAAATAAAATTCATTTTTAATTTCGAATAGAATTTTTATTTCAAAAATGTTGAAATCCAACTGCCCAAAAAGTGGACACGTGGCCCACGGTGAGATTCTGACTTTTTTTTTTTTTTTAAGTCTGGAACGCGCGCCCACACGCCAGCCGCACAAAAAAGAATCAGACGTGGCTAACGTCAAATAGACCAGTTCCGCATTCAGCCCATTCTGGGCCAACCTAGATACTGGGGTGGACTTTGGGCCGGTCTATTTTGTGGGGTGGAGTGAGTTTTTGGGGCGCCAACCTATTTTTTTAGACGTAACAAACTATATTTTTCAACCGACCAAAAAAAAATTGTATTTTTCTGCCGTTCTACATTGTTAACCTAATTGGGGGAAGATTTTTCAATTTACTAGGAACACAGCTCGTTATCAAGTAGTAGTTGAAAAAAAAAATTCTCACATTTTGTATAAGGACACTTGGCGTACTAGGCTTTGTTCTAAGTATACTGAAAAATCCCTACGTAATAACCAGTAAGTAAGGAAGCAAGCAAGTATGGGTGTGTGTGTGTATGTATGTATATTATTTTATTTTCTGGTTATAGATTATTGTCGGATATTAGATTTTTTTTTTATGGGAATTTTAACGAAAAATTATATTTTTACACTAAAAAGTCAATCTTGGTACTATTCATTTTACCCTTTATTTTGTCGTTATTGTTAAAACTCAAAATTTTCAAGCCCTTTTTGATAAAATATGAACCTGCTAGGGTTTCATGTGTTCTAGGGTTTAAGCCATGAGAGAGAAGTGTTGAAGATGGTTTTGTATATTTGCTTTATGAAACAATTACAAGATGAAACATATATATAGGGAAGAAAAAGAACATAAGCCTAATTTTGCCTAACTTACCTAACTTGCTTGACTAACCTAACTTGCCTAACTTTGAACAAGAAAATTGACTAGCCTACCATTATTCCAACATGTTTATTTCAAGCATTTTAACACTCCCCCTCAAGTTGGAGTGTGAATGTCGATGACACCCAACTTGCTAATTAAGATCTCAAATTGTGCCGAGCTTAGTGGTTTGGCGAACAAGTCTGCAGGTTGATTCGAGGTCCGTATGTAAGCTATTTGCACCGCTTCAAGGTGTGGTTGTCGTGGCTTGTCCATGAATTAACCACATAAGTCAGGTCAGGTCGCGTGATGGTTAAGTAAATCAGCCTCCCTACGAGTACCCTGTATGAAGAAGGATCATGTAGGAGCGTCCCATCAGTTTGTGTAAGGGACAGGTTTGGTTCCATTGGTAATCGTGAGGGCTTCGCACCAAGGATCCCAGCATCTTCTAGTATTTCCAACGCATATTTGCGTTGGCACAAGGCAATCCCTTGTTTAGATCTTGCAACTTCTATCCCCGAAAAGTATTTGAGTTTTCCCAAATCCTTTAGTTTAAAATGTTGGGAAAGGAAGAGTTTAGTCTCTTCAATTTCTCTCAAATTGTTACCTGTAAGTATCACGTCATCACATAAACTTTTAAGTTTAGTGAAGTAAGAACTTACACTCATATTGTTTTGGACGCAATCATGAATCTCGTTCTCAACATGGAACAGCTGAACTATATTCACATGTGAGAACCTCTCCTACATATCGGTCCACATTTGTCTAGCATCCTTGTAGTTGATGACACTCCCTGAAATCTCCTTTGACATAGAGCCTAGTAGCCATGTCTTGACCAAGTTGTTGCAGCGATTCCATTGCTGCAGCTCCTCAAAATTATCCTCACTTGGTTTGTTGATCGTCCCATCAACAAAACCAAGTTTGTTCTTGACCGTTAAGGTCATACTCATGTATTAAACCCATGTGTTGTAGTTGTCTTCCACCAATGGTTGTGGTACGAGGATTGCACCAGGTTGATCCGAGTGGTGGAGATAGAGCGGGTGGTTGGGACTTTCCCATTTTGAATGAGAGGCCATGCCTAGAATGGTTGACCTCATGGAAGATTGCACCAGCAATAATCTCAAGAAATCTTTTCTGATGTGGAAGATCAGTCAAAACTGCAACCACAGAGCATACTCGAAATTTCAAGAGACTTTACAACCAATGCTCTACCAAGATGTTCCCAGGTTTATCAGAGGGGTGTAATAAAAACGGGTTCGAGAGATCAGTAGCCATCTCTAATGGTTTTGTGTTGGTTCCTGAATCACTCATGATGACGATGTTGTTGGTTGTGGTGCGGAAGCGTTGAAGATAGGTGGGGTATTCAGAGTCACCAGAAATGGTGCTCTGATACCATGATAAAATATGAACCTGCTAGGGTTTCATGTGTTCTAGGGTTTAAGCCATGAGAGAGAAGTGTTGAAGATGGTTTTGTATATTTGCTTTATGTAAACAATTACAAGATGAAACATATATATAGGGAAGAAAAAGAACATAAGCCTAATTTTGCCTAACTTACCTAACTTGCTTGACTAACCTAACTTGCCTAACTTTGAACAAGAAAATTGACTAGCCTACCATTATTCCAACATGTTTATTTCAAGCATTTTAACATTTTTCATTAGTTTTTTTTTTTTTTTAGAGGATGATGTATAAAAGCTTAGTATAGTATTTTTGTATAAGTTCCCTTGTTGGCAGGCGAGGGTTGGCAATTTTAGCGTCAAGAAGGAAATTAGGAAGGAGAAATTTGAGAAAGTGAATTTGTCTTAAATGGGTTTTGAGATCTAGGAGAAAAACAAAGAATGGTTGTGGTTTTGCGTAAAAAGAAGATCTAAACGCCCGTGCCACCTTTTCTATTCCAACTATTAGGTGGGAAAAATTCGATTCAGTAAGTAAATTTTTCTAAGTCTAGCTGCACAGCCTACCCTTACCATTGAATGGATTCACCCATACATAGTATTCAACAATCTATCATAGAAGCTAATTTGTGTATCCACCAATATATCTGTTTGGACCCGATTTTACATTATCGGCGCGAGTAATCAAGGCCGTTGAGTGAGCATAGCTCTCAACCGTCGGATAGAAAAGTGGAGATAATTTTGTTATTATTAAAGGATAATATTATGGTTTTTATCATAATAATTATCTTTTAATATGAATTATCTTGGCATATTCTTAAACAAGATAGATAGGATGAAGATTATATCCCCAAGTAAGCAGTGTAGTTCGAATGGGATTGAAATTCTTGTCATCGTATTGGAGCAGCATGGGTTTAATCGGAATTGTAAAGATGCATGATCTTCATGCATGCAAGGGATAATGATGAGGTAAAAATAATGTGATGTTGTAATCTGCTTGCAACATGGGTTTAATCACCAGTGAGGTGATATTGTAATCTGCTTGCAATTAGTTTTGCATGTTGAAGCGTGTGGAATTAGATATCATGGCTGGATGAGTTGTTTTAATATTAATAGAATACCACGTTATTGGGCTCGATGTACGCGTTGAATTTCTATCAAGAAGTTTAGGTTCACAAGGAAATCAAAAGGGATTTGGTTTGGTCACTGGCGGTATATCAAGAATATTCCGATAAGCATGACAAAGAGACGGGTGCAATTTGGAAAATGCATCGGCAAGCCGAAACTAAAAAGCATGGAGGAGACCTCACTGCTATAAATGTGAGACGATGTGCAATATGCCAGGGACCTTGAATTCAATATACACTTGTTCTGCGCAAAACCTCTCAAACACCTTGAGATTTTTTTTTCCTTTTCTTTTTCCGCCGACACAACTTCAATTTGGATAAACAGTGACGAACACCTTTAGTTTGGATAAACAGCACTGTTGCCGTAGAATCAACCGACCAAAGAGCATCTTCAGTTTGGATAAACAGCACTGCGTCGAGGCCGACTGGTTACCTATCCAAGTCTTGGCCGAGAAGGGTTGTCGAATCCTTGTTGGCAGGGGTCATCTTATCAGCCATCTCGGTGAAGTAAGGTGTTACGAGTTGCGACATTCGGCGTATCGGACGCCGAGTGATTTTATGATTGGATATTCCCAAGTGAGTTTTAGAGTTCGGCACTCTGACGGCCGAACCACGTTCACCATTAAGACATACATCACCTTTGAATATTTGTGTCCGTATAGTCTGGTGTCAATTCGGCGTGCTTATACTCTTACGAATATAATCACGGTGACCGAATTGGGCACCGACGACTTGTGAACTTCGCAGAACTAGCAGCCTCGTCTTCAGGCTCTAGAACCCAAAGAGCGAGAGTGTTCCTTCCTCGGTCGCAGTCGCAAGGTTAAAAAGTCAGCAACGCGCTCAACGCGACAACAACGAATTCTACTCCTCGGCCAAGCTCGACCGACGAGTTGGCACACTCCGCATTCAACCGAATGACTTAGTTAGTTTATTAGTTATTCGGCTTGCACGGTGCGTAGGCTTTGTAATTTTTAGGATCAACAATATCATGGAAGCTAATTGAATGAGGAAAAACGGACAGACGCAGTTTTTTAATTCATTATATACACAATATAGCTAAGTAACTTGGAAAATACCCAAAAAAAAAAAAAAAAAAAAAAAAACCTAATTATGTAGTTACAAACTCATATAGTGAATTTATATATGGTCATGAGCGAAGCTATTAAGGTGCAGTAAGGGGCAGCCGCCCCTCTCTCGCCGAAAATAAACCCAGGAGTCTTGTTTGCTGTACAACTGCCCTTCTTGTTCGATTAGAAACGAAGTTTAATTTTCTAAACTGGCGTATGTGAAAAATGTCGTTATGCTGGAATCTTAAAATGTTTTTGTTGCAAGGGTAGCATGTGACAGTGCAAGGTTAAAGATGATGTCAATTTTTTAACAGATTAGGATTATATTCCCTTCTCTTCCCATCTCCTTCTATCTTCTCCTCTCATATTTTCTATTTTGTCTTTCTCTTTGTATAAAAAATCAATATAAGATGTTAACATGTTAACATGTTTAACCATGATCGTTCAAATATGAGGAAAGGGAAAGGAAGGGAAAAAAAAAAAAAAAAAAAAAAGAATCCTACTCTTTTTTCAACACCCCGCATCCCTTGTTCCTCTTTAAGATGGTCCCACCATCTTTTCTCTTCCTCACCTTTATATTCTTTTATTTCAAAATTATTTTTTTTTTTAACCAATCTTCACTTTTTTTTTTTTTTGGTTCATTTTTAACTTCTTCTTTTTTCGAAACCATATCGTTTTTGTTCTTTTATCAAGCTTGGTATGAAATTATTACAACTAATTTATTGTATAAGTTTGGCTATATTTTGAGACTTTTTTTGAAATGATTAAAACTTTTGAACATTAGGTTGAAAATAATCAATGACATTAGATTTTCTTTTAGCTATTATAGTTTTATGGGGTTGTGAATACTTTCTGATGTGCTCCATGGTTGATAAATAGGTTTTATACTTTTAGTTTATACTAAAGTGTAATGTTGTGCACCTAGATTTTTTGTCGGACAATGTGAATGTTACACTCTAAACTTTTGAACCTTCAGAACACTTGAGCTACTCTTGCTAAATTTAATATCAAACCAAACTACCTATTTCGAATGACACTAAACTTGAAATTTTGGACCCTCTTAACGAAAAGTCCAGGCTTTGCCACTGTATATGGTTGTGGTTTTGTAGCATTTGTAATGGCAAAAAGAGACTTATATACTAGATATATCATCCGTCAAAATTTTCCATATCAAATTGTTGATTTAAAAAAATTACAAAGCCTACCTAGTGCAGGCCGAGCAATTATTGAGCTAACTACGTCCTTTTTGTGAACGTCGGCATACCAACTCAGAGCCAAGGTTGGTTGGACAAGTAGAGTAGATGTAGTGGTGGTGTCGAACACGTTGTTGACTTACTCAGCCACTACGGTCGATGAATGAATACTCTCGGCTTAGGGTTCTAGAACCTGAAGACAAGGTTACTTAATTCACTACAAAGCTCAGGATCTTCTACACCAAGTTCGGCAACTTCAACTATATTCATGAGGATATAAGTGCGTCTGGTCGATATCAGGCTATAAGGTACCGTTTGGTACGTGAGACGGGACGGAACAGAGTGGGACAAGGCGTTCCGTCCCACGTTTGGTGCGCCTAAAACGGGTGGAACGAGCTGTTCCATGGGACGAGTTTTGGGTGAATTTTCGTTCCACCTCACCCCCCTGGAACAACTCGTTCCACATCCGTGGAACACAAAATTATAACCTCTCCGTCTCCTTCTTCTTCCTCCTTGTTTCCATCCGAGGGCATCTTTGCTCCTGCTCTGTTCCGTTCTGTCCTGTCCCGTCCCGTCCCGTCTGCATACCAAACGATACCTAAGGGAAAAGATATTCAAAGTAGATGAGTGTCTTTATGGTGAATGTCATTCGACCGTCTGAATACCGAACTTTGAAATGTACTTGCGAGTAATCGGTCAAAACACCTCGCTTCATCAGATAAGCTAATGAAATGACCTCTCTCAGCGAAAGAATCAAAGACTTTTTGTTGGCTAAGACTTGGATATGTAACCAACCAAAAAGAAGTAGTGTTTTTTTTTTTTTTAACAAAACTAAAGATACTCCTAGACCGACTAGTTCTACGTCTCTCTGGTGATGTTCCACCAAATCGAATGTGTTGCCAGTTTGCCAACCCAATGATGTTTAACTACGCTAAATATGTGCTGAAAAAAAGGGTTAGGGTAATTAGTATTTTTCTTATAGTTGGAAAAAGGTTTTGCGTATAGCGTTTGAGTTGTTTGTGTGTTGAGTTGAAAGGGCATTTCAAGTTGTAGAACCACTTCTATTTATAAGGGTGGATTTTGTGATAACCAAGATTGCTGAGGTAGAGTCCTAATAGGACTATGCCTTCTCGACACCCACCTAGAAATCATTGACATTATCTCTTCAATCCCCTCTTTATCCGAAACTCAATCTCTGTTTGATCTCAACTTCTTTGACTTGAGCTAGGATTTTGAACCTAGTCTCTTTATGCACTTAACTCATTTTTATCTGATCAGCCAAAGGTTTTGATTCATGGAATAATTCAAATCTTATCAAAATTCGGCCTAATCCTTAGCAATTTTATTTCAACCAGGACTTGCATATCTCATCTCATCTAGGACTTGCCCAAGTCATTAGCATCTAGCTACTAGTGCGAGTAATTCTCTATTGGGTCGAGGTCGAGATTTGCAGCCACTTTTTTTGGCCGACTTCAATTTGGTTGAAAATGTGAATTTCAAGCCCAAACACAAAGAAATGATAATTTCACAGTATATAATTTTTGGTAATCGAATTTAATAAATCTAACGAAAAACAATCAAGACATAATGATGTTTGGGGTTAATATTTTTCTAGATGTAATGTTATAGGATGATTAACACCACTTTCTGTCTAAGAAGCAAGAGAATTGGTCAAAACTGCAAACAGACTAAGGAAAGATCTTTTGATGTTTCACAGGAAGAGAGAATTGTGATGCTGCAAACTGATTAATATTGTTTGAAGATAAATATCTACTAGGGCAACTTAAGTTACAACGAGCAGCTACAAAAGCAAAGCAAAACAAAACAAAAAATAATACAATTAAAGGCTCAAAATCCCGAGACTAAAAATTAAGGAGGATGATTCTCTTTTCTATTTTTTTCGCTATCCTTCTCTCCTTTTCTATTTAAACGGTCACGATTAAACTACGTCAATATTTTATATTAATTTTTTATAAAAAGAGGAAGACAAAATAAAATAATGTAAAACGAAGAGATGGAAAAAGATAGAAAGAGAATGGCAGAGAATCTTAATTCAAAAATTAAAATGCAAACTTCTAAAGGAAATAGAGATGGTAGTTAACTTCATCCCCAGAACAGCAGGCGGGTTCTGGGTCCTATTGGGTTACGCAGGCACGTAATCGACTGTTTGCTTTCTTGTAGTTTACATGTTTGATTTGATGGATTGATTGATCTCTTGGAAAAAAGTGGACAACAAAAAGTGTCCCCTCCCTTAGCAAATAGTTAAAATATCTTTCAGAGAATCCAATGGCTTGCTGTTCTTACCGTTGGATGGATCGTTTCTCGGGTTAAAGAAACTGGAAAGGGTTAAAGAAACTGGAAGGTTGATATCTAGTTGTAAAAGCAAAACCGCCAGTTTACCATCATCCTTTTACCTATCTTCTTGAGAACATAATATAGCAGCCACAGTTTCACTATAAAAATGGAAATGATCAACAAAGTTGGAGTACCTTGGAAGACCTAATAGCTTTGGAGGAGCTTAAGTTGATGCAGAATTAACCCACATGATCAAGAAGTTTGGTCGTATATGTTCATTTTTTTTTTCAGGGTGGTCGTCTATGTCCATGAATTGCTTTCTTTATATATAGATTATAGTCAATGAGGGGAGAGCCAACGTTTGGAAAATAGGTGCCAATAAATAAGCGAGAAAGTTGGAGAATCACAAACCTAATTGCATGGTGCAGCTTTCGGAAATTGCAATCTATCTTCAAGTCAAAACAGTACGTACGTGTCACTAATTCACAGATTCACAGAGAATTTTAACCCATGTTTTTTAAAGATTTCAATAAGTCGCCTCTATTACGTGTGTGCCAATTTTCAATTACTAATTGACTTAAGGTTAAAGATAACATGACCAATAACCAAATCCCACGTTCAGAAAGGCAACATCTCAGGAAGCTGAAAGGGGGACAGTTATCAAGGTCAATGATGCTAAATCCGACAGAATGCTGGTGCTTTCCAGGTAAAATATGCTTGTTATTGCTTAAATTCGTAATCATGCATGTTTTTTTTTTTTTTGTTACAAACTATATTTTAAATTTATGAATAGAGAAATTGAATTCGAGTGCAAAAAGAGAAGTATATTGTTCTAATTAATTTAATGAGTCGAAATCTATATTTGAAGTCTCAAAATTTGTAAATTTTGTCCTCAAATTTAATTTTCTTAAAATTATTCTCAAATTAATTTTGCAAATTCTGGACACCACCATACAACCGAGCTGGAGAAAGCATTGTAAATGCAATCTTTCTCTAAGCTTTTTAGCTTTTGAGAAACTTTAAATGCTTCTTTTGTCAAAAAATTTGTAAATACTAATGAATTGTGGCTTTTGCATTGCTTTTGGTTTGGGACGGTCAAACAGAGGAATTATTGGTTGTTGGTGGTTGAAGGGATGATAGATGTACATTACGTGTAATTGTACAAATAGTGAGATATTTATGTTAAAAAATTAACAACTGAAAAAAAAATTAAACTTCCTGCGACTTATATAATAACACGTGATATATTATCTGTATTACGGACACAATGAAAATTTCTCTAACAGAAGGATTGACCTGCAGTTGACACCAATGACAAGGGTCTTCATTCCTGATTAGCAATAGTTTTAAGTGTATTTTGCGTATTTCTGGTAGATCACGTAGTTTTAGTTAATTGGTTAATTAAACTTTGGTTCTTTGCTGTCCTTGATTACCTTTTCTTTTCGGATTATTATATCCGCTAAAAAGCTGCATAAATACAACTTCGCGTGTGAAAATTATACCAGAAATGAAGATGAAAAAGGTACAGTACATAGTTTTTGGAGTACTGAATAGTTTTTTTACGTAATGTTATTGTTTGATTAATTAACCAATACAAAAACTAACTGGCATTCTTTATGCACATACTCTTGTTAATACACGTGAGTTCGTAGGATCATAAGATAAGTGGAGGTGGAGAGCATGATGCTAGAAAATAGCTAGAAAATGAAAGTCAAGTGGAGTGGAGGGCATTTAGTCGTCACAGGAAATAAGGTTCCAGAGCCAGCATATAAAGGTAGTCTTTCTTTCTGGTCAAAAGAATGGAGGATTCTCTTAACTATTATCGGGTTAAAGTATTCTTTTTCTAAAGGAATTTGGGAGACAAAAATGGAAATGCGATCAACTTGGAACATGTCTGATGGTTGATCATGTTATCTTAATCCTATAGATACAGATGGGGAACATGAATTCCCATTATCTTCCCCAGGATAAATTTAAATAACTTCACTTGGTTTTCGTATACATTCTCCTTTCAGATCTGTGCTCTATGATTGTATATAATATCATGGCTGAATTAAACAACACTAATTAATTTCCTTATGAAGTCAAACTTACAACTCGAAAACGACATTTAACACCCTAAACGGCTCTAAAAATTTGTAAGAAAAATTTGTCAGTATTTCCACTAAAAAATAAATCTCGTTAAACGCAGCCGTTGCCTACAATTAATGCAAAATGATAACAATTTTAACCGTTAAATTCGATAATCGTAAATAATCATTTGAATGAATTGGATTTGAGTATGAAAATTCAGGTATATTTTGGGTTTGGGAAAAAATCATGAATATTATTTGATTATGGTCTTGGTTATGGTTATAGGGGTTTCCAATCCGTATGCACCTCCGAATCCGAACCGAATAATATATAATATTAAAGTATTAAATAATATATACACATACACATATACATATATGTATATTCATTAATCACCGAATCCATTATCTTGATAATACAAATTTTGCATTGTGTGAGTTGCATTTATGAGAAAGTTCAAAAGTTTTGATATGAATCAAAATATATGATGATTCAATGGTACTTATGGGAGATATCAAATATCAGCCAACATTATCAATGTTTAGCTTTAATTTGTATGCTCCAAAAAATCCATTCATTAAATCATTTTATACATCAATTATTTAATGACGAAATTAATATTTACTAAATTATCATAACTCAATTGAACGTATATATTTTGGAAATTGTTATTAGTACTCCAAAAATCTCATTCTATATTCCTTATAAGTGTATTTTTCTTTTTAATTATGGAAAGTTTGGAGTGCAAAATGAGATTTTTTTAGTGCTTATAACAATTCTCTATATTTTTTTTGTATTGACAAAGATGAATATAACCGTTAACCGATGAGGAATTCGTTACCCGGTGAGTATGATTATGGATAATATCCGATGATTAATTTACGGGTATGAATATAGTTAATTTTTATAGTTATAGGGATAGATATAGCATTTTTACCCCCAAATAGAACATACCGCTGCCATTCCTATAAATGGGTGATGGGCATATTCCACGTGTCAGTTGTTAGTACATTTGTTTGCCATGGCTCATGAGATTTGGTTTGGAATGTAGTTTTGTTTGACTCAATGTGTGAGAAACGATGGGTGGTTGGATTAATATTGACCAAAACACATGCGTTGGAAATGCACATTGCATGTGTAAATTCTAAAGTTGTGAGACAGTTAGATAAAATTAGTTAAATTGACTATTTCCATTTTGTATGTGATATTCTCCTGTGTATATGGCTTAGTTCTTCAACCTACAGAGCATGGTAATGAATAAAATTTTACAGAGCATGGTAATAAATCAAATTTCACAATGCTTCATATTGTTTGAGGTATTGGAAGAAACTAATTATATGTAGCAATACCAGTTTTCGATGGAAATAATATTACACGCATGGTAGACACAAAACTGTGAAACGAAATCTATCCATTTTCAATTTACATACTCTTCCATGTGACAAGAAAGAACATGTTTATATATTAACGCCAAATGATCGTTAAACCCAACAAGATGTTTCAAACTCATAAAAACCTCAGAAAAAATAAATAAATAAACCCATAAAAAAACTCCCAGAAACCCAAGAATGGATTTCTCAGCTGAAGAAGTTAACGTTGTTTGATCCTTCCATAATTCAAACAGTGTTTTATTCAATAGATGTCACTCGCGTGAAGGAGCGAATCAAAATATACCATTAGGTCTAAAAGATTGCAATTAAAGGCATATATAAACTATGAGTTTAACCGAAATTTGGTAAACTATGAATTTATATTTTATTGTTCTAGATATATTTTGTTTGATGTGTTATTTTTTTGTTCAAGTCTAGATTTTCATAAGCGATGATATGATAATATATTTAAGAACTAATTATCAAAATAAAAAATAAATTATATCATAGTTATTCATTGAAAGAGTTATGAACTGAAGGGGTCCTACCGATTTTTTATTTCAACTAAATTTAATGTATAACACACAACATAAATAATTGTACCCGGTCGTACACGTGAGTCAACTTAACATATTTTTTGTCGTAAGACGGAATGTGAAAAAGTGATGCAAAAATTAAGTTTCAACTTGAGGAACTTGACACAAATGTTTCCTTTCCATTTTCAGGTCACTAATCAAAACTTAACTTGGGGAATGTTTACTTAAATGATATAGGGATATGAATGGATGAAAGATTAGAAAAAAGGATGTGAAGGATTGGGCATGAGATAAACAACTCCTCAATGTTAAGGGTATATTTTCATTATTACCCAAAATTGACAGTACCCGATTACCCGCATAATTAATGCATTCCCGATGTGTTCGTAAATGCATAATTGGGAATCCTACACATTCATTCTCATTCTCGTACATGCCCTTATGTGATGACCTTTGAAGAAAGGGTAATGCTATTCACGTGACCTTTGAGGAAAGGGTAGTGTTATTCACACACCCCTTTTTGCCTTCCACACATCCTTGTTAAATTTTGTGCGTTGTTTTTCAATTGATTCGATCTTACAATCGAAATTTGAGAAAATGTGTGAGGGTAAAAATGAGTACGTGGATGCACCACCCTTAGACTGAACCCAACCCTGGACTAAAAGCCAAAATTTCCCATTTATTCCCCCCCCTCAAACCCAACCCAACCTAAATGTTTGGGCTAAAAGCCAAATGTCAAACAAAAGCCAAATAGCCCTCAAGAATTAGCCCACAAACGCGTGGACTCGTCCAAATCCAACCCACTCTCTGCCCGAGGACGCGCCCCACTCTCCCCACGCGGGTTGAGGCCTTCAACGCCTGACATGGTAGGACCCACTGTCAGGGCCTCTGTAAATCACCATCAGGAGCCCAACGGCTATTTTTTGCATCGAACAACTGCTACTTTTTTACCGTTGGTTGATCCAACGGTCCAGATTCAAATTTTTTTTTTTTAAATGTAATTTTAAAATACATTGAATCCAACGGCTGAGGTCGAATATAATCAAATCTAATGGTAAAAAAAAGATCTAACGGCCCAAATAAATCCAATGGCTAAAATAATTAAAAATATATATTTAACTCAAACTTCATCCAAAAACTCTATAAATACCTATGTATTTGTCCAAACATCCACACAAAATTCAATTTTCTCCTACAATTCTTCCAATTTTTCTTTCTACCATTTCTTTAATTGGACCTATGACTTTATTCTTGGCATGAGTTTCTGTTAGCGAAGATGGTGCAATTGGCACGAATGAAATAATCTTTCATCGTTCAATCATGACATTCTTCTCATTTGGTTATGACACTCTTCTCTATCATGCTGCATATATGAACGCGCCGTGACAGATAACTAGATTCAACATTGTGCTCATATTGCATAAGCGAGTTGGCAAATTTGGTTTATGCGTTCATCATTTCTGCATCTGCATTGTCAAGGCTTGCTTGGTATTGTGCCATCTGCATTGCCGTGCTACGCCTTCTTCTATCATCCATAGATAAGTTATTGAGGATTTTTAGGAAACAAAAACACTTTAAAAGTTGAAAGATTGGTGAATATGTTGTGTGATGGTTTGATATTCAACCTGTGTTTATATAGAGGATGATTGAAGGTTTCAGTTTCATGTGTGTAGGTTTATGTTTCATGCGTTTCATGTGTTTTGTATGTATTTTGGTATGTGTTTCGTGTGTGTCATGTGTTTCACATGTTTTCTGTGTGTGCTTCATCTCTATCATGTGTTTTGTATGTCCTTCACATGTGTATGTGTTTCACATGTGTTTTGTATGTCATTCACTTGTGTTATGTATGTGCTTCACATGTGTTCTATGTGTATTGCGTGTTTCATGTATCTTGTGTTTATACATCTCTGTCATATTTTTCCATAGTGTTTTATGAGTTTAATGTATCAATTTAGTGATATTTCAATATTTATTGGAATTTAAATATTTTTAGATTAAAATGTTCATAAACTTAATTTACGATAGTCTACATAATTTATTTTTTATTTTTTAAAGTTAATTTAAGAAAAAAAATTAGCTTAAGTTCATTCTTTAATCTAGGGCTAAAATTTAGGCAGAAAAGTTGGAGTAGAAAAATTATTTCTAGGCTAAAAGCTAAATTTTTTAGACTAAAAATTTTAACTTTTAGTTCAAGAGTTGGAGATAGTATTATAGAAGAAAAAAAGAAAAGAAGAACAGTGATGGCCACTAACAGTTGCGCTAGGCGTCGGCTGAGCTTGAGCCCTATCCAAGTTCTTCTTGAGTCTATGGTACAATACTTGAGTCGCTGACGCTGACGAAAGACAAGACGTGATCATGCCAAAGCTGGCAGCCTAGCATACAGCCATATACTTTTTTTCAGTCATTTTGTTTATGTTGGTTAAATCAACAAACAAAGTGTTATTTAGATGGTTTATTGAGCAAAGGTAAATAAGTGGGTCCGTCGTTTAGGATAAGGATCGTCTGCCGTGTTTGTCTATTTTGTGTGATCACGGTTAAGCCATGTTAATATTTTATATTATTTTTTTATAGATATAATAAGAAAAAATGAATAGTAATATAAAATGTTGACATGGCTTAACCGTGACCACACAAACAAAAAAACATGAAAAGGCACCGGAAATAGGAGAGCAAACAATCATTGTCCCATTGTTTATGCATCAACTAGGGTTATGAAACCCTAGCTTCTCAAACGGTGCTTCTTGCGAGCATGATCAATCCATGACATGAAATTGAACTCGCACGTCCTTGACTCTCAAATAAAAAAGAGAACATTTGTATTCGGTTTTTAGTTTGTAATGTTCATTAACTAAGATCTTATCAGTTGTTAGATTTTGATCAAGGTCCTTAGCATTAATATATTAATGAATTACATGTAAGTTACATAATTATTATAATAAAAATTATTATTTGATTTAGGGTTTTAATATTTACACCCTTATTAAACTCCTAAATAATTTTCAACTCAAACATTTCCAAAATATAAAAAACAAAATTATAATAAGTTTGTACTCGTTAAATTAAATTTTCAATTTTTTAATCTTATATGTACCTATTCTTAAATATACCAATTTGTTATATGAAAAATGTACCCCCTTTTTTTTAATATAAAATGTACCATTTTTTTTTATATAAAATTCATTCAATCCTTTCTCTAATCCATTTTTTAAAATTTGTATGGGTACATTCTATTTCGTTAATTTAAGAACGTATCAATGTCAAGTTTAATAGAAGAAATTTAATAATGTTATTAAGCTAATATCAATTTTTTTGTTGATTTTTTTAAGAATGTACCCCATGTTTTGGTACAATAATTTTTTGGTTAGTTTTGATAAAAGTTCCCATGTATATATACACACACAATATACTGGAGAGTTTCATCTCTAATATTTTTAATCCCATAAATTATAGATTTTATTTAAAATCTCATTATATAAATAACTACAAATTTCATTTTTAATTTAAAAATATAATAACATACATAGAAATACATTATTACATTAATATTAGGACTTCGATCAAAAACTAAAAACCACAAAGGTTTCAGTTAAAGAACATTGATAATTAAGAACCGCATCCAAAGTGTTCCAATAAAAAATTGCGTCATAGTTCCTGTTATGTTAATTCAGACGCTATGATCTCAAATTGTGCTTCTTGCTACATGCATCAACTATGACATAAATCCAAATATTGCTAGTAAATTGAATGAAACAACAAACTGTATCGTGTATATCTTTTGAACGTAGGATGTAAGTACTACACCTTCCCGACTTTGCGAAATTGCACCGTTATACGCATCATGCAAAATGGTACTTGGGAAACTCTCGCAGTACACAAAATTAAGCCGAGACGATTAAAGATGAACAAACGAATGTATACAGGTTTGTTCAGTTTCCGAGTGACCCCCATCCGGATTTCAAAAGAGCGGCATATAGCAGTTCATTCCAAGCATCTGGAACTCCAGGCAAGCACCAATGGCTGCAATCCTGAGACCCCTCAGCTGTAATTCGTTCTTCTACTGTCTTCTATTTCATTCTGTAAACGGAAGGGTGTCCGTCTTTTCTATAATCGGTAAGCCTACTTATGTTTAGATATATCACCGGAGTTTTCATTCCTTCAATTACATGCTCTAGAGCTCTCATCTTTGAAGGGTAATTCCCTAAGTAAGTTTCGTTAAAGATTGGCTCCGTTTCTTTGTGGCACTGTCCACCCGAGTTCCACTGCCCTCCGCTGCAACCAAATGAAACAGTTTCATTGAAGTCTATACAACTATAAACATCATAAAGGGACCAAAACTGGATTCCTCCAACAACACATCAAAGTTTGAGATCAATAGAGAGGTTACCTGAAATGGGTAACTGAATATCCTCTGAAGAAAACCTGTGTCCGGTTGACATCAATGTTCTTGTCAACCCATCGGGCCCAAGTGGTGAGAGCCCTCTTGTATGCTTCGAGAACCTTGAGTCTTGGATGCACATAGCTTCCTTCTTGGTAATAGTCCTCTCTGTAAGACCACCAAATGCAAAAATGAAATAATCTACAGTCAAGGGACTTAATAGTTTGATTGGTAGCACACTGCAATTACGTTTTTACTTCTGTCAAAAGATTTGAAGGGGGAAAGCATCAAAAGAATTTAACGAAGGAAATAACAGCACGTACCCACGAGAAGTCTTCTCATGTGTCCACCAATGTCCAGTGTTAAAAACTATGACATCTGCATCATCATACATTGAAGTTGTCTGGTCCATCAAATCCAATCTTAACGTCTCAAACGTACCATTTTGACCCCCCGTGAATGATGATTCCCTAACAAGGAAGGGAGAAGCAACAAAATCCACTGAACAATTATAATCCTGCAAGTGTGGGAATACCATGGATGATCAGAGATTTTCATTCCGAATACTGATTCTTCGCTTAAGAACATACGAAGATGTATGACACTTGCCTCAAATCTGAATGCATAAAAGCCCTTCTTTTTAAATTCCCTCTTCCCAGAAACCTCATGAACTCTTTTCTTGTTTCGAATGCTGTGGCGAAGAATACAAACCAGAGATTCCCACATGTTCCTATTCAGTGAATCCCCCACAAAAACCAACCGCTTTCCCCTCAACCTCACCAGAAAATCAGTGGCATTCAGACTGGGGATCACATGAGTAATGAACAAAGCTATGAGAAGAAGATTTACATGGCAGGACATCAACGACCGCTACATAAAACACAAAATTCATCAAGAAATTGAAGATGGATTTTACCTTGGAATGTCACATTCATTTGGCTGCCATTTCCATTTTATAAAAGCATTGTCTGGCCTCCCATTGAGGTGACAATTAAAATCCCTATCAATGTATGGGCAAGAACCTCCTGGATAATATGGCCTTGAATCATCTCTAACCCACCTACCATAAAAAATATCACATTGCTGATACAAATCAGTCTGCATTTTCACCATCTGAGAATCATACTCGACAATTTTTGCAGTCGAATTTTCTCGATGAGCCGCCTTGCAACCACTTTTCTTCATCACTAATTTCCCAACATTACCATCCACATTACTAGAATTCCTTGAAAAACTACCATCAACTGCCTTCTCTGCATGCACATCTTCTTTCCCAGAGAAGCTAAAATTCCCAATGACCCTCCCTTCCTTACCATGCAAGCTTCCATTTTCCAAAACTTCAGAGGAGTTTCCCAAATGGGCAATCCCCAAGCCATTTCCTCCCTCACTTGAATTCAAAAAGTTACCGTTTTCAGCAACTACTGACTCGTTTTCGCTGTTTTTCTGCTTACCCATTTCCCCTTCAACCCCCGAGCTCTCATCTTTACCCTCCTCTGTAAAATTTCCCAAATGAGTCTCCCCCGAAAGAGTAAAATTCTGCTTCCCAGCAACCGTTGACTCATTTGCTTCCTGGGTTTTGTCGACAAAATCCTGCATTTCTGAACTGCTTGAAAAGGAGAAAGGCCATGAAACAGAAGAAGAATTCAAACTGTCAAACCCTTGAATCGAAGTCTCCACTGCAGGACTCTTCAAGAAGTTGGTAAAAAACAGCCAACCCAGTACAATTACTGAAACTCCAATTCCCAAAACAAACCCAGAAGTTACCTTTCTTCTTTGTAAAAAAAACTGCTTCTTCCAAACCATGGCTGAAAGACAATGCAGAGGATTTACAGCAAATACGACTGAAATGTGAATTTCATTTGCATGATCAGGAGAAAAGATAACAATCAAGATGAAGCGTGGAATGGCAGACCTTCATATATGAAATCATGGAAAAAAGAAATAAAAAATTAAATTAAAGAAAAAGTTATGGGAGCGGTGCGTGTGCCGCAGAGAAGCAGAGTGCTGGAACCAAAAAGGCTTCTTCTGCTCTTTGGCGTGGAGAGAGAGAGAGCGACAGCGAGACAAAGACAATTACAAAGATACCCGTCCACATCTAGTTTCATGTACATAAATACCCTTAATACTGTTTTAATTTACACCCTAACCATGGGATGTATAGTATAAGTAGTGGACATATTAGTCATTTGGGAAAGGGTTTCGGCGTAAATAAACGCATCATTAATGGTTCGAAGCGGAGGGGCAGCTTTGTCAGAGGATTTTTGAGATTTTGAGTTTTCTTGTATTAACTGCCGAGACGACACAAATACGACTTGGTTTCGCGCCGACACGTACGAGGACACGTGGCCTTGTTCTGAGGCCCATAACAATGCGGACATTGATGGTTGCCGATCACTCTACCTATGCGTTGAGATTTTGATGCGTGGTGGTGTCTGATGGAAGCTGTGAGTCGGCGACTATGATGTCTTGCAGGTGGCAGGAGCACGCTACACGCGAAGTACAGCAACCAGCTTTGGTTGCTGAGCGCCAAGTTTCGAATCACTCCAAGTCTCCAACGTTAATCGTGTTAGTTTTTTAGGAAAAAGTACATTATTTATTGCAAAGAAATAAAACACGTATAAATTGAGGGTAGTGTGTTTTAATGTATTTAATTTTTGTTTTGTTAGTTAACGAGAACGTCGAGATTCCAAAAGTAATTGAGGTAGTGAAATTGGGGTTTGGTGGGCTGGATAAAATTGAGTCTTAAGCATAAAATTGAATTGTCAGAGACATATAAGAGAAGACTTCTAACTCATGTGAGTTTTTATAACCTATCATATTCATCTAACATTTTGACATAACGAAAATAAATCGAACTGATCACAACCTATTTCAATTAGCCTACCAACCAGGGGTTGCATTATTTTCTACATCTCAATGATTCGAAATTTTGTATTATCATGTAAAAAAGTTAAAAACCGCATAACATTACGTTCAAAATATAAAGACACTGACACAAAAAGGTGCTCGGACCCCAAAAAGAAGCAACAATTGAAAAGTTGTTTAACATCCCACTTAGCCTGCCATATGAATCTCAAATCTTAAGAAAACTAGAACAAAAGCAACTACATACAAATTTCTCTGACAAAAAGCTCAATCAACTGAATTGATTTTCCAACAAAGAAAAAGAAAAAGCAGATTTTACATGGAATTTTCTCTCATTTTTACAGATTCACATGCTTTCAACAGCTATCAACAATCACATATTTCTGATATTTCAAACTTAAATTAACTTTGTGAAGAGGGAGGTATACACGGAAAAAGAAATGAAAAATAGTTGTCATCTAGGACCAGAAAGCTCCATAGCTTCTACCACAAGCGAAGATTCTTCTATAAAATCTGAATATCTTTGACGTGGGTGTTCACACGACCGGAACCTTGGTGTCTCGACCTTCTGCGACGCCTCCCATTTCTCGGCTAATCCATCACCTTCCAACATCTTCAATACTTCTGACATTTTTGGTCGGTACAGAGGATTAAATTGAGTACATAACAAGGCAACCTGAACCATTTCTTCCAGCTCAACCCTGTCGATTTTGCCCTTTAGATCCTTATCCACCATGAGATTTAGCTTTCCCTCCTGATGGAGTTTCTTCACCTGCATTTTTGTTACACAGCCATCAGCAGTGAAAAACCCAACTCAGCGTTAATGCGATTGTGCAAGTAATAACATATTTATATTTCATGTAACAAATCGAGTTTCTTAACGCTTCTAGCAACACTCTTAAGGATCACATGTATGTAACACCGGGACAGATACAGGAGGGAAACCCATCAGCCATGTGTTAATTGGTGGTTTGAAAGTTCCACACCACGCTGTTGATGTAATCCAAATTAGGTATTTTCAACTTCTTTAACTTACATTGAGATAATTTTGTTTGATACATGCAATTAGTTACATGCTTACATGTGTGCATGCACGAGAGAGGGAGAGAGAGCGTACCCAATCAAGCATTACACCCTTCTGGTTTGCAACTCGTCCAAAGTCCAAGGCCTTTTGCCCTGTGATTAGCTCCAGGAGCAATATCCCAAACCCGAACACGTCAGTCTTATCTGAAGACTGACCTGTTGACAAGTATTCTGGAGCAATGTGGCCAACAGTGCCGCGCACAGCTGTGGTCACATGAGATTCTCTGTGATCCAAAAGCTTTGCCAACCCAAAATCTCCAACAACTGCCTCGAAGTCTTCATCAAGCAAAATGTTGGCTGCTTTAACATCACGGTGAATAATTCTGGGGTCACACTGCTCATGCAAATAAACCAACCCCCTTGCTGTACCTAACGCTATTCTCTTTCGCCTTGCCCAGTCTAGTGCTGGTCGACCATGTATATGATCTGAGGAAAAAATACAGAATGTAAAAAAAGGAAGTTAGTGTCGTATTGAACAGATAACAAGAACACTCTCAAATTGAACAGATAACAAGGAAGACAAATAGTTGCCATCAGTGAAATGCAGGAAGAGTAATAAAGGGATTTAATTTAGTTGAATCATAATCACCGTATTTGTATAATAAAGTAATTTGATTTATATCATTTTGCAGTTCAGTTTTGGAAGGATCAATATTGGCATGCAAAAGTGCATGGTACCGGGCGTTGGACTAGAGAAGAGATTATAGAAGGCTAGGTTCTGATTAGAGGGTGACAATAACAGCAAGCAGAATTAAAACAAAATGCTAACCTCTTAATCGAGAGGCTACGCTTCCGTTAGGCATAAAAGGGTAAACAAGAAGTCTTTCGTTCTCAGTTGAGCAGAACCCGCAAAGCCGCAGAAGATTTCGATGGACAGCCAAACTAATCATCTCAACTTCTGTCTGAAATTGGATTTCACCACCAGCAGTGTTGTAGTCCTTTAGCCTTTTAACTGCAACCAGAGTACCGTCATTCAAGCTTCCTTTGTATACAATCCCAAAACCGCCCCTACCTAGGATGTTCTTCGAGTTGAAATGGTCTGTTGCTGCCCGGAGCTCCTTAAATGTATACCTCCTCAAATGCCCCAAGCAAACTTCTGGGTCATATTGGTCTGCTGCACAACCCACCCAATAAAGAATACAGGGATTATCATAGGCCGGGAGAAAGAGTACCACTGGTTGCATGAAAACATATCCAGGAAATGGTTTAAGTACAATAAATCCTAAGGTTTCGCCAGAAAAGAAGGTTTGAACGACTTAAATGGTTTCCAAAGATTTTACCTAATTAAACAAAGAGAGTAGTATAGTCACTACACGTTGTTAGCTGTCCCCAACTTATTCTTATCTCCTATTACCATCCTGTGCTAACAATCTTTATATAAATAAATTGACTCGTGTGCTTTCACAAAACCTTTTTTGTTGTGTTTTGGACAGAAGAAATAAAATACATGGAACGAGCCTTGGATTTGGAATTTTTTTTAACTATTCATTTTTAATGAATAAAGTTAGCACATTTTACAAAAATATCAGAGCTGAAATCTGAAAGATTACTGATTGAAACATTCAAACACTCAGACTTGCACCATTACTAATTAATTTCGACAGTGTCGCCCTTAAGGTAACTAATAACACAACGAATCGAAATCATACCTCCTAAGATACAAGCACCCCTATCAATCTGTTAAACTATCTGAGATACTAGCATTGAGATCTAGAAAAGTAGGAAAATTATATACAAGAAACTTACCATTGACATCGAAGAATATCTGCTGGTTGTGTCTGTATCGCAGCCAAACAAGTAACCCAATAATTATTATGACGCCAAAGACAGCACTGAAGCTTGCACCAAGGATAATAGTCATGTGGCGGCGTTTGGTTCCAGAGTCTGATTCTAAGAAAGCCAAATTCATGAATGCATACTGTCACCAGTGTCACAAGGAAGACTACAGGAAGGAACAGAAAAACAACGTGCATATATACCTTTTAGAGCATCTGGTGTGAAGGATAGTGGCTCTGGAAAGACAGCAGAACAGTTCGCAGCCTTTACGCCACAAATTAAAGGGTTTCCAACAATTCTGAAGTGAAAAGAAAAACAAAATAGGGCTGAGAAAGGAACCAAAGTATACAAGGAACTAAGGATTAGTGGACCAAATGATATAGCTCACTTGAAAGTTCGTGCGGATATCTTTGGCAAGGAACCGCTCAAATTGTTGAAAGAAAGGTCCCTACACAAATGTTCATTGAAATTATTAACAAACAAATCTCTACTTATAGGTTTTCCCATTTATACTGCAAGGGAAAGTAGAACACACAAAAGAAGGGGGAAAAGACATACACAAGAGTGAGACCAACTGCGGACAGAGACTTGGGGAAGGGTCCTGTAAGGCTGTTGTTGTTTAACCGCCTGTCTTGCTCAAAAAACAAGAGAAAAGGTGTAGGCATTAGCTAAATTTGAGTGGTTATCGAATCTCAAAATGTTTAAAAGAAGTAATAACATGATTTTGAAACTTACAAATAATTCAGGTTCTTTAGGTTGCCCAAAGAATCTGGTATGTCACCATTGAAATTATTGTTGGATAGATCAAGTGTCTGAAGCTTCACCAAATTTCCAATTGAAGCGGGAATTGGACCCGAAATCGCATTGTTTTGAAGCAAACTGCAATAGTAAGACAGCCACATTTGTTCAAATAAAAAAACTTTTGTATCACAATATCAATTCATATCCAAATTTCACAAGAACAAATAAAAAACGACATAAAGGAGGTGCAAACTTACACAGATTGCAAGTTACTGAGGTTTCCAATCGCCGGAGATAAGATACCGGACAAGCTCTGGCTAGGCAATCCCCTAACAACAAAATAAGAATCACTTACTGAGAAAAGTATTCATCAAATAGGCAAATAGTAAAAATACTCTGATTTTTTTTTTTTCTAGCCATAATTATCCAGAAGAACTTACAGAGCAGATACATAGCCATCAGGAGTACAAGTAACCATCCTCCAGCTGCAGGGATCTACAGAGTTACTATCCCAGTTCTCCAAAACATTATGCGGGTCAATCAGATCACTTTTAATGGCCGCCAAAGCTTCAACTGTGAATATTTCAGAAAAAAAAAAACAAAAAAAAAAGATAAAAGGGTTATTTTCTGCAGGAATTTTCTTGCTAAAAAAAAAAAAAGCAAAATCTAGGCTGCGCCCAATTGAGACACTGCAATAATATGAGCATTAACCGAACAAAGTGAGGGAGAAAAAAAAAAGAGTTATATTCCTCCAAAAAAAAATAATAGTAAAAAAAATGTATAGAACTTTACTGTTCATCAAACATTCCTTCATCTGTTGTAATTTTTTCAAAAAAAGAAAAAGATAAAAATCCAAACTTTATGTTGCAATTCTAATGAGCAGTTCATTCTCTTCTCTGAAAATTTGAAGATGTAGAAAATAAGAAGATAACAGTATCCCAAAGAGAAATTAAATCAACCTTCATAATTTACACCAGTAGGGGAAAGAGTTGCAGAAGAGGCCTCAGCCAATGCCAAAACAAGTAAACCCAATTTGCACAACATGAAATTACTTCTTCCCATGTAGTCTTTTTCTATCTTCATTCAACTTTCTTTGTGCAACCAGAGCAAAGAAGCAGCTTTTATTCAAAAGCACCACAACCAGCAAAACTACTAGCCATTATCCAATTGCCTTATCCAAAATAAGTAGCAGTTTCACAATCAGAATCCTAGAAAGCAAACCGAAATGGTCATTCCGGCTCTCACTTCCAGAAAAAGTCGGTGACTTTGTGGATGAAACTTGAAGGAAACAAAAACCCAGTTGCCAAAATCACTTTCCCAGAAAGCACTTTGCTTGGAAAAAGAGAATTCGAATCAAACTAAGCAGAATGGGCACTGTATGAGCTGAGACAAGCAACAAAAGGGAGATAATTTTCTCGAGAAACAAACAGATACCAAGCCTGGATATAAGGGATCCTAGAGATCTGAAAACAGTGGGTTTGATTTTCTACAAGTTTTGGGCGATCCCCACAAATTCCACGTAGATTATGTTGTTGGTTTGTAGGCGAGCTCAGTCCGTCGTCTGTGATTCCTGCAGTACCACTACCACCACGGCATTATCTTGTTCTACAAGGAGTGGAGTGAGTGAAATTCCATTCAAACAGTGAAAAGGTAAGTGAAACTCACTCACTCATTCACACCAGAAAAAACCAAACACGCAAAGGCCGATGCAAAAGGCCAAAGTCGGACACAGATACAGATGCCAACAGAACCCAGCAACTAAAAAAATAAAAATTGCGCCTTTTTAAAAAGAAGGAAAAATTAAAAGGCAGTGAAAAATAGGGTTTTTGATTATTTGGGGAGGGAGACTTGATAGGGCTGAATGATTGGGGTTGCAGTTACGCTGAAGTAATTTGTGAAGATATATCGGCTCTTACATTATTAAAAATATTTGAAGCAATTTCTTCAAAACCCAGAAATCAACTGATCCTGATCTTTAAAAATTTGACCAAATAAGCTAAAAATTATTATATCTTTTAAATTTTTTTATTAAAATATTTATTTTTAACCGTTTAATTAAATTTTAAAAGATTCGAATCATTTGATCTTAAAATTTAAAAGAAGAGATCTGTTCCTATAAAAATAATGAAAAAAAAGTAAGGAGGGGTGATTGGACTGTGAAGGGATGTGGAATCGATCAGCGAGAAGAGAACAATGGGATATCTATGCAAAAGGTGAAGGATTGCAGGTAAGTTTTTGGCAGGTCACGTGCTTGGATTGTCTTGGCCTTTCTTGGCATTCGGCCCTGCCCCAATTTTTTAAAATTAAAACGACATAAAAGTAATCACATTATTCTGTTAAAGTAATTCTGCAGGGCATGGCCCCCATCTCCCGCTAAAATAAGCTCTCGATACTTCAAGTTATCATGCACATACCAACAGATGTCAATATACGTTAAAGTAATTTTTCGAGTGAATTGAGAGAGTCTATCGAATATTTTCAACGTAATTATCAAAATATATCTAACAGATATTATATTAAATATTTAGTGTACATAAAAAGAATTCGTATAAAACATTCGGATGATCTTCGAAAAACATTCACATATACTACAATGAGATTTCACCTTTTTATAAACTAGTAAAATTGGATGAAGAAAGTTGATGAGCACATGAATGGTTTGGTTTTATAGAGCGTCGCGCAGATGCCAGGTGATGTGGGGTGGGGCGTGTTTGAATACGCCGGTTGCGGTGGTGGGTGATGCTTGCGGACCGCGAGGCCGGGTTTGTATCCCCCCTTTATTCTTCATCGGGTCTCGTGAAAGAATCTCCACAAACAGCCTTGCCCCGCCCACGTGGACAGTTTAAGACTTCAGCCCGTGTTATTGTGCGAGTCCTTGTTTTAATTTTTTGTTTTCTTAAAATCACCATTTTTTGTGTTGAACTTTTGTTGGACTTAAAATTCACCTTTGATTAATAAGCCATTTAGTGGATGAAAAGACATAAAGAAACGAAGAGAGAACACAAGAAAATTGTTGGAGTCAAATTTTTTCACCACTGTGTATGGTTGAATTGTACAAATCTTGTGACCTACAAACAAGAGCAAACAACCAACTGTGAATAACGTGGGGATACATGTATGGCACCGGTTAATGGCTTTTTTATGGTCAAATTAGTATAAAGTGTTAAAACTAAAATAGTGGGCTAGAGAGCAAAGTATGCATTATGAAAACGTTGTCATTGACTTCTTGGAATAAATCTTTTTAGGATGTAGAATCAGTATTAAACTGGAAAAAATCCTAGAGGATATCTACCATAATATTGTTTTCTTTTAGAATTATGATTACTTGCGGTACACGCTAATCTCTAAATTGTTGGAATCCCCAAGAATAATCCTCTCGAGTTGAGGTCTCGCATGTCCAGGGTCCGATCAGATCAACTAGCGACCGATTTATGAAAGGAAACCAATCTAATCCCCACTTAGATCAGGTTTTTGTGCCTATTGGCATCAAGCATGGTCAATCTCATTGAGGCTTGCAAGCCTCACCAACCATTTTAAAGCCCAACAAGATGTGTTGGTAGCATTGGTCCGTTTAAGCAGCTTATTACGATCAGAGGTGTGAAGTTAATGATCGAACTTCTAAGGCATTGGTATTTCGATCTACCTTACTCTAGTCCAAAAAAACATTTCATTGTCAAAGAAAGAGAATAATCGGTATAAATTGAACTTTGTGCATAGACATGATTGCTTTTCAAAAAAAAAAAAAAAAAAAGAAGCAAAATTTAATATTTGAAACTCATGAGCGATCAATGACATGTTTTAGAAAATGACTTAAAGATCTACCAGTCAAAATTCATAGGCGATATTTTTATATTGGTCCCATAAATATTTCTAAAAATGTGTGCAATAATTTCAACTTCAATCAGAATATAAATAGAAAAGACACATCGAAAAAAATTGCAAATAGAAGGGAACGTGTGTTGCTATTGTAAGTTGGTAGAGGTACTCCCAACCAATGCTTTGTTGTTTTTGAAAAAAAAAAAAAAAAAAAACCAACGGATGGTTTCGTTGCGGTATTCCATATTTTTGGGACATGAAGATTTATAGGGGCATTTTATTATTTTTTTTATCTTTTAAAATTTTGTTACTTGACTAAATATCATCACAAATATGCAACAACAATAACATGTAATTTCAGGGACGTAACTGCAATACAAGGTTTGATTCAATAGACTATATAATTAACTAATTAAGTTGTATAATATTATATAGCATGACGGACTGAGCAGTCTTTTAAGAAAGATATAATAAGCAGATGATGCCGCGAGGTGGTGTTACCTATGGAGTTTATAAATTAAAACCCAGAACAGAACCCAAGAGCATTTTTGTCGCATTGGGAAAACTGAATATTCCCCTAATCTAATCTTATTATTTATTTAACATATCGATATTTTTACATTAAAGAGATGAGGAATTTAGCTAAGTCACACAATGAATTACCTAATTTAATATCGAATTCGTCATTTACGAATTTTGAACTTAAGACTTTTTAATTCTAAATAAATAGTAATATTATCAAACTGTAATACTGAACGATCATAATCTGATCTTATTATTATTAGTAAAAACATTATTAATGCAAACCATTAATCTAGCAAGAGGGAGTCCAACAACCATGATCCCGACTCCGGAGTCCACATATCGAGCAAATGCAAGGGTATTTTGGTCGCTTTTGGGAAGATGAAATATCCTCACTCTACCCCCGCCCCAATACTAGCCCTAGGTCCTTAATCATCTTTTTAAAACTTTTAATTTTGGAGTCCCATATAGATAATTTTCTCACTATAAAGACCACATTAGCCCTAGGCCCAATCGCCCTCCATTTTTTGCAACGGCGGAGAAGCTTTTATGGGTTGGAGGCAATTCAACCCAATTGCAAGGGCAAAAAATGGACCGGTGGGGATGCTGTCACTATTTCTGATTTTCATGCCCACACCGACACCTCTCTATGATCCCACCCTCTCTCTTCAGCTGCCAAGAGGATTCTCGTCGGATCCTTTTTGTGGAGATCATGAAGATTATTTATTTATATTCGTACATATCGTATATCATGCGGTTAGAAATTTTTTTTAATTTTTTTTATTTAAAATTGAATATAAACAGTACCTGACAAAAACTGACTGCACGATATACGATGAACATAAGTGATTAGAGGATTCGGCAAGGATCCTCTCTCCTTTAGCTCTAGTCTGATTTTCGGACAAAAGAACTTCTCCCTAGAAGCACTAATGTATCATCCAATTTTTAGCTAAAGTTCTTTGATTTAAGACAAATAATGTAACTACTAAAGTTTTAAGATGTGACTAATTGTTCGCTTGTATTTTGTCGATCTACATGTTACTTATATCTCGTAATCATTTTATCTTTTTTACTATCTAGGTTTAGGACTATTGACCTCAAGTAAAAAAAATGTCACATAATTGAAATATAGGGTTGTTTTGAAGAAAATGAAACAAAAGAAGTCGGTACCTATCTTTATACTAAGATAGGGATGTTTTGATTGAAACAAAAGAAGTTGGTACCCTTTTTTATACGTCAAAAGCTTGGTATTTTTACTATTTCAACAACAATAATTACTTGGTCTAACAACATACAATTTTCACTTTGATTAAGAAGTAATTAAGCTATTTCGTCGACCAAAATACACACAAAAATTCTATAGCGCAAGCACTTTAATGACTATGAGATATAATTTTTAAATCATAATATTTTCTTTGTATTGTATTTTATTGTTTTATCTAACAAAATTCCCAAGCTCATGTCTCAGTAGAGAAATAAAAACAAAAACTAACAAAAAGTTTTTAAAAAAAATTTAGTTTTAATAAAAAATGACAAATAAATATGTACTGAATAGTAACAAAAGAAGATAAAAATATGATTTTTCGTTAAAAATGAACATTACGATGAGTGTTTCATTAAAACTTCTGAAATAAAAATATGTAAACTATGTTAATGTATTCTTGTAATGTAAGTCAATTCCGTCAAACTCACATCAGAACTCTCGAGGATGGGGAATATAATAATACTATATGGATATGGTGAGTCTGTCCAACGGCAATTCGACCAACACCTTACCAATGCATGATTAGGTGGTTCCTTTTGCAACTTTTTCTGCTTTCAAAAGAGAAACAAAAGCACAACTTTGAATTATGACAAAAGTGCCACTTTCGCCATGACACTAACCATAGCAGTTCATCAGGTCATTTTCTCACCATTTTTATTAATTTGTAATTAATGTCAAAGTTTTACTTTGTTGCAATTCCCAACCTAACACTCACTGTCACATCCCGGCTCAGGTGGGACCACTTCCCGAGCCCGCTCCACCACCGTAGCACGTTATTGTCCGCTTTAGGCTTACCATTCCCTCATGGTTTTGTTTTTGGGAACTCACGAGCAACTTCCCAGTGGGTTACCCATCATGGGATTGCTCTAGCCCCCTTCTCGCTTAACTTCGGAGTTCCTACGGAACCCGAAGCCAGTGAGCTCACAAAATGCATCGTGCTAGGTAGAGATGAGAATATACATTTAAGGATCACTCCCCTGGGTGATGTGGGATGTCACAATCCACCCCTCTTAGGGGCCCGACGTCCTCGTCGGCACACCACAACCAGAGTTAGGCTCTGATACCAATTTGTCACATCCCGGCCCAGGTGGGACCACTTCCCGGGCCCGCTCCACCACCGTAGCATGATATTGTCCGCTTTGGGCTTACCATTCCCTCACGGTTTTGTTTTTGGGAACTCACGAGCAACTTCCCAGTGGGTCACCCATCATGGGATTGCTCTAACCCCCTTCTCGCTTAACTTCGGAGTTCCTACAGAACCCGAAGCCAGTGAGCTCCCAAAAAGCCTCGTGCTAGGTAGAGATGAGAATATACATTTAAGGATCACTCCCCTGGGTGATGTGGGATGTCACACTCACTCACTCCCTCAATGATAATAAATATAAAACTGATATTAGCATTTCAAAAATCAAATTACACATTATTCACAAGTGTATTTTTCTTTTTAGTTATAGAAAGTTTGGAGTGCCAAATGAGATTTTTGGAATGCTAATAACAATTCCCTAAATAAAATAAATAATAATACAATCACGTCCCAGATAAAAGAAATTAAATTGTCTTCAAGGGAGGAGAGTCATTTAAAACATAAAAATAAAGATTAGTTGTGAGGTTAATATTTTATCAAACTTTAACGATTTGAATCGTATATTTTTAAAGTTATACTTTATAGATCATCCTTACAAAATATTAGTTAAATCGGAATATTCGATGCATCTAATTGAATTCAAAGAAAATGACGAATACTATATTATAAGAAACTATTAAAATTTCGTCGTAACAATTAAATAGGTAAATAATTTTTCTTTGTATTAAATTTTTATAAAGATATTTTATAAATCAAAACTTATAAAATAGATAATTCGAATCATTGAAATTCATTGTGAAATTATTCACAACTCATTCTTATATTTAAAAAAAAAAGAAGAAGGGAAATTAAATAAAAAATGAAGAAAAGGATTCGTCTTATGGGCCTGTGAGTCACATGTTGGGCTACTGGGGCCCGCTTTGAAGTGATATGAACTGCGGTGGTGGACCAATGGCCGAGACTAAACAAAACTGCCGCACATTCTTCATTCTTTGTTTATTTATTGATATTTTTTCACAACTACTCTGTGGATGGTGTGACGCAGCGCTGATTTAAAATTAACGACGATGGTTGCTCAATCCTACAGCCATGACAACAACTTTCATGACATTTGTACATTGTTAATATGATAGTTTTAAGCTAGACACATTTGTATGATTATCATAGTTAGTTGGGTTATAAAAATTAAAATTTTTTATTAGATCGATAGAATGAATTTTTTATATAATTACTGCCTGGACAATTATACATCCAATCCGTAGTCACTTTAGAAGCAATTGTTCATGGACATTATGGAGAAATCCCTTCTAGAGGGGATATATTTGTTACATTTATATATGAAAAAACTAATTAACCCAAAAAATTTCGACATATATTATTATGAGAATAAATCCTATTACTTCTGATCGTGGGGTTCCTGCACTTGAGAGATCTTTTTGAGCGAGAAAAACAATTCATTATCCTAAAAAGGAATAACCAGATGAATACTTGGCTATATTTATACCTCTCTCGTCTGCTTGATGGCCCATGAATTTTTTAGATTGGGCTGGCAGGCAGGGGATGGGGATGGGGATGGTTCTTATATTAAACGTAGTACATTGGAATCCTTAAGCACCACTACGAATGTGAATAATATAATATTCATGTGAACAGAAATATACATTTATCTTTATAATATTACCACAAATGTCACGGTAACATATATTCATATTATATGAGTCATTCTTGTTATAAGAATTATTACACATGACGTTATATTATTAGTGCATAATATCGTGACGATATTTTACATTCGTAAAAGTTATTCTACACAAACCTGATTCATGAAGAAGAAGATAGTACCCATCAATCACTACATGCCGGTGACTATGAGTGGGCACTGGGCAGGCTGGTAAGTTGTCACGAAATGCTCTCCCTTTTTTACAAGAGGCCCAACTCCTGAAATGGCTTCAGGATTTGAATTTTACAAAGAAACTGAAGCCCAAATCAGGAGGCTTTCGCTATTAGAAAATGGTTATTTAGTCACACAGTAAAATTATCTTGTAACTAAATGTATATTAGTCACATCTCGTTAACGTTAAGTAATGTTTTTAGTTTCAATAATGTGGTCGTGACTATATGTTGTAACTATTTAAGACGTGGTCACAGTAATTTGTTTCTTATGACTAATGTCTGTTACTGACATTTAATTAGTCACGATAAGTAACATTTGTTACTAATCAGTAATTTAGTTACTATCAGTGTAACTAAATCTAAAAAGAATACTAATTTAATCACAAGTAGTAATTTATAATAAAAAAAGTAAAAATTCCGGATATAAGCCTCTCGATCAAATTCATATTAATGTAAAAGAAAAAATTTATCGAGGAGAAGAAGGTAATGCAGAGAAGGAAATTTGGGCCAATTGAGTACAATGCGGCTGTTGAGTTGGACAAGAAGGACTAAGAAAACCATTGGGCTCTTGTTCACTTGTCCACTATCACTTATTCTGTTTTTATTTTCACTCCCCTAATTCTAATATATATATCTAAACTACATATTAATAAAATTTTCCTTGTTAACTTAAAGAGGATAAAAATACTATTTAGTCTTATATTACAACAAAAAACTTACGGGCACTAACATAATTTCACAAAACAAAAGTTTGATGTTTTTTATTTAAGCATCACCTACAAGTGATTTTAATATTTCTAATTTAAAAAAATTAAAAAAAATTTAAAAAAATAACCTCTCTCTCTACTCCCACGTTCTCTCTCACTCTCTTCCTCTCTCCTTCAATTTAAAAAAAAAAAAAAAACATTTCACACACATTTTGTGTGTGGGCATATACTAGTATATATAAAGGAAGCACCCCAAAGTGGTGAAACATTCAAAATACCTTGCCCCTCATGAATTTTAAAATTACAATTAAATTAAAAGGAGTTAAAATAATTCAACAAATATTAATTTTGAATGAAAGAAAATTTAAAACATTTTGAATAAATTGAAATTTTATACTTGGAAAAAAAAAATTAACAAAACCCCCACGTTGGTGGGTGGTTTTATGTTTAACTTCTAATTTATTTTCAAAATTTTTAAATAAAACATATATATAAAAAAATGAATTTCTTAATTTATTTTGTAAAAAATCATAAAAAAAATTAGTTTAACATGTAAAAAGCCAATTGTCACACTCGTAAGCATGACAAGAGGCTAGTAAATTATAAATCCTTACAGCGCAAGATAACAATCGTTTATATAGCAACAACACATCAGTAGTTTATTGAGAACTAAATTGGAAAGGAAGTTCCTATATGTACGATCCAGCTTAGCATGGTGGATTTTTATTGATTTCAACTTAGCTTGATGGATTTTTTAGATGGCCTTCTCTTGTAAAAACAACTTTCTGTAGATTTGATTAGCTTGATACTATTTCTCTGTCTTTCATTCATGATATTCCTATGTATATTACTCATGAAAAACAGGTGTGAGTGATAAATTTGCTTTTTAGTCATAATTGTTGTTCTGACTAATAGAGCTTTGTTATAGAGGGTGGTTGTTAATAAAATTGAGGGTGGATCCTCGCACGATTCTCTTTGCGAGGATTCTGGGAATCCTCAAATCACATTTGTTCATCGTACATCGTGCGATCATAAATCATTGTAATTTTTTAATTTAAAATTGAATATAAACAGTACTTGATGAAAACTGACCGCACGATACACGATGATTTTTTATTATTAAAAGATAGAATATAAATAAATAAAAATAAAAGAAATCCTAACCAATCTTATCTTTTTCTCTTTCGTCCAAAAAAAAAAAAATCTCATCTTTCTGTTTATAGAAACCCACTCCTAATCGACGCCATCGTAACTTTCTCTCTCAATTCATTGCATTATGATTTCAAGATTATCTGTTTCAAGTTCATGGCGTCTAATGGCAAGTGGATTTGGGTTGGGTTGATGGCCTGGGGTGGTTGCGGTGATGAGTGAAGGAGTGGCACTGGACAAGGTGCTGAGCAGAGGATGGATGTGCTTTGGTAATGCGAAGGGTAGTGTTGGAATTTTAAAAATCAAGTGAGGGTACAATTGGTTGAAGATTTGCATTATGAAATCCCCATAGCACTTGGAATTGGAATACCACATGTAAGGGATCCAATTCCTCGTATACAAGGAATTGGTTCCAAAATTTGTGTGGATCCCACTTTGTTTGATTCCTCAATATTTTAGTAACCACCAAAATGCTCTGCTTTTTATGGACCGCTTTGATGATGTACTATCACTGCCAAGGTTTTTCTTTTCCTGGACCGATTTGTGTGGTGGTGTTTAAACGATTTTTTGTTTTTTTGCCTTTTGTTTTTATTTGGCTAAGAAAAAGAAACTCACAGAGGATAAAACCGCATGTAAAATCAGTTTTAGTACAATTGAAGTGTACGGTCTAGGTCCCACGCAAAGGAAGAGCGCAACCCAAATAAGAGTGCTGATCTCTACAGCAGTAATATATCTGCAAGAAAATTTGCCTTTTTAAAAATTTAATTCCAAGAAATGTTTTGAAAAAAGGCCATCAGAGATTAGACCTTTAACACCCGCGATAATACTTGTGATTCTCCAAAAAGATCTTAAGACCTCCCTTCAATCACATCAATTATAAGCTTTGAGTCTTCTTTTACGCTAATTACGGAAAGTACATAAAACAATTCCATTGTTTTTTTATTAGTAGGGCAAGCACTAAGCCACCTTTTTTCTCACTTGAAAGTAACCTTCACAATTATTCGAAACACGTGAAAATAAAATCTGAGAACAATATGAATTTGTATGAGTGAAATGGATAACGTAAACGAGGCGCTAAAATCATTGGCTTACATAATGCAAACTACAATATGAGTTTGCTGAATTGGAGATGGGAGAAGATGAGTATAGATGGGAATCGATCAATTTTCCTTCCATCTGCCATCTTATCCTCATCCAGACAAGGATGCATGAGTTTGAGGGAGTCATATCTCTTGAGATATCTTGTACCTCTGATCATTTTACTCTGTGATGGATGCACAATGTTCTCGGTCATCTAGTGCGGCTGGGCAGATATTGGCTCTTGTCAATTCATGACTGCGTTGGCAACTGCTAAACGGGCCAATGGCTGAGCGACCATTCATGCATGTGATAAAGGAATCTATATTATCTCCACTCACAGTCAAGATAGGCTCACTTCTGGTCGATGTTACAAAATGTATATATCATGACGGGACTAGCGTTATGGAATACGAGTACACTTTTTCAGTGACATTCAAGTCATGCTCCATCGCTAGTACAACGAGTGGCGTAGTCGTGAGTTCTTAGCAATTTTTAAACACTGAAAAAGATGCACCCAATTGATAAATATCAATATCTTCTGTAGTTTTATAGTGGAATTTTAACTTTCTTCATGGTATCAGAGCAAGTTGTCTCTCGTGTAAAGTCCGACGGCCACGCGTGCTTCATGTCAATCAATTCGTGTTGTCCATGTGTTTGACTTGGAAATTCACCCCACGGTGAGGGGGCGTATGGTGTTGTGAAGGTAAAAGAGTCACATATTGGTGAAATTAAGTCATTTGTAAAGACTTATAAGAGCATTCCCAGTGAGGGACTCTATATGGGGCTAGAAAAGTGGTGGATATAGCCTATTTTAGAGTTCTAAGGAATCTTTGGGGCTTTATAAAAGAATCTCTCCCAATGAGGGGCTATATCTTTCGGGCTCTATATGGGGTTATATATATTTATTTATGTAGTAATTTGATTAAGCGATGATTTTTTTTTGTGTTAGCTTTTCTTAAGTTGATTTTTGGACATGTTATCTTAATTTTTTTTTATGAACCCTTCAACCTAAAAAATTTAAATTGTGATAAAGTTACATTTCATTGCTTATGAATCGTTTGTTGTATTAGATTCCCTTATCTCAATCTCAACCATTGAAAAAAACAAACCTCCAATTCGCCCTTCGAAATAGTTTGATTTTCACGTATAACATAACAATTTACCCAGCACCAATTGGTAAATTAGTATCATACAATTTTGAAAAAAAAAAATTATTTAAAAATTTCACCCATCAATACCCATGAACATTAAATCAATTTGAAACTTTAATTCGTATGAAATTTAAAGCAATCATTAATTAGCCAAATTGCAAGAAAAATAAGTAAGAAAAAATAATTAAAAAATAATAATAAAAGGAGAGTATAAGTGTATTTGCAAGTGGAGGGAGAGTGATAGAATTTTACTTACATGGGTTGCTACTTTTTTTGCAAGACCCACTGTTTTTTGGGGCTAGATTTAGCCCAATTTTATGTTGACGGCCAAGAAATGAAGTTGCTAGCCCCGATGGTGGATCTAGCCCCATTTTCTGGCTCATTGGGGATGAAATTTCTCGCTAAGGCTAGAAATGTGGTAGCCGAAGATAAAGCCCCCATTAGGGATGTTCTAAAATGTTGGGCTACTTCCTATATTGCCAATTAGTTTTATAGTAAAATTCCAACTTTCTTCCTTAACAAATAATTGATTTTATGGTGAAACTTGAACTTTATTCTTTAACAAATAATAGTACAAATAGATAACAAAAAACAATGTTTTTAATTATAAAATGTGAAAACAATTTCTTAAATTATTTCGTAATTTTAAAAGCCGGTAGAAGATACGGCAATGCCTCGATTGATTTATTTGTCACAATTATTTGATAAGCTAAATTGAACGAAAGCTCTAAACTAACAACATAGTTTATTTGTTAAAAAAAAAAAAAACAACATAGTTTAAAAATAAGTACGAAATAGTAAACGATTAATTTTGTCGATCGGCCAATTTTTTCAAACCAATCTCAGCGCTCCAACTTGTAAGGCTTTATGCAAATCCGGCAAACCTACTTTCGAACACGTCACCACCAGCTTCTGCATTCGAGTCCTGTCGTCCACCGCCGCATTCCGTACGCTACCCCAGCTGCACCCACCCTCATCAAGCTCGCAGAGGATCAGCTCCTCCGGCGACCAAGGGTTATGCAGGCACACCATATGTCCAATGCAGCTCATCCCAATCGACGTCACGCGATCGCTCTCGCCCTTCAGCTTCTCCACCATTGCCTCTGGCATCTCCCCGACCAACTCTTTACACTCAAACGACACGCCGTTCACTTCCCACACTTTCACGCCTTCCAAATTCTCTGCGCTTCCCACCGCGCCCACTAAGATCAAACGGTCGTCAGCGAATCCAATGACGGCGCTAAAAACCGTCTCATCGGGACGCAGATCATACGGTCCAGACCACGTGCTGGAATCCGGGTCGAACGAGCATGTCACACCGGAGCCTTTATCCATCACGTACATTTTGCTGTCGTCGACGGCGACAGAGAGCCAGCTGGAGGCTGCAGAGTCCTCGAGAACAGCGGGTATCGAGTCGCACATGGTCCACGTTTTTGACACAGTGTCGTACATTTCCACCGAAAGTGGATCGTCCTCGAAATCACACGTGCCGCCAGCGACGACGATGCGGTGGCCCACCACGCCGGTAATCGGGTCCGTGCGCCATATCAGCGGGGCATCCACCGTGTGCCACGTGTAGTGCAGTGGATCAGTTGAAAAGGCGAATTTAGAGGGAGAAAGCGCGTAGAGGAGGGAGTTCGAGGATCGGAGGGTGGAGATGGATCCGATCATCGGCTGAGAGTGGATGTCGATCCAAGCGTGCGAGTCGGGGTCGTAGGCACGTGCGGTGGTGTGGTAGGGAGACCTGGTGGCTTGAGCGAGGACAATGAGCCAGGGCTTGACGTTTCGGTGGAAGCGGCGGAGAGAGGAAGAGACGGTGCGGTTCCAGGATTTGGACACATGGCAGGCAGGCACGAGGTGGAGGAGAGGCACGCGGGAGAGTATGGACTCTAAGATGTCTCCGTCGAGTTCGTGAGGTCCTTGCCGGACTTCGGTGTGGGAAGTTTCTGTCCGAGCTTGGTCTTCAAGCTCCTCAGCCGCCATTGCTAATTTTCTAGAGAGAGAGAGTTTTTGGGTGGGAAAGTCGTACCGGGATGGCTTACATAGGAATGCTGACCGTAAAGAAAAAGAATATGGAAGTGGAAGTGGAACATGTCGCAATTTATAGACTTTGATTAATTATTTGATTGTTTATGAGGAAATTATTAACCTTTAATTATTTTCTATTTCAATGAACTAATTAATTGATTATTGACTATTGCGTCCGTTGACTTCAACATTTTACGATTTTTTTTTCTTTTTTGACAGACAACATTTTACGATTTGATTTGTTGTGTATTTGAGTCGGTTAATCCATTGTTTCCAGTTACATGTGCGCGCTCTTTTTCTTTTTGAGACAAAATTGTTTAAAATGTCACATTAGTTAGAGGAGGGATTATGCATGTGTTTATAAATAATTGAGTCATTTCTCATATTATTAATTGATTTTATAATGAAACATCAACTTTCTTCATTATATCGGAGCAAATCGTTTCATGTGTAAAGTCAAACGACCACACGCTCTCCACGTCACCTCGTTGTATTGTCTACATGTTAGGCTTGAAAATTTGCCACACATGAGGAAGCGTGTTGAAAATGAATCCCACGTTGATGAGAGGAGGTACCTTAAATATGCTTATAAGTAATTCAGTTATTTCTCATATTGCCAATTGATTTTATAATGAAACACCCTCAACTTTCTTCAACAACGGTTTTATTAAAATATCAAAAAATTAAATAAATACAAATACCAAAGAGCACATTCGAGATAACATCTAAGAGGACTTCAATTCTAAGCAACTTTAGCAAAACATAAAAGGCTAACAAGACTAAACTAGTTGATCGGTGGTTTTGATGGAGAGACAAGCCAGAGAATAAGCAAGGAACACATACAAAACCATGCCTAAACTCAGAAGACTAATATGGAACTTCAAAGTCAAAAGACTATATTCATGATATAAATGTCAAACGCTTTGCGAATATAACATGCAAACTCGCACAAAATGTTATATAACAAACAAGATGACGTTTTTTGACGACGAGCAACACTAACTCTGATAAGGAATTGACAACGACCAACTAGCGTCGTCTATACTCGTTAATATTTTACACAACACTATCTTGTATCTGATGTACAATAACTTGTCTGTCCTTGGAACATTATTTACCGAAACAAATGATGTGTATAATCAGTGGACCCCTACACTATCTGATGTTGATGAAGAAACACAAGCTAATCCACGCTGTACATGTTGGGGATTGACCAAGAATAGTAATACCTAAGGGGATCGGAGATCGGAGATCTTGAAACAGAGTGAAGAAATATATGGCTAGCTAGCTACTGGCATTCTGATCCAAGACATCTTTCACAATAGTATTAGACTGCATATATTTTGATCTTACATAGCTAATTATGCAGTGCAATCGGTGTAAGGACTATCCTGCTACAAAGCTTTTCTAGCAGGGACAGTTTACAGATTTTCTAAGTCCAGGTTGTCGCCAAAAATGATGTCTGGACTTCATTTTAAAAAAAATATTTATTTTCACATTTAAGATTTCGATAAATTTGTATTTAAAAAATACTCCAAATAAGACTCGAAAATATAAATACTAGCTAGCCATGCATGCACATTCGACGGAATGAACACCCATGTCCAACTACCGTCTCTAGTACTAAAAAACGACAGAATGGACACCCATGGCCAACTACCGTCTCCAGTACTAAAAAATTGACAGAATGGACACCCATGTCCAACTACCGTCTCCAGTACTAAAAAAAAGAATAGTTTAACCATTAGACCTAGAGCCGGTTTGTTATAGGATTCCGAACCGAAAATAGGATCCGAGTCCTGAACCGACTCTTTGTCGGGACGGAAATCTAAATACCAAGCTTGAACCGAAATTTTGATTTTCCCGAATTTCAAGATTCCTAAAATGTTTTCAGTATTTCGGAATGGATCGGAAAACATGACCAGAAAACGGAATCTAAACTCTACAATTCTTATTACCAGTACAGTAGCACCCATCTCTTAACATTTTACCTTATGGTCCAATTTTAAGTTAAAAAGTATGGTTCCCATAAGTTGAAATTAAAAGAAGAGAATAATAGTAGAAAACTGTAAACACTGCTCCAAACGTGGACCTGAAACTATATAAACTGGAATCAAACAAGTAACTAAGTCAAAAGATTCAAATATATAACAAGTAATTAAGTCAAAAGGTTCTTATTAGCACCAACAATCTACAATTCTAAGTTAAAGGAATCCTCTTCCGGATCCCTTCTACCTAATCCTCCTCATCAAACAATTCGAACTCTTGAAATTTGATCAAAAGGCTACAAACAGGGGTCCACTCTAAAAGTTATAATAACTTTAGCCATTTAATTAAATTTTTAAGGATCTGGATTGTTTGATAATGATGATTAGGTGGAAGGGATCTGGAGATGATCAATTTCCATAGTTAAAGCATTTCAGAACAAAAGTAAAACCAACACCCATTTCTTCTATATCAACAAATTCAAATCGTTCATACCAATATAGGACTACAAACAGAAGCTTAGCATAATGATGAGTTTGATATCGAATTATTATGACAAGCTTATTTTGTTGCATAAATCTACCCTCCTCATCCCTTATTGTAAGTATATTTATTGCATTAAGAATAAAAAAACACATACAAAACGAATCCAAAAAAGTGAAAACATATACAATTACTTGCTGAACTCGAAAGGGAGAAGATAAGTGAAGTGCACTTATCAATTTGCTGCCATCCTTACTTTCACAATAATGTTCATAATATGATCAAACACATGTATATAATGCATGCATAGCTCCAAACTCCAGATCCATGCATCCACACTCCGCATATTTATAACTGGGCCATTACGTCTTGTCCACGATATAAATATGAGTTGTCGTTGAAGTTTATAAATAGATAGACATATATAATATATATTAGAATTGAGAGATTTTTGGACACACCTATTGACACACCTTCTCAGGCTCCACTTCATAAATATTTTCAATGGCCATATAATTTGAATTTGGATGATTTTTGATAGATAAAATTTAGAATATATTTCATTTTGAGAGAGTTGAAAAAACACGATCTCTTTTAAAGATTCTATACATTTGCCTTTTCTGAAGGCATTTCTTTAGACAAAAAACCCATCGTTAAAATACATTATTACAAAATAGTTGTACACTCTGTATATAAAAATGTGTTCCCAATCTTGACCTTATATATATACACTAATAGTGTAATATATCTGAATTTGATCATATAGCTGTGGGCATATGCTCTCAGTGGGCCTTCATTGGCTCCATACATGAAGGCACGCCAGTTCTCTTGTGCAGGTCATCGAAACCGTCCCCGCGCAATTGCTCTCGCCCTTCAACTTGTCCCTAATCGCTGGCGGCATCTCCCCGGTCAACTTTTTGCACTCAAACGTCACACCACTTCCGAACGCTTCCACCAAAATGAAACAGTCGTTAGCGAATCCGGTCACGGCGCCGAACACCGTACCGTCGGGACACATATCGTATACAGTCCACTCCACGTCTTGGAGTCGGGATCAAGCGTGTAGGTCGCATGTGATTGTACAATGACAGAAAATTTTGTTTTCAAATATTTGTTTAATTAAATATTGACATGTGACATGTTGTCACGTTCCAGCATAATGAAAAATCTCTTCAATCGTCACACAACATGTTCTGTAACAAGACTTGAATCTCATGTCTTTTTCTGCAAACCGTGTTCTAGTAAATTAAATTACATGTTATTATTGTAATTTTTTTTAAAATAAAATGTTAATTATAATTTTGAATTATCCTCTTAGTTTTTTGATGCGTTTTTTTTTTCCTTATTTAGTGAGATATTAATTATTAACTCTATTATCTCTTTTTTCAATTATTTTCTTTCGATCAAAATAATTTATGTGTCCTACAAACTTTAATATTATCACATTTTCCAAATGGTTCGTTTTATTGATTTTTTTTTCCAAATGGTTGGTGATATCCAACATAGAAAGTACTCTGTAATTTTTTTCATATTTTTTTGTCAAACTATTTTCCTTTGTTTTTTTTTTACTTATAGTTGTTGATAAACTATTATTAGGTACAACATACTATGTGTATATAATCGTTGGGCACGTTTGAATTTGTAAAAAACATTGATTGGTACGTTTATTTGCGGTTTTAGTATGTTTGATTTGATACATATTGTTGATATTGGTACATTACTTTCGATTTTGGTATGTTCAATTTCATACGCATTATTTATTGGTACGTTTATACGGTTGCTAGTCCTATTTTCTCTTAAGGTATTGATATAAAGAATTATATTGGTACGTTTGATTTAATGAGATTTAAAAATATTTTCAACCGTTTTGAGAAAAAATTATGTTAAATCGTAGATAATCATTGGTAAATTATAAGAAGAAATTGTGAAATATCTCAAAAGAGAGAGGTTAATCGAAATGTTAGATTATTGGAAGTTTGGTTCAATATGCTGTGCATTTTTTTGGTGTGAGATTTTAAGAAATATAGGGTAGTGTCAGATCATGTAATTTTGGTATTAAAAATGATTAATTCTAATACATGTGGCATCAAAATTATCAGAATGAGAGTTTAATCAAATCTTTCAAAAGCATAGATGTTTAGTTTAAAAAATTTTAAACGCAGCTATATCAAAACGTCTCTTAATTAAATTTAACGAGAGCTCTCGAAACAACATACTTTTTGGAAAACTAATAAAATTCCATATATAAAACACGATTAAATTTCCGCCATGATTCATGCCGCCTTTTTCAAACCACTTTCAGCGCTCCAACTTGTACGGCTTTGTGCAAATCCGGCAATCCCACATTCGAACACGTCACCACCAGCTTCTGCATTCGAGTCCCGCCGTTCACAACTGCATTCCGTACACTCCCCCACCTGCACCCGCCGTCGACAAGCTCGCAGAGAATCAGCTCCTCCGGCGACCAAGGGTTATGCAGGCACACCATATCTCTCGTGCAGCTCATCGAAACCGTCCCTGCGCAGTTGCTCTCGCCCTTCAGCTTCGCCATCATCGCCGGGGGCATCTCCCCGATCAACTTTTTGCACTCAAATGACAAGCCGTTCATTTCCCACACTTTCACGCCTTTCAAATGCACCTCGCTTCCGATCGCTTCCACCAAAATGAAACAGCCGTTAGCGAATCCGGTCATGGCGCCGATCACCGTACCGTCGGGACACAGATCGTACGGTCCACTCCACGTCCTGGAGTCGGGATCGAACGTGTAGGTCAAACCGGTGTTTTTATCTGTCACGTACATTTTGCTGTCGTCCACGGCGACAGAAAGCCACGTGGAGGCCGCGGAGTCCTTTAGGATAGCGGGCATTGAGTTGCACGTGCACCACCTTCGCTCCCTCGTGTCGTAAATTTCGACGGCCAGGGGGTCGTCCTCGTATTCGCAGGTGCCGCCTGCGACGACTATGCGGTGGCCGACCAGCGCGACAATCGGGTCGGTGCGCCAGACGAGAGGGGCGTCCACGTGGTGCCACGTGCGGTGGAGGGGATCGGTTGAGAAGGCGAATTTGGAGGGAGAGAGCATGTAGAGGAGTTTGGAGTGAGAGGATCGGAGGGTGGAGATGGATTTGATCGACGGCTGAGAGTGGATATCGATCCATGCGTGCGAGGCGGGGTCGTAGGCACGTGCGGTGGTCTTGTAGGGAGGCCAGGTGGTTTGGGAGAGGACGATGAGCCAGGGCTTGACGTTTCGGTTCAGGTGGCGGAGGGAGGAGAAGACCGCGCGGTTCCAAGACTTGGACACGTGGCAGGCAGGGACGAGATGGAGGAGAGGCACGTGGTAGAGTATGGCCTCTAAGATGTCTCCGTAGAGCGGAGATTCTTCCTGGTCTTCGTTTCTGGATATTTTGGTCGGAATTTGAACCTGCTCCGGCGCCATTGCTAATTATTTTAGAGAGAGAAAGAACGGATGAGAGAGAGACAGAGAGAGAGAGAGAGAGAGGGAAAGGCGTGTGTGGGGCGGGATGTTTATATACAATAATATTGTTCATACCATGTTTTTGTACCACATTGTCATATTATCTTAGGTGACACTTGATATGGACAACCACATTATTTGAATTAATCAGATTTTTTAATTTAGTGTATTATTTAATAAATTAATAATTAAGAAAAACTAGTTAATTAAATGATGATTGTGGAATACGAGGTCTTTCTCCTTCATTTCCTTGAGCTTTGCAAATTTTTCAAACAATGTGGCTGTCCACATTAGATGCCACCTAAGTGGTATAAAAATATGGTATAAAAACATGATATGAATAACATTACTCGTTTATATAGGAAATAGTCGGACCCTAAGAAGGAATGGTGAGCGTACATCCAATTTTTAGTGACTTTTGACTTTTGAAATAGGTCTAATTTTTAGTTACTTTGGACCCCATATTAAAAGACCCCTTAAATATTTTTGCATTTCTGTTTGCATATGCTTTTCAATCTTTATGTAATTGGATTAAACTAATTGATTTTAAATTGTAAGCCGTAGTTGTAACATATAATTTACACGCATATATATACTCTGCATTTAAATAGTTTTATGTAATTACGTACAGATACAGCGGATATCACGATATTTGTTGTAAATAGCAACGTTGTAATACTAATAACAAACGTGCATGGTAACTTAATATACAGGGCAACTATCACATATTATAAGAATAATACATTGTTTGCAAATAAACATTTTGGTTATTTGAATGTGATACATGACGAGTTTATATTTTATAATGTGTGTGTGTATATGAATATATTAACGATACGTTCTTTATGGTAATTCGGTTCATGAATTATGGTCAACAAACAGTACGAGCTACAAGGTACATTGGTCAAAGTTTCATGATTACTTTAAAACAATGACTTTGGTTTACTAGAGACATCGACAAATTGTTTTAGCTCAGTACGCTTGAATGATCCCTTCTCATAATTAGAATGTATATAACCATATTCCGGTCTGATTCATTATAGAATGAACTTATAATCATGGAATTGACTCGATCATCAGATTATAGATTATAAGTTCATAACCCTAGCACATTCCCATTTTGGGAGGAACAGATCTACAAATTCTTTGATTCCGAAATGAATTTCTAGATCTACGTATTTATCAACATCAAGCTCTAATATATATATATATATATATTCGTGACACTGTTTTTTTTTTTTTTTAAACAATTTTGACACACATTTTTGTGGCCACTCTGTAATTCATCTCGAGATCTGAATTGTCTATCTTTTAGGTATTCCCTCAAATATATTGTCTACCCAAAATACCCTAAATCCGAAATTATAAGTTGGATTAAGGGTTTATGATTTCTTTGTAGAATGATATTCATCAACTTCCTCCACTAAAAATGAATGTCTTAACGACTTTGGCTATGAACGATATTTTAAAAAATAGACGGTTCGGATCGTTAAAATACATTACGTAGTGGACCTTACAAATATATGTGTCAAAGTTGTGTAAAAAAGTGGTATCACATATCGATTTAAAATTTAATTATTACTTGATAATTTTTGTAATAGGATCATCTCCATAATCTTCATCTTTCAACTAAAAAGAACAAAAAAGGTATAATAATTTTGTTTAATAGAATAATTTTTGTCGTTCAAGTAAATGTAGAAAACCTTCCTATATCTGATGGTAGCATAAAACATGTTAGTAAAATTTCAATATAGAAAAAAAAAAAAAAAAAAATACACACATGTTAATAATTTGTTTTTTTAACGTTAAAGAATAAAAAACAGAGTAGCGTGAGGTGACCGGCGCAGTGGGGGCGGGGGGTGTATGTGTAAATGGTGGACCTGACCACGATTGGATACCAGAGAAGAGAAAAAAAAAAGCAAATAATTCCACGCCGTCCATGTTGGGACTTCTTGTTTCAATATTCAAAAGGGAAGGGACCAGGGAGCCACAGTTTGAATGGTGTTAGTCTGTGTCAATGCATGCATTGATGCTTTGGATTCAAAATACCATATTAATTAAAGATATGAAGAGTAATTTATATTAAACGAGTTTGTCATTATTGTGGTGTCTCAGTTCAATAATTCATTGTTATATGAAAATAAACTTATAAAGAACAACTTATATCAAATGAGTTTTCTGTTATTGTGGCGTCTCAGTTTAATAATGTATTGTCAAATGAAAATAAACTTACACATAAAAAAAGTATTATTGCACCGAACCATCAGACATAACAAAAAATTAACTAGTTCCATTTCAATGCTTCCGTGAACATAGGATCATTAATCAAGGGACAATGATATTCACACACACACACACCTATTTTTACCTCTTCACACTCTTGTCAGTTTTTTGTCATTGATCTTCTTGAATATATTTAATTCGACGGCCCAACATTGAAAATGACATGTTAAAAGTAAAAAAAGTTGTGTGAATAGTAATCCTCTTAGTCAAGTCTGATCACTTTGGAAAAAAATTGCCAATCTAGGCCATGACGACTTAAATCAACTGTGTAATTCAACTTTCTTCGTTAGTTTAATTCACTAGGTAGAAAACCCATCTGTTGCAACAACTAAAAGGTAACACCAAACAAATATAAAGATGTATGGATGCATCATAGTATTTATGAAGTTGATTAATTAATTGTAGTTGAGTGGTTCAACAACACTATCCTAGAAAGTTAGATGTGTATCCATAAAGCAACTCACCAAAGATTTCTTCATATGGGATCGCTTGTTGTGTGACTGTTAAAGTATGTAATGTTCATAAGCTTTTGTGTTATCAAGTGTGTTTATTGTAAAAGCAAGTTCACCTTTAAAAAAATGCATTGGTATTCAGTCTATTTAATTCACTAAGTGAACAATGATAGACCCCATGAACAATAAATTGGCCAAATGTTTCTCCACTCCTAAAAAATGCGCTAGTACAAACAATCTTCATCCTATAAAATGTGCTGGCACCTAGCCCATTTAAAATATTATTAAATTTTTTTTATAAAATAATAACTTTTATTTAAATTTAGTTTTAATTTCGGATAGGATTTTTAACTAATCTCGTCACACCACGTGTCACTATTTGTTTACAATAATTTAGCCAAGATTTCGATAAGATTTTCAACCAATCTTGTCACGCTATGTGTCATTATCCAAACATACTATTTTGTGGATAGATTTCTGATTAGATTTTTAACCAATTCTGACGCCCTACGTGTCACTATCTGTTTACAATAATTTAGCCAAGATTTCGATAAGATTTTTATCCAATCACGTAATGCCACGTGTTAGTGTCCATAACCTCATCCTTTCTTTTTTTGTCCATATAAACCATAATCCATAATTTGTGCAAAAAAAAGATATTTTTCATGTTCAAGGTCTTCTTCTTGAGCAAAAAATTACTGCTGCCTTGTGGATGCTTGCATATGTAGTATTTGCAGATCAAGTGGATGGGATAATGAGGATGGGAAAATCAACTGTTCTAGAGTCTACAAAATGTGGGATAAGACAATATTATAAAATGCGGGTGTAACACAAATAAATAAATTAAAATATTGATGCGGATGGAATGCATGTAAATAAATAAAAATATTGTCACTTGATCCGCTAAACTTGTCCCACTACGTAAATTACTGGAAGCAATCGAGAGAGCATTTTTCCAACAAGTGAAGGATATGTTGAGTTTTTTTCCAACGCCCTTGAAGACCTTGACTACTTATGGCGTCTTTTCCATGTATAGCGCAAAACGCTTCCATAATTCTACTTCACATTTCTCGCAACTCCATCTCATTACCCATAATCGGTTCATACGTGACTTGAACCCAGCATTCACACAACGTAACATCCTCGATGAGCTTCCATGTAGCCATTTTTTTCACACTAAAAGTATATGAAAGCTTTGGTAGAAAGTGTTGAAAATATTGAAATGTGGTGTAAGGTGGAATATGAGGGTTAGGTATTTATAGAAAAAATAATAATTTTTTTTCTGTATTTTTTAAACAATTTTAAATAATTTTTTAATAATTTTAATTTAGTTAATTAATCTGGACCGTTGGATTTGAAAAAGATTTAAATCCAACAACCTATATGTTGACATGTGGCCAACGGTCATAATTCTGACCGGTGTGCCTTTTTTTTTATAAAATTTTTGGGCAGAAAAACGTGGACTGTTGATCACTAGATCGGACGGCCCAGATCATGCCATGTCACTAGCCGTTGGATTTCAAATTCAATTTTTTTGACCGTTGGAAATCTAACGGTCCAGAAAACTAGCTGTTGGAAATACCTACACTACCTAATCAATTGCAACATCTACAAAATCCAATTGAACGACAAATATTTAAAACTATTTTATTAGTCCCAATTTATATAATCATTACAAAACCCTAAACTTTAAAAATTAAAATTTGAACCCTAAAATTATACAATTAACACAAAACTTATAAAATTATAAAACCAACCCTATAATTATAAAATAAAATTAACACAAAAAAACATAAAATTAATACCTACAACTCAAATATTAATCCTATATTTATAAAATTAAACTTAAATCCTAAGCCTGGGATTGAAAAGTTAAGAAATTAAACTAATTTAAAATTTTAATCCCAATAAGTAATACTTAATCCAAATCTTATAAAATTAACCCTAAACCCTAAAATTGTATATAATCCTAATAATATTAAAGTAGGTTGTCCCTCATGTGAAGTTCTACAGTCACACATGCTCCACGTCACTTAATAAGGCTTGTCCTAATTTAGGATGTGCAGGTGGCGTCCTTGCACAATGCTCCCAATTCTCCAATTTTCCTTTTTAGATATTCGGTATGGTCTTGCACTTGCAAACAGATGCGCGAGACAAAGGTTTGAGCCAAAATTTCAACACAAGCCCTAGATCTTAATTGCACATGCACGGTAAGATGTTTTGACGTTTCCTTATCCTCCTGCAAAATATCCTTCACACAAAATGAAAAGAGAGGAAAATAAAAGAAGAAGAAAGAAAAGGATCTTGGACAAGATGAGTGGGTAAGTTGTTGCCCCATATCTTTATCAAATCTCCAATTAATCACGTTTTTTTTGGTGGATGTAATTAAAACGATCCAACCTTACACATGGCACTTTTTGGTCGGCAGTGGAAGCGTCTTCAAAGTTGGCAAGGGAGAAAGCAGATCAGTGGCCTATAGAAGTAGAAAGCTCACCAACCGCAACATGGCCGCTTTAAATAGTGTCAGACAGTCGCAGTCCGTATACATTTTTTCGTTTCAAATAATTTAATAATTTCTTTTACCACTTAATCGGACACCAACCGCCTGCATGCATAAACACTCACCACATGTCCACGTCGTTGTCTCATACTATCGGTCCACAACTTTGTAATTGTGCCTCATAGATTATCCTTCAAAATATTAGCTAAATAAAAAATATTTGAATCACTTCATTGAGTTTAAGAAATTGACGAACAATATGTTTAAGGAACTTTGAAATGTCAACGTGACAATTAAATGAGCAAGTGATTTGGGATTGAATTGAATATTTGTAAGGATGATCTATTACAAATTAGACAGTTCAGATTATTGAAGTTCAATGTGAAGTGGGTTTCACAACTAATACCTATTTAAAAAATGGACACTTTGTATCCGGTCCTTAGTTGGTAGAGATCTTTGATTGAAATCCTGTCGTTTTTTATTTTTTGATCAAAATCCCTGAAATTGTCCACATCAGCATTTTACCGTTAATATATTTCCATGTCATCTTTCTTTTTATTTTACTAAAATAGTTAATTATTGTATTTTTTTTTTTTAGGGAATTGTTATTGGCATTCCAAAATTCTCATTTTATACTTCAAACTTTCTATATTTAGAAAGAAAAATACACTTGTGAGTAGTGTAGAATGAGATTTTTGGAGTGCTAATAACACTTCCCTTTTTTTATCCTCGTTGTGTTTTTATTTCACGATTCTTACGTCTCCAACACCTCTTTTGCTTGCCGAATTGAATTCACGGATTCGTTCCACCAAATAGTCACTCTATTTTCTTCAGTTTTTGATTTTCGTAACTGCAAATTCCACTATAATCTCACACCCATTTTCAAATTCATCATTATTATCTTTGATATGAATCCTCAAATTCAATTTTCGGCAAGATTTGAGTCAAAATCATATTTTTTCCGCAAGCATTCGAAGGAGTGCAATTTTTTGCAGGGGTACTTGCAGACCCTCACGAGCTAAAATTCGAGGTATTGTTCCATTTTTTGAAATTACACCTATACTGATTGATGTTATAATCTTTGTACCATATTTACGAGAACGTAGTATCGTTCACCATTGATTTTGTATATATTAATGATTATTTTACGATTTTTTTGGTCACGTATTGGGGAACTTCAATGATTTTAGCATGTACCTTATGGTTTTGCAGTGTTTTTCTGGTGTACACCAAGTGTTCGTCGAAATGTTTGAATGAGAATTTTGGAATGAGAATGTTTGTATAAGGGGTACATTCTCAATGTTGGGAGTTTGAATTATTTTTACTAACATTGACAAGCAAGGCCACAAACTAGGTGGCATGGGGTAGAATTCAATTGCATTAGAGTTGCAGCTAGCATTGTATGCAGAGGTACATTCTCAATGTTGGGAGTATGAATTTTTTTTTACTAACATTGACAAGCAGGGGGGGTACAAACTAGGTGGCATGGGGTACAATTTAATTGCATTAGAGTTGCAACTAGCATTGTATGCAGGGGTACATTCTCAACGTTGGGAGTATAAATTCTTTGTACTAACATTAACAAGCAGAGGGTACAAACTAGGTGGCATGAGGTACAATGCAATATTTATAGAGTTGCAGCTAGCATTGTATGAGGGGTACATTCTCAGTGATGGGAGTATGAATTATTTTTACTAACATTGACAAGCATTGTATGAGGGGTACATTCTCAATGTTGGGAGTACGAATTATTTGTACTAACATTCACAAGCAGGGGTACAAACTAGGTGGTATGGGGTACAATTCAATTGCATTAGAGTTGCAGCTAGCATTGTATGCAAGGGTACTTTCTCAATGTTGGGAGTATAAATTCTTTGTACTAACATTAACAAGCAGGGGTACAAAGTAGGTGGTATAGGGTACAATTTAGTATTTATAGAGTTGAAGCATTGTAAGTAGGGGTGCATTCTGAACGATGGGATTATGATTTCATTTTACTAACATTCAAAAGTGTGTATGGCCCTTTCACCAACTTGAAAATTTTGATAAACGATGGGATTCTGAATTAATTTTAGGTATATTCTCAACATCTTGAAAACTTTTTTAAACTTGTTGATGTTAGTAATGGTGTTCGTGCATGGCCTATATTGATGATGTAGTTTGCACCTACACTCACGAAGATGGTTCGGGTACATTTGTGTTGTCCGTGGGTCTGATTTGGTACATTGTTACTATATTGTTACCTTACTAATATGTTACATAAATACATGTGGAAGTTGGACACAATATTGTGATGAAGATTTGGGCAAGAATTTAAATGTTTTTGTCTTGGATAGGTACAGGAAACTGTGAGGTATCGTTCGAGCCTTCTTCATTTTGCTAAGTTGTACCTAAAAATGGAAGGATTTATTCAAGACATGCATGACGAAGAGATGAAAAAAAACACCATTTTGGAACTTGTTTAAGGCTTATCATGATGGTCATGTTACATTTGAGTTTTGCAAAAAAAATTGTCACAGATATTGCTAAAATAGTAAAGCAGTACAATAAAGATATGAAGTTCTTTGTGTTTGGGGACATTTACGTGAGGTTAACTCCAAGAGATATAGCCGCAATTCTTGACTTGCCTAACATGGGTTCCATACTTAAGTACACCGGTATGAAAAGTGTGAGAGTGAAACACACTGCATTTATGGAAAGGTATTTTTGCATTCCAAAGGATCAGGTTACAAAAAGTGACAAAAAGTGACGTTGATGACGCACTTATTAAATCAGTTACCTTACCTCTCAGTGTTGCATATTTCCCTAAATACTCATTGCCATCGCTGTGAATTAAACCATGTCCAATTATTATTTGCAATTTGTACCCGGTCTACAACTCCAGTAGTTTCCAACACATCAACACATGAACCATTGTTAAAAAATGTATACAATGAAATTGAATTGTACTCATGCACACCACAATAGAGAAAAAGACTTATTCAAGAATTTTTATAAACAGTTTCTATGCATACAAAATTTTCGTATACGAAATTCTCTTTCAAACATTTCGACAAACACTTGGTATGCACCAGAAAAACACTGCAAAACCACAAGATACATGCTGAACTCATTGAAGTTCCCCAATACATGCCAAAAAAAATTGAAAAATAATTATTTTACATATGCAAAACCAATTGTGAAAACGATACTACACTACTTGTAAATATGGGTACGAAAATTATAACACCAAGAATCCACTTTGCGGACAAAAAAGTATAAATGAATTATGGGTGCAAATTCAAAAAATAAAAAGAAAAAAAAAAAAAAAAAAAAAGAACCTCGAATTTTAGCTCGGAATTGTCATTGATTCTTCAAGTTACTCTGCAAAAAACTGCGCTCGCTCAAATGCTCGCGGATGAAGTATGACTTCAATTCAAATCTTGGCTAAACTTGAATTTGAAGCATCATATCAAAGATAATAATGAAGGATTTGAAAAACTTAGTGAGATTATTGTGGAATTTGCAGTTACAAAAATAAAATAAAAAGAAGAAATCAAGTGAGCAGGATTAGTTGGTGGAATGGATGTGTCAATTGAGTTTGGTAAGCATAGGAGGCGTTTGAGGCATAACAGTCGTGGAATAAAAACGCAGTCCCGGATAAAAAAATGCAATAATTAACTATTTCAATAAAAATAAAAATAAAAAGTTGACATGGAAATATACTGATAATAAAATGCTGATGTGTACAAACTTCAAGGACCTTGATCAAAAAGTAAAAAATAACAAGATTTTAATCAAAGAAGATCAATAATTAAGGACTGGAGCCTAATTTCTCATTTTTAAACATAGAAATCTTTTCTTTTAAAGGGCAATGCATATATATGTATACTCATAATACTTGCTTATATATATATATATATTTTTTTTTTTTGGACAAATACTAGCTTATATATATATATATATATATATATATATATATGTATATATGTATATATTTGTGCGCGCGCGCATGGTATTGTGCAGTTGGGCAGTATTTTGTCAAAAAAAGTGTTGATCTCAACTCACAAGCCACACGCGAGGTCAATATGTGGAGAAAGACATGGCCGTCTGTGGGGCAATGTATATATGTGAGGGTATATACACAGTTAGGGAGATACAATGAGTTCTTCCTCAAAATGTATATAAGAAGTTACAACAAAAGCAAAAGACAACATGCAATGCAAATATGTACAGCATAGACTACTTACATAAAAGTTTAATATAATGAGAATACTTGAAAGATTCGAACAATTGAAAAAAAAAATAATTTCAACAAACATAAACAACCTGGTACAATTTGTTAAACTAATTGGTTCATGCAAATTTAAAAAAAAAAAAAAAAAAAAAAAAAGGCTAATTGTATAACTCGCTGTGGGGAATTCTTTGGTGTTGGTTTCGGTGGTATGTGCAGGGACCTTTGCTTAGTATTTACACTAACTTTGCTCTAATGAATCCTTTCATAATGTCATTAAGATTCCTTATTGTACAAGGATTTGATTTATGAAATCTCAGTCCAAATATGATAGAATCAGGATCCCTTATTCTTCAATAATAAACGGTATATTATCTATACTTGGAGTTCAAGCTATAGCACATTAACCAAACCCTTACCCTACTTACATTCCATTACAATTCTTATTAACTGCGATGCCTTATTAGCTTTTGGACTAGGGTCTAACATCCAACACAATCCTCAATCATATAACCTAAATTAAGTAAAACACATTTTCTTTAACAAAAAATATTATCTACACTAAGAGGGGGGGGGTGTGCCTAGCAATAATGTGGTTCAAATTTTTCTTTTGACGAGAATCGAACGTAAGAGATATCACTTACTAAGTAAAAAAGAATACAACTGGACCGTAATATTAAATAACAATTAAGTAAATCACATTAAGCAATAAAGCTTCGCAACACTGACTCGGGGCTGATGAGTTGGACTAAACCATTATAACTACTACTAATTTTTATGTTTTCAAAGTGTCACTTGGGCTGCAGCCCGAGGCTGCTCTCAAAGGATTCGTCCCTGCTCGTTAGGTCATCTCCAATCGATGGCTGATCAGGAGACTTGTTTTAGCTGTGACATCCCACATCGCCCAGGGGAGTGATCCTTATATGTATATTCTCATCCCTACCTAGCACGAGGCATTTTGGGAGCTCACTGGTTTCGGGTTCCGTAGGAACTCCGAAGTTAAGCGAGAAGGGGCCTAGAGCAATCCCATGATGGGTGACCCACTGGGAAGTTGCTCGTGAGTTCCCAAAAACAAAACCGTGAGGGAATGGTAAGCCCAAAGCGGACAATATCGTGCTACGGTGGTGGAGCGGGCCTGGGAAGTGATCCGCCCCGGGCCGGGATGTGACAATTGGTATCAGAGCCAATCCCTGGCTGGAAATGTGCCGACGAGGACGTCGGGCCCCTAAGGGGGGTGGATTGTGACATCCCACATCGCCCAGGGGAGTGATCCTTATATGTATATTTCCATCCCTACCTAGCACGAGGCCTTTTGGGAGCTCACTGGCTTCGGGTTCCGTAGGAACTCCGAAGTTAAGCGAGAAGGGGCCTAGAGCAATCCCATGATGGGTGACCCACTGGGAAGTTGCTCGTGAGTTCCCAAAAACAAAACCGTGAGGGAATGGTAAGCCCAAAGCGGACAATATCGTGCTACGGTGGTGGAGCGGGCCTGGGAAGTGATCCGCCCCGGGCCGGGATGTGACATTAGCCCTCTGGCTCTCTAAGATATTAATATTTTAATGAACAATACATGGCCATATTTGCCTTCGTCTCTAACCGAGGGCCAAAACTGTCTCCAACCAAGGGTCAAATGGTCAAACATAATTTATTATTTAAATTTAAAAACTACAACAACTTAAATTCAAATCCAACAACAACTTAAATTTAAAAACAACAACTTATATTTAAAAACGACGAATTAAATTTAAAAACTATAAATTAAATTTAAAGGAATGATGAATGAATGGTTTAGGTACTTATAGGGAAAAAAAAATAGAATTTTTAAGAATAAAAAAAAAAGGCCCAAAAAACCTAAAAAAAAAAAAAAAATTAAATGCAACGACTAGCTGATGTCAGCTAGCCGTTGCGTTTGAATTTTAGCTTAAGAATTCATGTCAGTTATAAGCGACAGGAATAATGATTTTTCTGGCCAGCCCTTTCAGATTTCATAGGGCCCTCTCAAATTCCACAAGCCCTCTGATCTAGCCCTCGGTTAGAGACGATTTTCAGGTTATTTTCGGCCCTCTAATCCTCTGGATCCTTCGGTTGAAGATGACCTTACGTGCTCACGTGATTATATGTCAATTCTAAATTTTAGCACATTTAAGAATTTAGCTACAATTCTTCCTTATATTTAATACAATTATCGTCCAGACGGTCATAAATCTTTCAACGTGTTGCAGAATATGGAGTCAGAGATCCAGACTTAGTAACACAGAGAAAAAATGATGTTACCGGAATTTCTCAACACTCTTCTTTCTTCCACCTGTTTATTTTTATTAACATCATATAAATTTATTTTTTCCATGTTGACCGACGGCTTTCAAAGAGGACCAAAGGTGAGTGTGGATCAGAACGAACTCAAGCCCACAAGAGAAGGGCATGGCTAAGTTTTTTGCTGGGTTCTGCGGCCCATTTACTATTTTATCGAATAGTATTTTAGATATACAGTTCATACTTTGCTGCTGAGGTTTCTGGTGTTGAACAGCTTCTTACTGATTTTTTGAGATATTTACAACAGCAAACTTGGTTGAGGGTAGTGGTTTGAAAATTGAATTAAGTTGAACCAAGTTTTTTGGTCTCTCGAATTTATTTGTTGAAGGGGATTCTCAGATTTTGATTCATTTGTCGGGTCGCTCCTTGGCGTGTTGGTTCATTGATGCAGGATATTAAAAGTATTCTTATTCATCTTCGGGTTACTGGCCTCCGGCATTTGTTTCGTGAAGTGAATCTGCCTTGCATTCGGTTATAAGATTTAACGTCCATAGTTATAGTTATCCCACTGGGATCTCTTTGCAAGTTTGTTGTCTCTGAAAAACAAGGATTCCAACATGCGCAGAAATGAATGCCAACGTAAATTTGTTTTTGTTTTGTTTCATTTATTTATTTATTACGGTAACAAGACCATCACACAGCTTCATCATGCTACCATTTACCCATTTGCACGTAATAACTACATTAACTCGGTCGAGGATTTTGAAACAACGTAATTGGTACAAGGATTTAATGGAGACATGAAACTTGCCACAAAAGAAATCAAAATGAAAGGAAAGGAGACAGTAAGGGTGCGAGCAATCTGAACGATAACTTATGCAGCAGCGGAGATGCACTGAATTGCCTGTTTGCAAATACCGGTCATTGTTGCTTCGGGTCCATAGACCTGCAAGGGAACACAAACAGAAGCATAAATGTCAGACAAGTTCTTCGTTATTAAAGTTTAGTGTGAGCTCTGCATGTCTGCCTAATCAATGGAATTTGAAAAATATTTGGTACCTCAATAGGGAGGCCGATTTCCTCTGCAAGTGCCCGCATTTTTGCAAGCCCCCTCTGGTAGTTAGGGCCTCCTCTCCTGACGTAAAGATGCATCTGTGCGGCTTTAAGCTTAGATTCCTGAGTAGTCAAATATGCCATTGTCAATTTTCATACTTCGAAAAGATAAGAACAGAACAACATTACTCGCTGAAAAACAATTAGGATTCAGACTAGAAGATTAAGCTCACCTTCTCCTTCAAGGCACGAATAATGCCATTGAATGTTGCAGCTACATCGGTAAAGTTAGCAATACCTCCTCCAATTACAAGGGCTCTCTTGCGGCCGTCAGGGTCAGAAGTTGCACACTGTACAAGGCGTAAGATTAGTATTAAACAACAAAAATGAGGTGCATACGCATGTGTGGCTTGACGTTTGTCTTTTATGAAGAATAATGATGCAGGGCAAAACTGAATGCAGCATTCTAACATGCACTGGACATAGTAATAGTGTAATACAATGCTAAGAGTGAAAATGTATCGTTCTTACATCAATCACAACTCTGGCGTACTGCAACACCTCCTCTTCATTGGGTGCTCCACTGTATTCGGCGTAGTTTCCAAGCTCATCAGCAAAGCCAAGATCTCCAACCTGACCAAAGAAAATCATTTTGGGTGAGCAATTAATGCCAATGAAAAAAATTGTCAAAAAGCTAAAGGGTTAAAATCCAGTTAAACTTCTCAATCTTATGTACACACACCGTGTCTGCGTAGATGACACTTGCACCTCCTCCAGCAACCATAGTCCAAATTCGTCCCTTTGGGTTCAGAACTGTGAATTTCAAAGATGCACTTGTCTGCAAATAAATGAAAAATAAACCTGATAAATCAACAATGGCAGGGCTACTAAAATGCATGTCACCTGATGATATGAGATAAACATTACCAATATGAAATTACAATTGACAGACATTAAGGACCAGGTTTCCAATTTAAAGAATGAAGTACATGCAGACCAGTTGACTGGGAAAAGAGGACCTTTATTTCTCAAAGGTCAGAAAGCTATGAACTCTATAATACACTCCTAGCGACATGCATTTAGATAAACCATAACAGCAGGAATCCCGGCTTTTGGGCTACATAGTGAAATGTAAATTGGACAAACTAAGAATCAGCTGACTTCTTGGTAGTGCCAAGAAGATGCAATTTCCTTTCCTAGACAAAAAAAAAAAAGGGATTTGGAACGTCTAGACACAGGGTATTTACTTGAGTATTAACAGAAAGTATAAATACATTACTCATTTAAAAGTTGAAGGCTTCCGTGTGTACCTTTTCATCTAGCCCATGAATAAATTTCTCTGTAGGACTCATAACTCTTCCAAAAGGCATTGGAAATTCAATACTGCCCCACCTGGAACATAATAATAATGTAAGGTGGTATTGAAATTGGTACGCTAAAACACTAGTAAATAGCTTGGCATATACAATACAAAACAGAGAAGGTAAAAACAACTGAATGAATGAAATGTACTTTTTGAAGTTCTTGAAAGCAGCAGTGTCATCCAGCTCGCCTCTCATATCCAAAGGATATGGCTTTCCATCAACCAATGCAAAAGGATTCATCTCCAGAAAAGTGAAGTCCAAATCTGGAATAGAATGATAATTAGCAAAATTGTTCTTACTTCTTATCAATCTAGTACGAAACGGAACGGCCAAAACTTTTTAACACACCTTGAAATAGAGCAAATACGGCTTTGATAAAGTCCTCAAGTTCTGCTTTGATCTATATTCAAGAATAATACTTGTCAATGATTTCCAATTTAAAGTAAAACGAACATGAACTCAAGAGAGATAGCATACGATTGACGCAAGCAAAATCAAGTACATTATTTGTTTTTTTCTGGTCAGAAGTAAACTATACAGAAATGATACCGAAATACCATATCAATAAAAGACTTACCTCCAAGGGAAGGGTTGCAACAAGTGGAGCAGAAACTTCTGATGTAAAAGCAACTCCAGTAGGGACAAATATGGTCTTAACCTGCACAAAGTATATTTCTTTTATAAATATGGAGCGTTAAGGTAGACGAATAGAGCTCATAGAAGATGCACTTCTAGGAATTTTTATCTTTTTATTGAAAATAACAAAGAATAGCGTTTGAATAAGAATATGGTAACACATTGACATCCAAAAATACCTTATCCCAGTTCTCCTCAATATCAATTCCTCCACACTCGGAGAAGCTTATGCTGTTTCCAAGTCGGTCTGAGACGATATTAAGATAAAACTCTTCATTGTGGGGAATGAAGGGTTCAACAATGAATGTTGTTATGGGTCCTTTGCAGCCACCCATTTCAACCTGTAACGCCAAAAGAACGAAAAACGTAAGCCAAACTCTCGATTCTTATGAAGATCAAAATCATCAAATACAAAACACACATAAGGAATTTATGTATTGATGAAACAATGTGAAGATCAAATACCTCTTTGCCCAGGCGCTCCTTCACAAAGTCGACAACTTGAGCAAAATCAAGATTCAAGGCAACCAAACCACTCTTCCCACGCTTTCCGAACAACATGTCAGGCTTCACAACGAGTTTGGAAGACGAAAGCCACGATTCCTTCTCCAGAAGCTCATTGACATCGGTTGTTTCGGTAATCTATAAAAACACAATATAATTACAATTTCCAACATAACTTATATTCAGAAACATCAAATTCACTTCTTAATCGGAATCATACAAATAGATTTGTCTTAAACAACCCAATTAAGAAAACCAAAACCCAAACGGGACAAAACCTGATAAAAAATAAAAACCCTTTGAATGATTAAGTTTATTGAGCTCAGATTAGATCTATAAACCAAACCACACACACCATAATTAGCATTTAGCAACAGTTCAACCACATGGTTGTTTGATTAATTTATTAATATCCAAATGATTTCGTTCGAAATGGGGCGCCAAATTCTGAAACTTGAAGATCTAAATGCATAACAGAGAAAAAATACAAATCGAAGAAAAAAAAAAAACTCACCTGGGCAGATTTAAGGGGCAATTCGCGGCCGGCGAGCCTCTTAAAGTGCTCCTTCAACAATCTCTTGGAGTCGTACTCTCTGATCTTCTTGCGTGCCATTTCTCAACCTGCTTTTTTCCCCCACACAAATAAGAATCAAATCAATCAAAGATCTCAACTTTTTCTGAATTCAATCAAATGGGGATTTGGGTTTTCAGAAATGCAGGAAAATAAAAACTTACCGTTGAAAAATGCGCGTTAGTTGTGATGAGAGAAAGAGAGAGAGAGGAAGTAGTTAGGTAGAAAGGTAGATGCAGAGCAAACTCACAACTGAATTCCACAAGCCAATGGAGGAGTGTATTTATAGCTGCCCAAAATTATAAACGCAAATATAATTTTCCGTTATTTAGGGGGTCCATTTTTAATTTTGATATTTTTAAGGGTAGGTTGGTGTGGGGTTTGATTTAATTTTTAGCGGCAACTTAACAAACACATGCGGGCACCTACCGATTTGGACCGGGGAGTCTTCGACAACAGCCTGTTTTTGTAATTTCATCCCAAGAATGATCCACTGCTTCTGGGGATACGGTTGGTTGCTTTTTTTGTGGTGTGCATCACCGTTGATCTTTTGTACTTTTTCGAGCATCAATGTCCAACACCGCTAACTGTGGTCTAAAATTTGCGGACTCTGCACAATAAAAAAAAAAAGTGCAGACTCCAATCGTTTTTCTAATATTTTTATTATATTATGCTATTTAGAACCTAAAATTGACATACATATGTATTTTTTTTAAGGAGGATAATTAATGGTAAGTTATGATTATCCACTCTTTTCGAACCCGGATAGGCTATGGAGAATTTCACTCTATCTGATGCCACAATCAAGCAAACTCAATAGCTCAGAGCATAAAATCCGTGACATACATATGTAGTGTTATTCTCTAATGAAAGGAGAAGCTTAAACAACTGTAACGTTGTTTTACTTCAATTTTCATGTAAACATTATAAAATATTGTGTCAAAAACCTATAAAGAGTTCCACTTTGAAAATCTCCTTAGCATTTATCGAAAAAAAAAAATACACATGCACAAAGGGGGTAAACGCACTTGTAGATGTGTGATTATTTTCAAACAAAGGGATGATTTTCCTTATTTTTTCACTTAAATCAGATTATTATACATAATCACCATCCGTTACTAACACATTTTAGTCAATAGGGTGTTGAAGTTCCACTTATGTGTCAGGGGTTTGAAACTCTCTTTCTTAAATTTTTGTAAAAAATATTTGTACTCATCACCTTCAAGTGATAATGATGTTCATCACTCTATCTATTAACGTTAAATAAGTTTAAATTTTATGATGCATCCTAGTCAATTATATATAAAAGCATCATACTATATAATATTTATGGTGTTTTGAAATGGCACTCAAGAAGGCCCACAAAATTTATGTGAAAATAAGAAAAAATGAAAGGGCTCTTTTATTATAATATTTGTTTGATTTTTGTATGTATTTTTTATTTTTTATTTTTGGGTCAGATTTTTGTATGTGTATACATGGCCTAATGTTCAATCTTTTGATGATTGTTAGCAACCCCAGTCAAAGGTTTGCCCCTAGTCAACTCTATACAGCAGCTCTTCCTAGTTGACTCAGTTTTGCCTAGTCACGATTAAGTGTTCATCCTCCCCGTTAGCAACAACAAACATTTTTCTTTTCCTATTTGCCGATTGGGATTTGTGAAGATGAACATATTAATATGATGATGTCTACTAACACATCGTAATTTTATAATTTGAACCATTAATTTCAGTACAAACATAAAATTTAAACTGTACATTTTATTTCAGAATTTAATCGTGAACCAATAAGTTTAAATTCAATAGTAAATCAGACATCTGGTGCAATTCATCAACCAAGAACAAGAGGCAATTATTTTTGTTATATATCAAGAATAATTGTGGTGTGATTTGTTTAAAACGCGAGGCTTTCTTCATTTAAAAAAAAAAAAAAAAAAAAAAACAAAGAGTCGTTATCTTGTTAATGTGCACATTTGAATTATGGGATTCATTTTTTTATCATATTCATAGGTGGACAGTGGACACTGCTGAATAATTGACTTGACTTAATTGTTCTTTAATTTGTCTTAATCAAGCTGCAACTGCATCACATACTATTCGACCCAGAAAATGCAGTGGAATCAAGAAAACAAAAGGTTTGACATTTGATATCGATTATGTTTAAAATTTTAGTAAGCAAGAGATTCCATCACTTCCAGTTGAATTCATCAACAAAGAAATCATAACAAAATATATATATATATATATATATATATTTCAATGGATACGTGAGAGAAGATGATCTATGAATGATGTTTTAAAATATAAACGATTCGGATCGTTAAATACATTACAAAGTAGATCCTACAAAAACGTTTGTAAAAAATTATGTAAAAAAAAAATTAGTACCAAAATTCCGTTCTCATATATATAGAAAGCGTTAGCCACGAGGCAGGAGTCACAATCAGTTGGTCACATTTGGCAGCTGTTATAAATAAATAGGATCAATAGGCATATCTGCTTGGTGATTATCGAGCATTTTTTCTTGTGTTGAGTAATCTTGAGTTCAAACGCTCTCCCTCGTAACATTTATATCAAAAAAATTATCCGCATGCTTCTCTCAAGTTTTCAAGACTAAAACTTCATTTGTCAGACACTAAGTGAAGTTTGCTTACTCTTATTGCGACACTCATGACGGTCTAAACTCAGCCTACGTTACGTTATTGATTTGGAACGTTGAAGCTTAATGTGATTGGGTATAGAAACCAAATTATAACTGAAGAGAACTTCCAATTGCACCTCCACTGTTTGTATTTGGGCGGTTCTGGCCTTGGATGTTTTCGAACTATATTGCTTATTGGCCCATAGCCTTTCGACACAAGAGGTGGCTGGGAAGCCCAGTACTTAAGAAATCAGCTGAAAAGCAGAAGAAAACCAAAAACCCTCTGAATACAATACAAATGTCTCAGGATGCGGTAAGTAATGAATTATCTTGATAGTTAAAATCTTTTTCATCAATCCAATGCGTCCAAGTTCATACCTTTTCCTTATCGATTTTCCATACTTTAAATATTGGTTTTATCAAAAAATCAGATCCACCAGTCCCAAACCATAAAGTACGTATTTATTCATGTGTGTTAATTAGTGTGGATGGCATGGCTGCCCCTGCCTCTGTTGGAGGAAATAATGACATGCAGAAATGGTTCTTGTGCTGCTGCTACGATAGTGGCCGTGGCGGCGGCATTGCCAATATGCCATGCTAACCTGAGTGCTTAAGTGCTTCATCCAATTATTAAAGCAGAAACACTATTAGTGGTATGCTGACAGAATATCGGATGAATCAGATTCTTACCACTGTATAAATTATGCATTACATATGCTACTTTGTTTTTGTAATAAAGCACTTATGCTCACAATCACTTTTTCGACACGTGCTTTTATTAGGCGGATGTTTTAACAAAAAATGCCTCTATAACCCAAATGTGACTTTAAGTTTTTCTATCAAATATAGTAAAAAACGCATTGGAGTAACAAAAGCACTTTTATTTACTGTAAAAAAAAAAAAAAAAAAAAGTAAAACAAAAGCCTATAACTCATTTTATAAAGACAACTACATCTTCTACATACAAATTTTGATTTCAGAGAGAAAATCACACATAATCAACACCTCATCACATAATTTTTTTTTTAATTTCTTTCCTTTTTAAGTTGCTTCATAAGTTAGGACAAGTACACTTGGAAGCTAGCAGTTTTCATTGACTCACAAACAGGGCAAACGTTGACAAACCCATCACAGTCCTTACATAAACACAGATGCCTACACGGCATCAACAAGGTCGACACCTCCTTCCCTTTGCATGCTCTGCACGTTCTCGAACCCGTTTGCTCCTTCAACCCAAGGTAATTCTTCGACACGGTTTTCGCGGGTCCAGCTGGGATAGTCAGGTAGTTATTTGGATCGATGTACGAGGCAGCATCGTCAACTTCGCTGTCTCCAAATCCTTCCTTCCCTTGATCGGCACCTTGTGAAATTGCTTGCTGTAAGTTGCTCTTCAGGACATTTACCACGGACTCATTGTACTTCGCTCTGTAGTGCCAGTTTTGGCCTTCCACAGCCACCTGTTTTATTCTATCCACCAATTCTCGATTCTTCCGGTTCATGTTCTCAATTTCCAAGTCTTTCTCGATCATCTTTTTGCTGACACCTTTCTCTATGGCAGCAAGGAAAGAAGACATATGTCTCTGCTTCATGTCCCTAACTCCCTCTGCCAAGTGTTCCTCCTGTTCGATGGGCATCCAACGTTAGATTTACATGAGCAACTAATTATAATATGATGTCCACACACAGAAAAAAGTTAACGCACAATGACCTGTTCGAAATTTTTAAGTTGTTGGACTAGATTGTTCAACATTCAAGCAAGATTCGATACTTCTGAGATAAATCATTAATCTATGTTATAGTGAGAATGGACGATATGTTAATTTCAAATTGTGTAAGAAAAGAGAAAACAATGAAGTTGCAAATCCTTATTCACAAATCAAAATTTATACCGATTTTACTCCAAAAGACATCATATATCAAACCATATGCTGGGAAATGAGAAATATGGAGATTTGTGTTTGAAGATCATAAGTACCTGAATTTTGATGTATTGATCAAACTCTTCCTTCTGTCGATCCAGCTCAGTCCTAATATTGTCACCTAGGGATAGGATCATTGAAGGTGCTACTGTCATACTTCCACTAGCCGAAGTAACTGATGAGTTGCGCTCATCGTCATCATATGATAGCCTTAACCCCGTTGATACAGCATTTGGGTTTGGAATGCTAGCTGAATGATCAACTTCATCCGGACAGACATTATAGTTCAAAGAAATCTGAAGCTTCTGCTGTCTTGAGATATCTTCCATTTCCCTGTTTCGTTTATTAGGCCGAAGCATGGGAGTAATATGCTCAGTTCCAAAATAATTTACAGGATCAACGTTACATCCAGCTTGTACTGCAACATAAATTGAAATTTCATCTTCTTAAAGACAAGTCAAACTAAAAAAATTCTAGTAAGGAAAAAATGATGCTCAATAAAGATTGAGCTGCAAGATAAGAACTTTATATGAACGTGTAGAGATGATTAAAATCAATGAATCTAAATTAATTCTAAAGTTCTTATCGGAACAAAGAATGCAGACACAACAACTTACCATTTCCAAACAGCTGTAGTTGACTTGAAGCATTTGTCGGATATGGGTAACGATTTTCATCCACGAAAACAGGAAGCATGGGGTTACCACTGTTGCCTCCCAACATCGTATAAGACAAACTAAACTACCTCAATTGTTTTCTTTCGGCGAAGGTTGGAAAATAAACAGCAAGAATCAACCTGGAAAAGGGGAAATTTAAATCTTGAATTAGAACTAGTGGGCAATGGCCAAAACACAGGTTCTTTTGAAGGATCTCTAGCAACAGCCAGTGTGCATCAAAAAATAATCAAACCAAATTTTATTTTTACTCGATTCAAGAAATAATCCAAAAGGCATATACAAGGCTCACCCTTACTATAGATGGCCTTTTCTATAATTAAGTATATTGAGAGACCAAGTTATACAGAGATACGTCATTTCATTTCTTATTTCACACCTTTAGAGCAAGTGCATTGTGAAAATGGGCTTCTCCACACAAATGAGGATATTCTCTTCACAATAGTCACATATTAAAGTGCTTTATTGTAAGTTGGTAAGCGGGTACATCATGGTATAAGAGGTGAAAACAATGTTCCAAAATATGTATGAAAAAAACACGAAGCAATGAAATAGTTAAGCAAAGTTGGAAACCACATTTAACTTGACTTTAATTGAATATGCCGCTTCAACGGTTTGTCTACAACTTTAAGTAAAACTTCAAAATGGCTTTTCTGTTCATGTCAGAAACCCTTATATTCCAAATGCGGGAATCTAGGAAACACTAGAGAGACGATTAACTCTAGGGATGAGGATATCCGTTATTCATAATCTACAGCCTTTAAATGCAATATTGATTCTGAATTAAACTGCATTATGCACGTAAAAAAACAACCACCCTTCACATATTTGGCTAAAAAGTGATTCACAGTTCAGCTTGCATCTGAAGTTATTACGTCTGTCTTAACACGCATCCTGTTGCCCCTGAATTGGGTCAAGCTATAATGAGTTTGATGGTGTTAAACTAGGTATCAAGTTCAATCTACAGCCAAAATGGAAAGGAACTAGGGTTCTTCTCTTCGTTTACTACATAAAAACTCGAGAGAAAGCATGTCAATGCACGTTGTATAATATATGCGTAAGCATTCACAACATAAACCTCTAAACCAGTTGCATCCAACAACTTTGATGATCAAAACAAAATGCTTCAATGCATCACAATGCAGCAAGTCTCAATATTTTAAATCAGCTGTAAATCTAAACACTGTAGCTTCAAATTATGATCGATATGTTTCAGGAAAGAATGAAGTCAAAGCTTGTCATCTCCTATCAGTGGAGTTAGAAACAAGGAAAACTGAACATTACTCAAGACCTGACCCGAAGGGAAAAAACAAAAGCAGCCAATAAACGTAATCACACTTTCAGCCATTCAGTACTACGGTCTGGTGGTATTTCTCTTCACTTGGAAGTGAGAGGTCTTAGGCTGCCCATTGTGTGGCTTAGGACTGGCGAATTCAATACCAAATTAAGTGAGAGGTCTTCTCGTGGATGGCGAATTCGATACCAAATTAGGCTGCCCATTGTGTGGCTTAGGACTGGTTTGGTATTGCTGTGCTTTGAAAAAAAGCTAGCTGTGCTGTGAGAATAAGCAGCTGTGAAATAAAGCAGCAAAGTGTTTGGTAAACTTTTTTGTAAAAGTGCTTTTGAAAAAAAAAAAGCAGTATTATAATGTTTGGTAAACTTTTATGTAAAACAGATGTGAAAAAAAGCCAGTTTTTCAAAGCTGGGTTTTGCAGCTTCTTGTTTTTGGCTTTTTTTCATCCAAAACTGTGAAAAAAAACTGAAGCTGAATGTTTACCAAACACAAAAACAGCTCCCAGTTTTTTTTTTATATCAGCTTTTTTCAGAATCACCTCAGTACCAAGCCAGGCCTTAACCAATAACATCCAACAACAACAAATGCAATCATAGATAGACAACATACATGCGGTAAAATCAGAGCATATCCATGATTCCAAGAACGAAAGACACAAAACGAAGCTAAATCAGCAGGTGAATAAATTGGATGTGCTACAAAAGAGATGGGATTGTTATACCAAGCGGTGCTATCATATTCAACAGAGAAAATAAATGGAAAACTCCTATCTAAGTTAAGAGGTTAGGAAAATCCTGAAAAATATGGAAAGTCAATAAGATACCCATCTCAACAAGGGAAAAAATGCAATCTTTTAGATCGTTTACAAAAAGAATTCAATGCCAATCTAATCTCCTACTGAAAAGATTTATTCCTTTCCTACAAAAATTAGCTAAAATCCATAAAAAATCAACATCCCAAAAAAAAAAAAAAAAAACATGTGCAGCAGCATCACAGATAGAACAAGTTACCTCAATATCCAAATCCTCTTTGATTCAGTCTCAAGCAAAATCGGTGCATGCCCAGAATCCCAGATCCTGCAATCATATGCCAACTCCAATCAGACTCAGAAAACAACCAAAAAAGATTTAATGAATAAAACCATAAAAAAAAGTTCCAAACTTTAACAGGAAACAAGAAAAAGAAGATGACTACCTCAAGAAATGTACTGCTTTTTCGATAACCGATCGTTTGAGGAATGATGTTTAAGCTGCCCAGAAGGAGTGAAATGCAAAACCCAGAAAGGAAAAGGACCAAGAAGTGAAATTTGGAAGAGAAAAAGGGAGAGGAAGATCTGGAAAATCGAAACCGAAGAGATTAAAGAGTGGAGCTGTTGTCGTTTGGAAGAAGATGGAGGATCAAGAATATTATGGAGAAATGGGATGAGGATGGATGAGAGTGGGCGAGAGTGCCCAAAACCCAAAAACTATTATTTCAATCCAAATCACACATTACACACATAAATATTCGGTGCTCGTGGTTACGCAAACGGATTGCCGTTCTCTCTCTGCCTTTATTTTTGCAATTTTCGTTTACTTTCAAATTTCCATAAATAAATATTATTTTTATACATGATAATTTCAAAAATAAAACACCTTATCGTTGATACCATAACGTTATTATTTGTGTGGTAAGTTATATTATATATTTACCCATATCATATTTATTTCAATTCACGACTTATATTATGCTATGTAAAAATTCATAAAATATATATTAGCGAGAATAATTGATTATATTTCAGTTTATTTTCTCATGTTCATGAATTATCTCATTTCGGAGTAAATAAACCTATCATATAGCATAGAGAAAAATAATCTCCTTAATATACGGATAAGAATTAAAAATAAAATGTTTTTCTATTATTTATGAAAAAGTTCATCTCACTCCAAATGCAACCGTTTGAAAAAATAAGTGGTTCACTTGTGTAGTTCACCGCACTAACTCACTTTACCACCCTTGTTATTTTTCTCTTTTCCTACCACGAATTACTACCTTATTTATCTACAGTTCCTTATTTACTTACCTTAATTACCATTTTTTACCGTTGGAGCTTCACCTTTTTACCGCCCTTATGTTTTCCTTTTATTTTCCCACCGCAAATTATTACCTTATTTACTGACAGTTCCTAATTTACTGACCTTAATGACGAACTTTTACTGTATGGCTGTTGAGTCCAAGTCATAAATTTAATTAAAAAAAAACCTATAAATATTTATAAGAAATAACGACGGGTTCGATGATACCGGACCAAAAAGGTGGTTTTCAAGACGAAGATGCAATTCATGGTTGGTAACAAAGACAAGGCAATTTGGTAAAACAACATAGCATTTCCATTTGGGCGTCCAACAAAATTATTAAATGGGTTGAATTATTATGATGGGGTCCAGTAATTGATGACGAATTTCATACCCGTAATTCATACAAAACATCATGAGTTTGGTTTTTGATGTTAGTGAATCACACGATAATAACTAAAAAAATACTGAAATACCTCTATGAGTAATTTCAGCCTCTAAAAAGATAGACCACGGTGGTAAAACCACCTTTGATCCCCTTTTTAAGAAAAAAAGTTAATTATTGTTAGGATGGGGTACACATTATATGTCGTGTGGCGCGTGGGTCGGTAGAATTAGTACGAGAGCGGGGGGAAGGGGGCCATGGATCAGAAGTTAGTTGAAAAATATTAAAAGTGGGGGAAATAGGGGAAGGGGGTGTGGGTGGGGTGAGGAAGGTTGGGGGTACAACTAGAGCTTTTAGTTTTAGCTAGCTCATGGCTGACTGAATGGGATGGGCCCCACAGAAGAGCGGACCCCACGCACCCGCTTTGTTGTTGGCGGGTAATTTTGGCGGGCGAGCGGACAGACGAGGAGCCATCATCAGCATCAACCGCATCATTCACGGAATTAGAGCGTAGAGACGCAACGGACCAACCACACCAAAATATTTCCATATGAATAAAATAATTTGTTAATTTCAAGCAGCGTGTAGAATTTTTTTTTATACGATAGATATTTTTATGAAAATGTTTAAAAAATTATAGAAAGATATAGAATGGGATGAAGTTTAAATTTCACTTATATCAGAAAAAACTCTTAAGTTTGCGCTAAAATTTTATCATCGATATTTTTGACACGTCTGTTAAATATCAGAAAAATTCTTATATTTAGTCTAAATCTATATTTGACAATCCCTAAAGTTTCATTTTTAAATTTCTATCATTTCCATCAAAAGCAACCGATATTGATATTTGATATATCCGTCTATATTTTTACAAATTTGTATATCGATATTAATATTTTAAACATTGATTAAAGAGCCACCCAAATAATCATTTTTTGTACAAAGCAAAAAAAAAAATCATATAAAAGAATTTGAACTTGAGAGTATTAATTTGATGACGCGGGCTTTTGCAAGGTTGAATACTATGAATGAGGATCCTCTTCGGATCTTCTTTGTGAGGAAGAGGATCCTAAGGATCTTCAAATCGTATCCGTTCATCATATATCGTGAGATCATAAATCATTTTAAATACTTTTATTTAAAATTAAACATGAACAGTATCTGACGAAACCTGATCATAAGATGTATGACAAACGGACACAATTTGAAGATTTCCAGGATCCTTACAAAGAGGATCCGGAGAGGATCCTCATTCGAATACTAATGGTTTGGTTGCCAAGTCATGACACCTTAGCAAGTTTAAAGACTAGTCTAATGCAAGTTGTTAATTATATGGATACCAATTGTATATTGGCCATTTAACCAAATCTGAACCAAATTGTATAATCAAACACCAAGATAAAACCAAATCAGCTGTCCCATTACAATTATGATACAAAATCAACCCATATGGTTGAATTTCTGTGCTTTGAACATCCATTTTTTTTAGAATAAATCAAATCTTTAAATTACGATTATTTAGAATGAAGCCACAAATATTTTGGAAGTTACAAAATACAAAAAAAATAGTTGTTTTCGATGCTTTAAAATGAACAAAAAGAACTCTTGATAATGCGTTGGACACTTATGAATTATAGAAATTAATAATATTATATCTAAAAATGATGGTATTTCCTTAAAAAAGAAATTCAGATCTTTTACTAGATTATCTGAAATCAAATTTCAAATGTTGAACTAATCATTTCATCAACTAGTGGTAAATTAGATGATTCCAGCCGAGATCGGAGAACCTATATTGTTCTTATGTCGATTTGCGTTCTTTCTTGGGAAACCGACATAGTAGTGGTCCACGGCTGCTATAGAAGAGATCAAATCTTCTGCATCCAAAGTGGGTGTGGTCTCTTTTTGGTCCCAATAAATGTCTGACACATATTAAATTTATGACAACAAAATTAAGAAAAGTTAAGATAATGAATGACACTTATTGGGGCCACAGAAAGGCCACACCCTTGTTAGGTGCAGAAGACTTGATCTCGCTGTAGAAAAGGTTGCGGATGTTATGAGAAACTTGATTGCATAATTAGGATAATGAAAACCAAAAATACATGCCTAATTGTATTAACAACAAGGTTAACGTTTGTCCCATTTAATTAGAAACACTGTATTGAAGATAAACTGAATATAATATTAGGATAATGCTTGCAATCCACTCTATGCTGGAGTGCACATATTTCCAATGTGAATATTGTATTATTATCATTCACATCGGAGATTGTTTAGTTATCTAAATGCATCAATTAAATGGATCATTCATCATGAATATGTTAATTCATGCTAATACTATTTATTTGTTTTATACATTTGCATGACTAAATGATTTTTAGTTCAAATGATTTTCTCTAGAAATGATATTCAAATCAAGATTAAGAACTTAAACAGTTCTGATTTTAAAATTTTTACGTAAAAATTTGTTACGCACAAGTTGAAATATATGCATTCCTCCATAGGGTGGGATGGAAGTATATTATCCGTAATATTATTGATCATAACTTTTTTTAGGATTGTATTGATTGGGGTTAGGCTCTATGTTCTCCCATTGTCCTCAAAAATTAATTTTGTTTCATTTTCATTCAGTACCTAACTTAGTGACAATATTCTCCTCCCTAATCTACAAAGTATGGATATATTAGTAATCAAAGGTGGGCGCAAACCCAAGGCACATAGAAAAGAAAATGGTTTGCTTTGTTGTTGCTTGGATCAAAAGTAAAAATAATTTGGGAGCAAGCAATCGGCAGCGGGCATGCCATCTCTGAAATTTCTCCTTTCTTTCTTTCCTTCTTGTTTGAAATTTTGGATAGCGTGAAGAAGCATAGTTAGCAGTACAAAGAAGCCGTCCGCACACACAGAAGTACAAATCAAACCATAGTGCGTGTCGCCAAATATTCAAAATTAAAAAGCCGTGTGAGTGTGGATGGATAGAGCTACCTGCCTCACAAGTTCACATGCATGCCTTTCAACAAACACACGTCATTGCTATGAAAGGAGCCTCTGGCCTGCATTTCCCACCCATTTTGCATTTTTTTGTCTTTTTTTTCGCTCTTTGCTTTTAATTTCTTCCAAAACAGAACAATAATGGAGGGGTCAGTGCGTTTCATTCATCATCTGGCCTGATTTGATCTGATCTGATCTGATCACTCCCCCCACATCTCACTCACGCACGCGATATTTAACATGTAGACTTTGCACACAATAATATCGGTTTTTTTTATATTAATTAATTTCTTGAGTGATTTCTACGATGGGATTTGTATCAAAAGGTAGATTTGTGGAGACGATAAGAATTATGTGGTTTTAACATGATTGTTTTTTTTACCCCTCCTTTTGCTGTTGATCAGAAAGGGATTTGGGGTCCTCGGGATGTAATTGTGTTTTAATAGTGATTATATGAGTTTATTTCTTGTAGGTAAAGAAAGCAGGGAAAGTAATCCATACAGATATCCCATCAGTGTGTATAAATTTATGAACAAATTAAAAAAGGTTTCTACTTTCTAGATGTAGGTAGAAGAAATCGACCTAATGGAATGCCATCTACTTTCTTCTTTTGGGGCCGCAGTTTCATAGTTGGAACTATAAATCTTTTAGCTAGGTTGCTTTTCGATGGTCATTAAGGGAACTTTATTCTCCTTCTACTGGATTGAAATCCTTGTTAGACAGTCTCCCTTAAGAAGGTATAACAAATGGAGCCTTAAAGGAAATGGGTTAGTAATATGGAGTTAATTAGGTTATTTTCAATATTGTCAATTGTCTTATGGTAAAATCTCAATATCTCAACTTTCTTCAAAGTTTTATGGAGAAATCAACTGAATTCTTGCCCCAAATCATCTAAAGGTTTTCATTATTTTAGTTAAAAATTTACTACAAGTGTAGTTGATGAATTTGTACCGACTCTCTGTTGGTTACTATTTGGAGAAGTCTGATGTTAATTGAGGAAGATAGTGGTGTTACAAGTGACCAGTTTGGGTTTATTTGATTTTTGCATTGTCAAGTGCCTGAGTGTGGTAAATGTTTCTTGGCATTGTATCTGGATCACTCTTAGTACCGTATTTTTTTGCAAGCAACAAATTCTGAGCTATCAGTCATTTTTTGATGAACCGAAATAATAAACAAATAACACTTGATAGATCTGAGTTTTGAAACTTGAATATCAATCCTCCAAAATAAAAATGATCAGTAATGCATTGTGTTCGAATCCTTTTTTTCTTTTGGAATAGTTGGCTGATTGAAGTTGGACCAGAAGGAACCTCTCCCTGTTTTAGGGTGGAATAAGTTCCATTTGTCTGCAACTCACAAGGTCATCTGGTGGTTGTGTTAATTTTTTTCAATAAACGTGGTTATATACAAAGGCAACAGTTGTCAAAAGAATGAATAATAATTTATTCGATGATGGTGGTAAGATAATCAATTATATAATGCTAGTTTATGAGGTGGATTAGTCACTCAGTCAGGCCATGAGGATGGTGGAACAAATGCGATGAATTATTGACATGGTCAAATGACGTTTCTCCTTTGCCGATTCACATGTGAGTAAGTTGGAGGCAATTTGGCTTTATGCCAATGGTTTGACTTGTTCATGGTGAACTGAGTGCGAGTTTCCGGCATTACACTGAAAATATCTCCTCATTAACATGTTTTTTTTCGTAATGTGGGGAGAATGAGGTTGGGACCAAAGTATTGCGGCACATAAGCTTCGCATCTATCTAGAATAATATTGACCCAAACACATGAAGACGTGAAGAATAAACGCACCCACAAAGAAGAAAGAACCATACTTTAACATAAGGGGATAACTTATGCCATTCCAGGTGTCAAGACTCAAAACTGCCTATAACATATGCAATAAAAGATTAGATTGTCGCAAAAGATTTGTAGTTCAAGTGGTTAAAAGTCTAAATCTTTGTTAAAATCATTAGTTGTAACTCTTCAAAACTGGACTTCGAGAAAGTTATAATACCATAATTAAGAAATGAAAGCGAAGAAAATTGTATATTCATCTAAAAAATAATGAACACTCAATATCGCGGGGGACATAAGCGGCTACAAAAACGATATGTAGAAGGAACATTATTTATGCAATATCATAATGGATAACCAATTGCATTTGGCTATGAAATACCATTTTTATACTTCCATTCGAAGTTCTAAGTTCAATTTTCTCCTCCAATATCGTTCGTGTGACAAATGAGATAAGACTGTTATACAAGTATATTTATCCATGAATCATGGCATGCACGGTATTGCATCAAGAGTCCTAGCTAGCATACACGAACACAATACTAACTCATGGCAATTTGCAAGTAGAGGATGTAGGACCCGAAAATAGGTAGCAAATTAATTAATTGTTGGGACTGGTTCAAGTCATCAATCATCAAGTGAAGTGGCTAGAGGCTTAGCCACGTACGGATTTGTCATCGGCACCAACGCAAATGTGTGTTCTCTTATCTTTTGAAGTCTTTGGAGATGAGGTGACTCTATCATTTGGATTTCTAGTGCTCTTTTGGCCCTTCGCTTGGATATCTGTGGATAACAACACTTCCCTTTTGATATTTTAGGTCGTCTTTTGTTCTATATAACCCCTCTAAATATCTTTTCTTCCTTGAACTTTTTTTGGCTTTTATATATCTGTTTTCTTTCTACCTCTCTCTCTTCTAATCTATTCTTCCTTTAGCCTTTCATGCCTTTAGTTTTTGTCCAAACCCTAGACTCATCGAGACTCTGGAGAAATGTATCACAGTCATCACTTTGGTCCATGTCTGCATTGCCACTCTCAAAGCTACATTAGAATGGTAATCTCCATCTCTCTCTCTCATCGTACTTATGCATGCCAATAATTTTCTTAAGGGTAATGGGAGACTAAATTGTAAACAAGATTTACAAACTAAATGATGTGCCACCAATATGAATGAGCATGTTTATTAACGCTTAAGTAATTATCCAATCACCAACTTCCATGCCATTTAATTTACAAAATTTTATCTACAACTTTAGTCTCTCTAACATTACCCTTTTCTTAATTTGCATGGAAATTATGGTACTGATACTGACACACATAAAAAACAGATTCGACATCTTATTGAGAGATGGTTGCTACTTCACATGAGTCGTGACCAATGCGTAAGGGTGCTAGCAGAGCATGCAAGCATTAGGCCACTCGTCACGCTTACAGGTCTGTCTCTCGAGATTTTCTATATTTACAAGTGTATCAATACGTATACAGACGCGTGTGTTCGATCATAAGGGGTGGGCACAAAAAATAGAGTCGAATAAACTAGTATTGAACAGTTCGATTTGGTTACATTTTTATCAATGCCACTGTTGGAATCGAACCAAACCAAAACAAATCATTGTTAATCGGTTTCATTTGGTTTGGTTTGCTCGGTTTAAGTCTTCAATACATAAATAAAACATGTTGAACATTTCAAGAGTTTTGAATCTTCTAAACATTCTCATACATATCATGCATTAATTCCAATTTGATTGAAAGATTAAGTTTTTCGGAACATAAAAAGTTCATTAAGTCAAATAGAACTAGTTTTCAATTAAATAAAAACTCATGCTAGCAAACGATTTATTAATTAAAACCTCACAGAAGTATAAAGTACATATAAATCGCTTACTTGTAATATGTTAAGACTTATAAATATGTATATGAATAAGACCTTTAAATAATCTATAATACGTTGACATGTAAAATAAATAAATAAATAATTGAAAAATACATTGTTGGCTCGGTTTCAAAAGTATCACAACCAAATTAAAAATAAATCGATTCAGTTCGGTTTGTTTGACTTTGCTTTCTTTTTTTTTATCAAAACCAAACCGACCAATATGATTGGGATAAGTTGGTTTGATGCCCACCTCTATGAATCATTATTAGTCTAGTTAGTTGGTTTACTAATGTGTGAATGCTGAATGCATATATATAGGATTGCAGTGTGGAGAGAGCTACAAAAAGAGAATAGGCACTTCTTCCAAGCATACTTCCACTCTATTTCTCCCAGGCCTCTGATAGGTAAGAACCCAGCTCATCTATACTTTTATTATTTTTTTTAGAATTATTTGCATTCAATACACTCATAAATTACTCCACAAAATTAGATACATCACTGTAACTGCGATAGTCAATCGGGAAGATTTATATAAGACCCTATATGTATGTATGTATGTATGTATAGATTCTCATACAGCTATGGGGCCTAAAAAAATTTAATTAGATTGTTAAAATTATTGCAAACTTAATTATTTGAGGTTGCTGCATTTTCTATTTCCAGGCAGTTATATTCAAAGGGGGGCAAGATTTGGAAGAAGGAAACAGTACTGGAAGTAAATGTGTGTTTATTCTGAAACATACGAGGGCTGGGCCATTTTTGAATGGTCTAAGTTAGTCGATACATCTTTCTGGAGCCAGTGAAGACTTTTTTGTTCAATCTGAAACGAAAAGCACATTTCCTAGAGAATCTACTCTTTAAATAGCAAGTGACTTGAACCCTAAATCTTAGGCCTGAAAAACGAACAGCTTTCTTGTTATAGAAGTTTAGGTCAAGTCTTCATTCACTCGAAGGGTGTCCTTCCCATATGGAATGCCTTGGGGCCTTTGTCTCGCGGAAAACTTTGCCATCTTCGACTGCCTGCAAATTTTTCTCAACAGAAAGTTATGTATAAATGAGTGGCATAAATTTAATTATTACAAACGCATAAGGAGCTAGCCTCTGCTTTCAAATAATAAATTTGGTATTCAGTAGTTTGAACTGCAAATTTTTCAAATAATAAATCCGGAGAGGATCCAAATCCCTTGGTTAATTGCTATATATTCTGATCATTTGCTACATTAATTAGATAAATGTGAACTGATTACATGATATTTTAGTTAGGGTTTGCTAACCTCTAAACAAAAGTCAATTAGGGTTTACATTCTTGTGATCAATATTTTAACCACGCATGCTGCATAACTAACCTATAAACAATAGTCGACAATTTAGGGATTACTTAATTTGATTACCCTTTTGTATTTTATTTTTTGTGATAAGTACAGTTGAAATTAATCTGATCAAAGTTGGGAACTTAGGGTGTTTAGTTTACCTCAGGCACATCAGATTCCCATGCCACATTTTCCTCTCTCTGGCTGGTGCAACTCTCTCCATCTGGACCATCTTCTTTGTACTGAATTGGAGGGAACTGAGCCCACTACACATAGTCAAACATGCAAAATCACGAAAGTTAATAGTACTATAATTAAATTTCATTACTGCTCTTGGCTATAAAAAAACTTACATTTTTTGATGCTGTACTGAAAGCTTCCTTATGAGTCATGCTTGGATTCTCATCCTTAAGCGTCCTGATTTCTTCCCTGTTTAACAAAAGGAAGTCACATAAAATGTCTAAAGCTCCTCATTGAATCATATTCACATGCATATAATCTTTACTTGATAAATCGGTTGTAAGCCGATGGAACTCGTTGTCGCTTCTCTGGGGCTGCATAAACAATAGAAATTAGGCAAGGTTAATGTAAGCCTATATATATAATTGCCAAATTATGGATGGCTTATAGACATAAGTTTGTTAACAATGGAATTCATGAAGATTGTATCCTCCTCTTCATTATCAGAATTGGAAACCGCCATTGGGCTGCGCATGTACAAGGGCTTTTGTTTCTCCACCGTTTCCTCTAAGCAAAGTTCTTCTTTTTGCTACAAAGAGATAAAAATTTCTCTGAGACACCATATTGTTCACTAAAGTGAGACACGAGGTTTTTTAAGCACCAAAGATAGGGAAAACCCGAAGAAATATTCAAGATTTGATGAGATTGATATATTAAAAAGACGTGTGCTAGGTTTCACTGCTATATCAATGTGAAGTTGGGATGAAGAGTAGATAAATGTTGAAGCATTTCAGAATGTTTGATGTCTAAGGTTCTCTCACTCCATAGACAAATTACAGTCACACCCCTAAATCCTAAAATGGTGAAACTGGCAATACCTTTGCAGCCACATCTATTTCTGATGTAAAACTTCAATCCAACGGCAGGTGAGTAAAGTGACTAGCTAGGGTTAGAGAAGCTCCTTTTGTTTCATGCGTTGTTTTCTCCATAAATTGACTCTCGTTTCTCCCACATGGAAAGTGAAAGTGAAAGTGCAGCAAATTTACCATAAGTAATAAGGTGGATGTTTCTAGAAGCATGCATGGAGAAGGAAAAGTGGCATCTCAGGATTTGTCCTTTCCTGAAAGAAGAGCAAAAACCATTTGACATAAGAACGTCTCTCCTTTGCTTTTTGTGCTGCCCAGTTTTGGTTCATCAATGACCTACATCTACTGCATCAGTAACCCTTTTAACTCATTGACATTGATCCACTGTGTGGTAATTAACTCTCCCCCATGTGGTTGTAAGTGAGAGTTCAAGATCAAAGGTCCCCACATCCCCACAGATTGAAAAATTCAAAACTCAAAGGTGGAGAGTTTGAAAATATGTATTCACTCTCTGGTTCTATATATTGATGTTTGGTTGTCCCAATAGTGAAGTATAATCATCTATTTTGTTTTTCATTGTTGGTCAGACCCTAATCATCTATAGTTTAATTTTTTAAGTGAGAAATGGGTTTCTAGCAATCATTATTGTACATTGGGCAGGAAGAGATCAGTTTCAATTTAGTGTCTTTTTTCGTTTTGTGCCAAAACTCTTTGAGCTTTTAGCATTTGCATTGCATGCATAGAAAGGTTGTATTGTTTGAGCAAAGACTCAAATTTTATTTTATTTTCATAGGTTTCTATTTGCAGATCAATATTAAGTTTAGTCATGCACATGTGTTTGAGTTAATTTTAACTATTTATATTTCATAAATCTTATAAACATGAATGATTAGAATTAACCCGTGCGAATAAATACGTCATTCATATATAAACCACATACATATATAATTGGGATCAAAGAAACTTGAATTTGCCATATATCGTGAATCGCTTTACTTTTTACAGTTACCGATGGGTACTTTCCTCCGAAACACAACGTATTGGGCAGCAAGACTTGTAAAAAGCTGCAGTGAAACTTTCATTCCCAAGGGCATCTACCCTAAAGAAAGGATGATGAATTGGAAATTTGGAACCCTATATCTGAAGTGGATCAATCATATTTTTTTTCGGTCAATTGAAGTGGATCATTAAGTAGTCAAAAGTCAAAAGGAAGCTTTGTCGTCTCTTTCTTTTATTATCATTCCTTCCATTTTCTTCCCTGACACTCTTCTTTTTGTCTTTGTCTTATTTCCTATTCAAGTACTGGCAAATAGTTACCACAACAAGTATATAGCGACAACAGTCTGTTCTAAATAGAATCCGGATCCTCGTCGGATTCTTTTTGTGAGGATTTAAGAAGTTTGTCAATCTTATCCGTTCATTATATATCGTGTATTCAGAAATTACTTTAAATATTTCTATTTAAAATAAACACAAATAGTATTTGACAAAAACCGATCGCACGATATACAATGAACAAAGACAATTTATAAATCCCTAAAATCCTTACCAAAAAAAATCTGAAGAGGATCCTGTTGATTCTAAACATACCCAGAAAAGGTTATTTTCTCATAAATTATCACCTGTCCTGGTTTGCTCCAAGAAAGTGACTAGCTTCGGAACTCTGCGAGTAATTACGTTGAAGTAATTTTTTTACCCAAGTTAGCAGAAATCTTGACTGCTGAGGGTGGAGTGAGGAGTGATGATTCTCATGGAAAGCTGTCAATGGTCATGATGCTTTGGTGATTCGGGACCGGTTAGAACATACATGCTCATCAATATCTTATTTTTTGTGTTGGTTTGCTATAGCTGCCTAACAAAATATGCAATCTTCGGATGTCACCTGAACTTATACCCACAATTTCGTTTTGTCAAATTGTTAGGGATGGGCATTTGGAACCGAAAATTGAAACCGAAACACGAATCGAATCGGACTGCATCGAACGGTTTGGTTTCGGTTTTGGGTTTTCAAAACCGCACCGTAACCGAAACCGCACCATATATTGAATGTTATGTTTTAATTAGTTCAACTACACTAGTCATTCAAATTTGCACCACTATTCAAGTCCATACATCATACATCAGTCAGTCTTTCTCTCTCTCTCTCTCTCTCTCTCAAAACTCATCTTTATCTCTTCCACAGTCGACATCAGTGCCCTCGATGCTTGCATCTCTGCGACCTGGCTGCTTGCATCTTTGCGACCTCACTGCTTGCATCCCCATATCCCCTTCATCCGCAAGCCTTGAACTCTACAAATCAAAAGCTCTGCAAAACAAACTTGGCAAATCATTCACCTGCTCTTCGTTCCAGCTAATATGGTAAGAACTTAGAACTTGTATTAGTTAGTTTAGTTAATAATTTGTAATTAAATTAATTTTAGAGTTAGGGGTCATTTGAATCAAAGATTCAAAAGGGCAACTGGGTTAGGGTTTATAATTAATTTTAGGGATAGGGTTTTTTGCATCAAAAAGGGAACTAGATTAGGAACCACCCAAGTATCAATTTAAGTTCTAAAATTATTAATTTCTTTAGGAACCACCATCCACTGTTTTCACCTGCTTCTCTTTGGATTTTGTTTTCTTTATGTACTCACATCCTCGTACCAGTTCGTATTTTACTATATTGCCTTGATTTGGTTCAAAATTGTCTTGTTTGGAGTTTGCCAAGTATCATAATTAAAATTTAGTATACTAAAATCTACAAGTATTCTAAAACACATGATAGAATCTGTATGAGTGCATGACTCGTCAATAATTTATGGGAATAGATGTGTTAGGAGCTTAACAATGCTTATCTTGATATATAACTTAAACAAATTGTGCATTATGAAACATGTATACATATAAACTTTCTTTAATGCCTGTGTGTTGTAGATTGGTGCTACTGTTGCATATGGTTAGACAAATCTTTGAAGAATAAGTGTTCAAAAGGAAAAAGAAAGGCAAATGTTTGAAATTTGAACGATGCAAAGTAAGTTAAAAACCAAGACTTTGTTGAATTTCATGAACCATTTATATTTTTTGGTTGTACTAATGTGACACACCCCGTCCCGAAGGAGGGCATGCTGGCCGTCACGTGAGAGTGACGTAACCATTTACACAGTACGGAAGCTTTAAAGATACAATTTCTAAGATGAAACACCCAAAGGTGAGTCCTATTTTTTGTCCATTCTGTCAGAACACCGTTGGATTCCTCGTAGCCACCAAGCTCTGATATCTTAAACCTGGAGGGGCGCAAAACAAAGTTGAGTGGGTCAGCAAAACGAACGTATTCAAAACCTTCTTTTCTCTTTTGCATATACTAACCCCTCGCCGTAAAACAAGTATAGTTTCCCAGAAAATAAACATATATACGTATGTATAAATATGCCAAATATGCTCAAGGGTATATCAATCATGCTCAAGAATGTGCCATGTCAAAGCCTCATAATGATATGCAAGTGCTCAGGTATAAATCACATCAATAGCATAACATCTGGCAGCCGGAGTCACCTAACGTGACCTGTACGGTTGCATATAGAGCTCAAATCTCAAACTCAATAACTGAACAACTGAACCTGCCCACAAGTTGGAACCACCTAAAGTGGTATGTACGACAGGCCTGGGTGTAATACATATATGTACGCTCTAATGCTACGATCACGTGAAGGCTGTGCGAATAATCGCGGGTCACCTACAAGTCGGAACCACCTAATGTGGTATGTACGACAAGCCTGTGCACCTAGCTTGGATCCAAGCTGAGCATGGGGTGCGGGAGGTGAACATCACGTGAAGGACTGTGCCCTGCTCAGGGCGGGAGCACTAACACCGGGGGTGCAGGTTATGAGCTCTCTAAGCACCTCTAATCACTATTTAATGCAATTGTTGAATAACGCTTACCTGGCACTTACCTGTGCCTCCACCGCACCAATATATATATATATATATATATATATACATATATAAATGAATGTATAAACAAACATATATGCAACTCATCACTGTATATAACATAATATGCTCTAGTGCTACAATCGCATCTCAATTATATCTCAATCATATTTCAATCATATCACAATCGTATAATTCATCATATTTCAATCATAACTCAATCATATTCCAATCATATCTCAATCATATTTCATTTGTATTTCCATAGTATTTCAATCGTATTCCAAATGTATTCGTACGTATATCAAATGTATTTCAAATGTAGCTTACCTGGGCCTCCTCAGCACCATGCAACAGTATGCATAATTATGGTAATGCACATATTAAAATATGATGCATATATGACAGGATATTTAATTCGTATTTCTTTTAAAATACGTTTTCTGGGAAATACGTCAAGTATACGTATATATATACTGAAAAATAACTGCCCACTCACTGATAAGTAGCCGGTTCGTAACCCTCACGCCTAGTTTGGTTACATTCGTCGTTCGTACAAGTTTCACCTATAAAAGAATAATTATAAAATCATCATTTAAACGCACATACACAAACATTCGTCAATAACTTTCTCATACGTTGCTCAATTTGGGTGTGTGAATATAGCACGGTGATCTACACGATGTCACGAACACGTGACAATTTTTAGAACTCAATTTGGAGCTCTCACACGCCCTCACGCGCCCTGTATACGCGCTGCCCACGCGCGCGTCTTCTTCCTCGCGTCGCCGGACTGGTTTCGCCGAAGGTGGGTGTTTTGCCGGAATTTCTGGGTAAACTTCAAAGTATCATAACTTCTTCATTTCTTAACCATTTTAGACGTACTTTATATCAAAATGAAGGTATTGACGAGACGAACACATCCATACCTGCCTTGACCCCTAACTCGGCGTGGATTCACCAGAAAAAGCCCCGAAAGCTCCGGCCAAACTTTGAACTTGTCGTTCTCCGTGTTCTTACGTCCAAACACTTCCAACGAACTACTTCAAGCCTCCTTAGGACCTCAAGAAGCTTCCTATAAGCTTGAAAAGTCCTAAAAATCAACCAATAAAAAGTTGATGAATAGTACCTAAACCGGAGTTCGTATTTTCGACGTGAAAACGTTATAGTTCTTACCTGAAATTGGTATGGTTGGACTCATATCGTCGAAACGAAGAAGATGGTGATTTTATTTTCGTCGATCCGTGAAGTTTTGAAGAATTGGTGTTGTTGCCGTGTGTTTGAGAGTGAGGGAGGGAGAGAAAGCTTGATGGGGAGAGAGGAAGAATGAAAAACAGGTTTGAGGAAACCACGGAAAGGAAAAGAAAAAGGAGAAGAAACGTGCAACCCGTGTATGCACAGTGCCCTGTCTTTAATCATTCCACACAATCAAACAAACCGTCCAACTTTAATAAAGATTTAGGGTAATTAAACACACTTCACACATATGAAAATGTTAATTCGGGACGGGCTGTCACATAATGCCATAAGGCATTTTGACATTGAACCTTGTTTGAAACCTTGAAGTTTGAACTTTAGTTGTATTGTGGCAAACTAAACTTTTCAATTGGGTTGTAGTAAAATATTGTGATTGGTGATCAATTTGAATTTTAGTAGATGTGATGCGTAAGGATTTAAACCCATTGATGCATTAGATGTTGTCTCAATTTTAGTAGTTGTCATTTGCTGCAGTTTTGGTACAGGTTTGTTGCTGTTTTTTGCTGCTGTTTTTCTATTGTTTTGCTGCAATTTTTTTTGTTGCTGTTTTTCTGTAGTTTTGCTGCATTTTAATGTTTTTTTTTGTTGTTTTGCTGCATTTTTTTTTTGCAGCTTTGCCACTATTTTTTGCTGCATTATTGTTGCTGTTTTTGCTGCAGGTTCATTAATTAATATATGAGAAAAACAAGACCGTCTTATGCGTAAATAAGTGTATATTTTAAAGAAGTAGGATTATCTCCTCTCCTATTTCCATTCCCTTCACTCCCCTCGTCTCACACATTGCTTTTTGTCTTATTGATTCTATAAATAAAATTACTATAAAATGTTAACGTAACTTAACCATTACCGTTCAAATAGAAGGAGAGGGAAGGGTAAAGAGATGAGGAGGAGAAAAAATCTTATTCCTATTTTAAATTGTATATTTTTTCTCAAAAACCGTTTGAAAGAGCACCGAACCACACCGTCAAAAGTTTCGGTTTTGATTTCACTTGAAAGCGTACCGAACTGCACCACACCTACCCCTACACATAATTACACCTACCCCTACACATAGTTTTACACCTACCCCTACACATAGTTACACCTACCCCTACACATAGTTTTTCGATAATACTATTCCCCTCTTTTTACTTCTCACACATTCCTCTCAATTTCAACAGTCGAATTGAATGTATTAAAAAAGATCCAAAGATATAAATTAGTAGAGTGAAGTAAAACAAAAACATAAAGTGTGGATAGTAATTGTTTTTTGGATTTCATCAGAAAAATTGCACGTGCATTGTACACAATCCTTCTTGAATGGGTATTCTTGACATTTTAAAAGCCAAAAATATTGAACCAAAATTTAAACTCCTTCCAATACGCTGTATCATGTCACGACTTAAACTTAAAGCGTGGTTTGTCGCACTGTAAAACTACACTTCCTAGTTTGATCAACAACTCAAACCAAACCATATAAATCTTGCACTCATGGAGGATAAGCCCCCAAATGCAATGTTTGAAGGACTAGAATCCCAAATGATGTGCAGAAGGTGAAAAAATGGGCCACCGTCAGCGAGTTAAGTTCAAACACAAGACTCAACATAACATACATTTAAGAAAACTCCAGACTACACCAACTCAGCATCTTAAAGGAAGCCCATACCATTCTAGTTCAACATGACAGGAATTTAGATACGCAATCTTATAAAACATGGTGCCGCAATGTAACAGATGTGAAACTACACCTTACTCTACAAGACTACACCACATGTCAACGCCATAAATTTGGTTCAATGCCGATATAGAAAGATGAAATGCAGCAGCATTGCACACTGAAATAGCCTGTACAAATTTGGTTCATTGCTGACATAGAAAGTCGAAATGCAGCACTGATGATGCACACAAATACCCAGTATACAATGCTTGGTGTCCCATGAGGAACCTCTTGGGGCACAACCATATTAACATCAATGCAAACACGCCAATCTTATCATAAGACGATCAGCAGCAATTTCACAAGAACAAAAATAATGGCCAATGCTACGATACTAATCATGCACAAATACCTAGTATATAATGCTGAGTATCCCATGAGGAACCTCTTGGGGCACAACCATGCTAGCATCAATGTGAAAACACCAACCTTATCATAGACGACCAGTAGCAATTTCACAAAAACAAAAACAATGGCTAATACTACGATACTAATCATGCATATGACACACTGATGACAAACATTTTTTAATACAACAATATTCTACTTTAGAGAAAATTCGGGCTAAGCTACGCAATGAGCCAACAATAACTAGATAACGAACACAAATATCAAATCGTGTGCGTGCGTCAACCAACTCAAACCACTAGGCCCTAAAGCTAGTTGGTAATCGACGAACATAAACCAAAACTATTTTGTTAAACCCATTTGATCAGCTTGATCGCCAATATAATCAAATGAGTCACCCAAAACCAAATATCCAGCTTGATAACCAAATCAATCGAACAAAGCTAATCAAAACCAAATTAACCGTCTTAATAACCATGTTAAGCAAATGAAGCTCATAGTTTAAATTAACCTAACTTTCTACTCCTACTGTGTGAAAATGTATCTGACCAAACTTCCCAAAACAAAAACCAACATCAAATCATCAGCCGAAAACAACAAAATTAGGATAATTCGATCTGGCATATGCAATTGAAACAACGATAAGAACTAAAGCTCATAGGTTCTTCAAGCACGGAAATTGAAATCCAAAACGATCATAAAGCATCAAATTTTAAATCAATAACGATATAATTCAAAATATTAAATTCTAAATTACTCTAATCACCGCCAGCCTTCTGGTAAACATAGGTCAATCCGCACTTGCCGCAGTAGTGCCTGTCGAAGTGGTTCGCCATGAAAGTCCCGGCGCCGCACTCAGCATTGGGGCACTCCTTCCTCAGCCTCTGGACCTTGCCGGAATCATCCACCTTGTAGAACTGGAGCACGGCGAGCTTCACCTTCTTGTGCTTGTGCTTGATCTTCTTGGGCTTGGTGTAGGTCTTCTTCTTCCTCTTCTTTGCGCCACCGCGGAGACGGAGCACCAGGTGGAGGGTGGACTCCTTCTGGATGTTGTAGTCGGCGAGGGTGCGGCCGTCCTCGAGCTGCTTGCCGGCGAAGATGAGGCGCTGCTGGTCCGGCGGAATGCCTTCCTTGTCTTGGATCTTGGCCTTGACATTGTCTATGGTGTCGGAGGACTCGACCTCTAGGGTGATGGTCTTACCCGTTAGGGTTTTCACGAAGATCTGCATGGTTGGGGGGCCTCAGGATCGCAGGGGAGGAGCGGGGAGGCGCAAGGCTGCAGAGTGAAAAGGGGACTGGGAAGTAAATAATAGAGGGGCTTACCTTATATAGTATCCGGAGGCTAGGGTTTTTGGGGCAACGCTTGTGCTAATTATTTGCTGCGGTGCAGGAGCATGACAGTTCATGTGGTCTCATATAAAGATACGGCGCCAAAAGAGGTGTCGTTCGGAAATGGGAATTCCCGCTCAAAGTATCATAATGTTTTTTACCATTTACCTATCTTGATAAAATCTATGATAGGTTCGAGAACGTCTTGAGATTGAGGTTCAGGCAATTACCAATAATATAACGAGTAAATATGTTCCTCCTCAAGTTAGTATTTTTTTGCCTAGGGGGGAATTAGGCTTGCTTATTTTTTTAGTATAAGTAACCCGTCAAAAGAAGTAGAGTAAACTTCGGTCAAGAAGGTTTTCACCCCTAGAGAGAGAAGCACGATGGAACAGTCTAGTATGTCCTTCCTTTGCTTGAATTGAACCAAAGACCTCAAGAACGCCTGACATGAGCTTTCCTCTCGCGCGGCAAGATGAATTGCATTGTATAAGTGCCAGATACCACTTACATTCTGCAATTTCCTAACCTTTTCAATCTCCACTTTGTTTACAGGAATTGGTTCCTTGCGTGCTGCTTTCTTTTGATGACGAACGGATATCAATGAGGAGGGGTTCATATTGGATATTAATGTACCAATCAGCACCGTCGCCTTCGGAACCAGATGGTTTTGATATTCTGTCATCAAGCTCCAAAATGATGTCTCTCTCGAAACGCTCGGTCGACTCCAACAAAGCACTGCTGCTGGATTAACTTATCCTTGATCCTGATGCTCTCTTGAAGAAGGTCGAGGAATTCGACAGTGTTTTGCAGGCGACAGAGCACTCTGATCCGGCGCCAATCGTGTCCAGCGAAGACGGTTGCAGCAGCTCAGTCGAAATGTATGAAGAAGATCCACAACTGGATCCTTATAGCGAATATGACGACTATGGTGACAATGATTACGATAATGAGAGTAAGGATGATGAATTTTATGAGAGTGATTCTGACCCATTTATGGTTTCCACATTGGTAGTTTTTATTCCCTTTTAGTATCTAGTCTACCGGCCACTCACATTCTGCAACTATCCAATAACATTTGTTTTAATTGTCCAAATCTCGCAACTATCTACTAAGATTTGTTTCACAACCACCGACAAGCATATGGAAAAGCCTCGTATCATTAATATTCATATATTGGCCGTTGGCTATATAAATTTTATTTAGATTATTTACCAAATATCATTTGCTTGATTGAATTGATCTTTTTTTATTTCATAAGTAATCACGTTATTCGAAAAAATACTTTTCACAAAAATATATAATTTACGTGTATTTGGTCTTAATAATCAACTTCATTCCACATTGATTTACCATTATGAAATATTCTCTGGATGGTCAAATATTAGCGAAAATCAACAAGAAATCGTAAAAAAAAGTTGTTCTACCACGTAATTTTATCAATCTATTCAAATTATAATTTTAAATTTACAACATCCGTAGTCCCTCCTTTACCATAAACAATATCATATGTACTATAGTATTTTTCTTATAATATATTATAATACACCAATTTAGCATTCTGATTTGGCACGAGAACCACGTGGATTATTTTGAGTGGTGCAGTTGTTGAGGAAAATTGGAACGTAGCACCACCTAATCCCACACGAATTTGAATATAAATAAAAAACAGTAGCTGAGCCGGTTGACTTCGTGTTCTTGAGTCTTCAGACCCGAAGAGGAAAAGTTCCGTCTTCTTTTCGATCTTCTGATTCCAATCCAATCCAATCCAGCCCTCCAGAAAGTAAGGAATTCAACCATGAAAAAGCTCTGCTCATTATTTTGTTTTCTCCTGCATTTGTACTTGGATTAATTCTTCAGCTTCTAAATTATGCTCCTTTCGTACTGCAGTTTTTTGTGTTCCTTCATTTGTAGTTCAAACTTCTGTCCAATCGTTATCTGATTTGTACGATGTTTTTTTGTTTTTTTGTTAACCTTCGACATGTAAACTGTTACTAGGTTTTTGTCACAAGAATTTGCAGGGTTGTTATGGTTTCTTCCATGCTCTCTGATTTGAGCAATTATGTTATTCCAATTTCTGCGACAAATTTGAATACAAATTAGATAACATAATTAGTGAAACTCACAAGCTACGAGTTTCTTCACAGGTTCATCGAACCGTACTAGGCAACCCGTCATGACTGCGGATACGACCGATCCGAGTTATTGGTTGAATTGGAGGTTTCTCGTTTGTGCAATATGGATCTTATCTACTATGGTTGTAGCCTCAATTCTTATATGGAAATACGAAGGTTTCAAAAAATCAAGGAAGGGCAGGAGGACAGAAGATCAGCGAGAAACGGTAGGGAGTTTGTACGAGGGTGAAGTCTGGAAGACGTGCCTTAAGGGAATTCATCCCGCGTGGTTACTTGCTTATAGAATAATCGCTTTCTTCGTGATGTTGGGGTTGATAGTTGCCAATGTTGCTCTTGACGGGGGCGGCATCTTTTACTATTACACTCAGTAAGCTCTCTTATCTGTTTGCATTTTTCATCTTCGAGCGGATGCGCACAAATTTGAATCTTATTGTGTTAATTGTATATGTGCAACGCTCTATATGCTGATGTACTCTGTTGCCCTATTGTGCTTAACAGGTGGACGTTTGCCTTGGTCACATTCTTTTTCGGGGTATGTTTAACGTTGTAGTATACTATAAATATAAAATGTAGTTCGTTTTTGTACCTTCTACCGCTCGGTTCAATCTTCCTACTCAAAGATGCTCGTTATGATTGATGAACAATGAGAGTCATTATGCTTTGGTTTCCTTGAATCACGTTGTCCTTAGTTTTCATATGTTCTGAACTCATTTTATAGTTTGGATCTTCTGTCTCACTTTGCGGAATTTATAAGCATCGCAATAGGATTGGTGAGGATGAAGAGCGAGGCGCTTATGTTGCTCCAACACTAGGGGAGAGTGGCAATACGTCCAGCGGATCTAAAAGTCTTACGCATGAAAAATATCCCGGGCGCAAAGGTGCAGGTGCATGCGAATACATCTTTCAAATTATTTATCAGGTAGGTTTTCTCCAATTAGCAGCTGCAGTTCTGGTTAAATCAGGACTTGGATTCTTAAAGTTAGGTAATGTCTGAGTTTCCGTTATCTCAACCTGGTTATTTCCTTATCTTTGTTCATGTGTATAGATGTGTGGCGGTGCCTCGGTTCTCACTGATTGCGTATTTTGGCTCATTCTGTCCAAATCTTACACACTGGATTTTGTAAGTACGAGGTTGCTATTTTCATTGACTTAAGGTTTCTTCTATATATTGTGACTAGATTTGAGTTGCTCTTCTAATTTCCAGTACTGAACGGCTTTTATTTGACGCGTCTGCTCTTCGTTCAACTGCAGATGCTGGTCAGTATGCACTCAGTCAATGCCGTTTTCCTCCTTGGCGAGGCACTTTTGAATAACATGGTATGCTCGGTTCCTTGTCGATTTCAACGGCATCTGCTATTTTTTTTTCATGATTAAAGCTTGAAATCTTCTCTCTTTTTCCTCCCTTCAGCGCTTTCCATTGTTTCGAATTGCATATTTTGTGCTTTGGACGAACGTGTTCGTGATTTTCCAGTGGATATTCCATGCTTTCATATCCATGCGGTAAAACTGCATTTCGAATTACTTTCGTTCGAGATTGAAGAAGTTTAACTATTGCTCACATGATAACTTCGTTGCAGGTGGCCTTATTCATTTCTCGACCTGTCATCCTCGTACGCTCCCTTATGGTATGTTTTTTTGACCTCGACGAACAAATATTGCAGAAACTGGACTGCATGTATATTGCCACTCGTCTGAAACGGATCCAGCTCTATCACAACTCACCTTATCATTGTCGTCAACCTTGCAGGTATATTGGAGTTGGATTGATGCATCTCCCATGCTACGGCGTCTTTGCTTTCATAGTTAGGATGAAGAACTTGCTGTTGCCAAGAGCGTTTCCGGAGTCTTATCGGAGCGAGAGATGAGGAAGCGGATGAGGACTGCGGTCGTTAATTGGAAGCTACGTGGTGCGACCACGGCACCACGGTACCACATTGCTAAACCATTTTCATATGGCAGATTAATGACTTTTTGGCCAGGATAGAGGAGAAACTCTGGTGGTACAGGCTTCGAATTGTAATAAGCTGCACTAGGTGATTGTTCTTCTGAAGCAGCTATGGCATTTAGACTTGCACATAACAATGATACGATTGATTTTTCAATGTCCTTACATACATGTTTCATCAAACAAATTCACCTGCAAATCATAATGCAGTAGACAATGTAGTTTAATGGCCTCAAAACTCGCATCAAGGAGAGCAACTTGTATGAAACGAATTCACCACCACGTGGCATTCCAGTCGACTAATTACACATGATATTACTGGACCAAGGTGCCACGGTAGCATTGAACCTGTTCCATATAAGTGCTCCTTATCAAGAGGTTAAAATCTACTAGCAGAGGACCAAGCACCAGCATCAATCCTGCACCTATATCGAATGATGCGAGGATTTTGCTTCGGTAATAAGCAGAATGGAGTTGCACGTTTAAATGTCGATAAATGAAACAGATACTGCAATCTCAATTTATTACGCAGATTGAATTTGTATATCAACTTCAACCATCGGATTAACAAATTACAAACTTGTTTCCAGAACAATAAAACTCAAACCCTTCTTCATTTCAGGGTCACCGTCATTTAATTTCAAAAGAAAACATTCAAATTTCAACTAGTGTAATTGCAATCAGAGTAGTCTATCATTGCAGCTACAAGAAAAATTCCCAATCTTTTCAGCTCAAATCAAAGCCCAAATCTTCAGTACCTGTGTTCCAACTTCTCCTGCTCCTGGTAATACTGCACATAACTGCAAATCCCACCAAATCAAAACGCAAATCATCTACTAATCCACCCAAATGTTCACAACCCCCAAATCCAATCAGCCCTAAATCCAACATCTTGACCATAAATTTCAACAATTCACCACAAGTACGTACGACCCACTTCAAAATCCAGTAACAATTGAACTCCAATACCATCAATTACTAATTTAGGAACATAATCGAAAAACCCTAACCCTAATTTTTAGATCGAATACTTACGAGTAGGTGGCGACCAGAGGAGTGAGGAGGAGGGTGGCGCTGAGCCAGTTCTCGGAGACCTTGTGGTGCATCTTTCCGGTGAAGTCCTTCCAGAGGCCGGGCATCACCTTCTGCTGAAACGGCGACAGCGCGTACACCACTGCTCTCATCTTCACCGGAATCTTCCCCATTTTCTTCTTCTCAATCGCTTCACTTCAATGACTTGTCGTCTGTTTGCTCTGAGCTTCTACCTTTTAAAAGTCCACCGAAATCAAACGACGAAGTACTCAATGTCGTTTTGTTTCCGTGTCTTGCAATCAGACGGGTCGGATCTGGTAGACGTTCATTTACCCAGCTCAACTCAAAGGATGCCACGTCACCAGATAGTAAGAAAGAGTATACCGATAGATGAAGCACCCTCGTACTTAAAAATTAATCTTCACCTAGTGCTACAATTTCATAGTATTTCTCTTCATTCATAAATGAAATGTTTTATATTCGATTTTCATTAAATGCTAAGTCTACCTCTTTATTTAAGCTTATTATGAGGTTAAGTCTCCTTTCTATTTTAGTAAATAATATCGCTTGTTCAAAAAAGAAAAAAAAGATTAATCGTAAACAACGTGGCGCATTCGATCAGTTACCCAGTAAATAACGTACCACATCCAAATTTGATTGTTTTTTGTTTTATTGATTGGTTGATTAGTTTGCTTATATGTTTCTTGTTGCGTTTCAAACATTTCAATGAGTCATTCAATCTAAGTCAATTTTAAAACCAAACAATACATGAAAATCAAGAAACCAAAGAATTTGTGTCTTCACTGGTGACAAACCTATATTCTTACTCAAATGACTTGGATCAGTAATGAAACAACACATCATATCTTGTTTCTAAATACCACCGAAAGAAAGACCTTGGCTCTTGTATTTGCCTTTTCCCCTTGAAGTTGTCAAAGGGTGTAAGTGCTTCCAAAAGAAAGCAAATGTTATGACAACGACAGTTGGTCAAGTACTCTCTGATGCCGACTTTTACCAAATATTGTTGGTAAGTACTTAAAACGTGAGTTGGTAATTATTGTTAAAAAAAAAATTAATGACGTCACAAACGTTAAGCATTTAAGAGATACATTATATGTTCGCCACGGAACGTATTTGGAGGAGTCTATTTGAGTGCTGGCATCAAGTGGGTCAGCGAGCACGCATAAATTGACCGGCACTGCCTTCTCTACGTTATCGCTCGGCGACATGAGTGCCTTAATTGCGTGAGGATTGCTCAGTCGACTTCTTGCGATGCTTTGGGCATGCAGAGTTGAATATTCCGTTGACAATTGACATGAATGAACACATAAATGGACCAAGGACGGCTTGATGTAAAATGAAAGGATAAGACGCATTCGACCGCCTGATAGAGGGGATGAGGCAGACTCTCATGGCATTTTCGTAAAAGACTAACGGCCAAATGGTTATATAATTAGCCTCCGGCACCAGCAAGCAAAGCAAAAGGCCGAAGAAAGAATAAGAGACCAAAACCAGCTGCTTTCTTCAGCTTGAGGGCGGCATTTTTCCTTCTTCAAATTCTCCACGGACTGGAGAGTTCCGTCCTGAATTTCTAAGGTCTGCTTTCAACCCAACTCTGCAAATTCATATCTTTAATCCGTTTAGCTTTTAAATTGTGAATTCTTGTGTGTTTTTGTAATAAAATTTTAATCGGTCTACTGAGAGTTCCAAGGCTTAATTCCCATTTTTGGCTGTAAAAGCATGCATTTTTTGTTATATTCAAGTGAAAATGTGGTGTTTGATGCTTAAATCACCAGTAAACTAGCTTGATTATCTCAGAAACTTTGCTGGGTTCTCTTCTTTGACCAAAAAGACTGCAACTTTCTTCGAAAAGAAAAGTTGGGTTTTTGAAAAATTTGAATTTGGTGTTTTGACAGCGGAGTTTATCGAGGATTGGGAATTGTATTCAGGTGCAGAGTGAGGAAATGGGATCAGAAGGACCAAAGAGAGTGGTGGTTCATGTGAGTGGGTTCAAGAAGTTCCAGGGGGTTGCTGAGAATCCCACAGAGAGTATAGTTAGCAATCTGGGGGCGTTTGTTGAGAAGAGAGGGTTGTCTGCTGGTCTTAAACTTGGCAACTGTGATGTTCTTGAAACAGCAGGAGACGGGGCGCGCCCCGCTCTTTACAATGCCATGGAATCGGGGATTTCAGCAACCGGTTCTAACGGCAATGAACAAGTTGTATGGGTGAGTGTCTCCTTTAGAGTTGCAAAATTTTGTTTTGTTTTCAGGGTTTGAATTGCTAGAAACGAAAGAAGCATCCACATTGTTTTGGCTAGTAAATAGTGTTGTTCTAAATTTGAAAAAAAGTTATTGTTCTAACTTGCACTATAATTTCATGCGTCTATTGACTTACAAGGTCCCCTTTTGCTTCATAGTTCATCATGTTACCCTTGATTACTACTGTGAGGACTGACAAGACATTTTGATCACTGATTGCTTAGTTGATCTTGTGAAACACACAACGCACTATCTTGGTTCCTAACTTGCCATAAACTTTTTGTGTCTCACTAGAGGCTTCTTGTCAGGTTTTGTTGCTTTGCAGACAAACGTTTTCATGAATTTGTGTGAACAGATTCCAATAGACATTTTTATGCAGAAACATAAGTTATCGGCAGTCTTCTGTATGTTGTTATAATAGTTTTACTTTCATTACTTCTTCAGCTTCACCTGGGGGTGAATAGTGGGGCTGTAAGATTTTCTGTTGAGCGGCAAGCAGTAAATGAAGCCACTTTCCGCTGTCCAGATGAGTTAGGATGGCAACCTCAGGTGAGTCTGATTCTTCCTATTTTAATGGTGTTTCTTTATTTTACTTTACCAGGGTTCCTATTATCTTGAATTTGTTGAACTTAGTTTTCTTTTATTTCTCTTCTTCCAGCAACGACTAATAGTCCCTGAGGATGGAGGAATTACACGAGCAAGAGAGGTATTTGTATATTCTATTTGCAATACTGTATTTATATATTCGTAAAACACAATTTATCGTTTTATAGAACTATGATATGTTGTCAGTGTCGGGTACCAAATACTTAGGGTCGGAGTTCAATGTATAGATTTCACTTTGTGCTGAGTTAACATTTTGCAGAATTGCTGCGTTTTCTTATATAAGTAACCGAGGGAAAGGCTTCAAGCCTTCAATGTTGCAGGGTTTGGCATTGGTTTACGTGGAATGTAATGATAATGTCACATATTGGTGTGCTTAGTTTCCCAATCAATAAATTGTTAGATGAGTTGTGGACAAAGTCTCGTGATCGATTCTTATTAATTCTAATTGAAACTGAAAGGGGAACTGCTGCTTAGGATGTTTTGTTGCATATAAACAAATTAATGGTCCGTCTTGTTTTAAGTTTTGATTGAATCACTTATACTGGACGTGGCATAATGTGTCGCCATCCAAGAAACTATTTATCATGCCCATGTAGTCCTCTCTTCCCCCTTCTCTCTCGCGTGTCTAACTTTTCCGCCATTTGGTTCTTGAAGACATGTTGCTCGATCGAGGCAATCCTTAAGATCTTGAAGAATCGAGGATATGATGTGGCAATATCAGATGATGCTGGACGTTTCGTGTGCAATTATGTCTACTATCATTCCCTCCGTTTTGCAGAAGAAAAGGGTCACAAATCTTTATTTGTCCACGTCCCTCTCTTTTCCAGAATCGATGAAGAAACTCAGATGCGCTTTGTGGCCTCCCTCTTGGAGGCCATTGCAGCTACATGTTAGTGATGTGAAAGCTGCTTGTGTTTTTTGCCATTTGCTGCTAAATGTAAATCAATGGTGTCAAGATCATTATAATTGTAGAACAGTTTGTATGGACTTGTTTGCTGTTTTGTTTTTGGTGAGGAAAATGGCTCTCCTATTATCCGGGAGGCGGCGTCGTCAATGTATGAGAATGTTCATCTCTGTCTTGTGATGGTTCGAAGATTTGCTCGCACTTTTTTCTACTTCTTCCTTTCTCCAAATATTTCATGGGTGTTCATTTGCATATTTCAAGTTGGATTGAAATGAGAAATATTAATTTCAACTTTTCAAGTGGTTGTGGCTGGAAGAAAAGTGTCTTGTAGGAATCAAATTAATAAAGTGCAATTTGCAAGCAAAGCAAAGTATTAAAAATGTGTTGTTTGGGCTTCTTTACAAGTTTTTAGGTCAGAGAATGTCTGTATGCAAACCAATATTATAAAAAACACAGCCCGAGACGCGCCTAGGCGGCTTTTGAGATGGGGCAGGGGTGAAAACGTCTCTATTCAATGAGAGTAGGCGAAAACTCGCCTAGACGTGGTTGAGGCGTGCCAAGACAGCTGAAATCCTTGCTTCAAATTTTCTACGGACCTCTGGAAGTCGAAGGTTGGGCCTCTGAGGCTCTTCCCTCTGGGTTTTTTTTTTCTGTTGCAGTGGTGGAGTCTTCGAGAAGAAGACAACCGCGAAGAAAAAGAAAAAACAATTTTTGAAAGACTTGGCCCAAAACGACATCGATTTCTCTTTTTGATATAATAGTTTGCAATATTGATTGTTTAGAATATTGTCAATTTCACTCTTAGCAGTCGTTTAAAACATGGCAGAAAATACGACAGAACGACAGAGAGGGTAATGAATTTGGTCAATGATTAATACGAACCCGAGAATATTGGACATATCAAATGTTGTCAGTTTCACTTCGGAGAGGCGCATGGCCAATGCGGATTACTAGGTTACTGTCTTCCGTACGTTTCAGTACAAACTTTAACGTAGCCACAGCTTCATCAACCTCGTCATCTCTGCGTTTGAACTCGTACTTTGAACCCAGTGCTCGTGACCTTGTATACTCCAACAACCTAAAAATCGATGGTTTGATTAAATCCGGGGACTTGAACACTGCCCTCAAACTGTTCGATGAAATGCCTGTATACGATGTTGTTACATATAACATGCTTATTTCTGGGCACGGCCGACATGGGTTTCCGGAACAGGCTTTTCACTTCTACGCTGAAATGGTTTCACAAGGAATTAGAGAAAGTGCGTCGACGTTTTCGGCGGTTTTGGGTGTTTGTAACGACGCAGGGTTTTGTAGAGAAGGAATGCAAGTTCATTGCAGGGTTGTCTCACTTGGGTTCGGCTTGAATTTGTATGTGGGGAGCTCCCTTGTGGATCTTTATTTGCATATGGGACTAGATAATGTAGCTTTGAAGATGTTTGATGAATTGCCGGACCGAAACTTAGCTGTTTGGAATTTGTTGTTACGTGGGTTTTGTGAACTTGGTCTGTTGGATGAGCTATTTGGTGTGTTTTCCAAGATGGAATTGGATGGTGTGGATCCAAATGGGCTTACTTATTGTTATTTGATCCGCGGATGTAGTAATGGGAGGCTCTTGGATGAAGGAAAGCAGCTACATTGCCGCATTGTTAAGGACGGATGGGTGGAATCGAATGTATTTGTTGCGAATGCTCTGGTGGATTTGTACTCTGCTTGTGGGAGCTTGATTGATGCAAACGAAGCATTTGAAGCTATTCAAATGGAGGATGTGATTTCATGGAATTCAATTATCTGGGTCTGCGCAGAAAATGGTTTGCTGCTTGATGCTCTTAAGTTATTTGTTGAGATGCAGTTTTGGGAGAAGAGGCCATCGATTCGTTCGTTTGTAGGGTTTTTGAATTTAGCGAGTAGGACTGAGAATATTGAACTTGGAAAGCAGATGCACTCTTATGTTTTGAAGTCGGGTTTTGGTCACGGTGGGAGTGTTCATGTTCAATCTGCTCTAATAGATATGTACGGGAAATGCGTTGACATCGAAAGTTCTGTGTCCATTTATGAAAGTGTTGGTGAGAAAACGTTGGTGTCTTGTAATTCTTTGATGACCTCTTTGTTGCATTGCGGTTTTATTGAGGATGTGGTGGAAATGTTTGGTTTGATGGTTGATGAGGGAATTGGAATTGATGAAGTTACTCTATCCACGACCCTGAAAGCCTTATCGATATCTGCTTTAGCAAGTTTGGGCAGCTGCAAATTGGTACACTGTTGTGCAATAAAATCAGGTTTTGAATCTGATATTGCGGTTTCGTGTTCACTAATCGATGCCTATGCAAGGTGTGGCCATGTCAAGCTTTCTCGACAAGTTTTCAAACAATTACCTTCACTGAATGTCATTTGTTTTACGTCGATAATCCATGGATATGCACGAAATGGAATGGGAAGTGAAGGTCTTGATTTGCTTCAAGAAATGATCTTAAAGGGTCTGAAACCTGATAAAGTGACAATCTTGGGTGTGTTAAGTGGGTGCAACCATTCAGGACTGGTCAAAGAAGCAAGATTTGTGTTTGATTCAATGAAAAAACTATATGATATTTCTCCGGACAGAAAGCATTTTTGGTGTATGGTTGATCTCTTAGGCCGGGCGGGTATGCTAGAGGAAGCTGAAGACTTGCTGCGGCAGGCACCAGTTAATGGGGACTGTGTGATGTGGAGCTCGTTGTTGCGTAGTTGTAGGGTACACAAGAACGAAATCGTCGGAAGACGAGCGGTAAAAACTTTGTTGTTGGAGCTTGATGTCGAAGATCCTGAGATTTGGTTGCAAGCTTCAAACTTTTATTCTGAAATTGGAGAGTTTGACACTGCAATGCAAATCAGGGAAATTGCAATAGCAAGGAAAGTGAAATGGGAGATGGGTCACAGTTTGATCGAGGTAAACAGTCACCATCACCACTAGCATCTTGAAATGATGAAACCACCTGATCGGATTCTTCATTGACCCCACTGTGGGTCCGTATGGAGAAAATCTTGGCCAGGGGTTCCATAGACCGCCTCTCACGAAAACACGAGATCCCTTGTATTTTAATCCCACTCGACTCCACTTGACTCAACAGGATCCCACATAGTGTGAGAGTTGTCCTAATCAAGTAGTCTTACGGGAATTCTCTCCAGTCTCCACTGCATGATGCTTTCAGCTAAATTTTCACCTGGCCGGCCCCTGCTCATGAGGTTTACATCTTCTCAATAAAAATATGCTTCTATGTTTGGTCTAACTAACTCGTTGACCTTTTCTTTTGCTTTTCTTACAAAAAACGTTTTAGATTTTGTTGTACGGCAGACTGCAGCTGTACATCCAATCATTTTATTTCAACCTTTGAAAATTCAAATTGTCCTTAAAAATTAGCTCGATTTATCCGTAAAGTATTGCACTTTGCTGATTTACCTTTACTTTCCTTTTATCCTGAAACAAATCCCAGAGTGAAACACTATTTCTGGTTCATTTTGTTCACTGATTTAAGAGTAAAGCAAACAACAAAGATTTTCCCTTGCTTTAAGTGTGGGCTTGTAGAAAATGTAACATCTTCATCTACTTTCAAGCCAAGCCATGTTAAACCAGAGAGCCCTTTGGATTTCTTAAACTAATCTGTACGTATAAATGGTAACCCATTGTTTGTTGAAATTATACGAATCGACTAACCTTGCAAAACAACAGAAAAGACAAGCATGGATAATCTCTTTGTGGTTTTTGTTTTTGGTATGCTGATAGCGGTTTTTGGAGTTGCAGGAAACATGGTGTGTGACAATATGAGCATGCTTCATGAGCTTGAAAGCTTTAACATAGAAGAAGACAATGAGCTGAATGTTTTCGACATCCCGACATGGAAAAGTGAACGTGGTATCAAGACTCTTGTTAACGTGGATAGCTTTGGCGCAGCTGGAGATGGAGTTTCTGATGATACTCAGGTGACTCTTTTTTTTGTCATTCAAATGCACTTCATTTGTTGAATAATTAAACTCACTTTTAAATACTAGATTTTGCCAAAATATTGAGACTCAACTTTTGATACCAATAAACTGAAAGATTATTAATTATACAACATACTGTGATCAGCAGTTAATTTATTGCAAAAAAGACACGACGATTCACAGCTCTAGCACGTCTGAACTTTGCCAATTTTAACCACGAAAAAAAAATCGTTTACCCAAACTATTTACCATTTTTGTTGACATTTAATTCTTTTACAATACCATTATTCTTAGGCTTTCCAGAAAGCCTGGGGTATTGCTTGCAATACAACAAATGCAGTTTTCTTGGTACCCCAAGGACGCCATTATCTAGTGAATGCTACAAAATTTCAAGGGCCATGTGCGGATAACTTGATCATCCAGGTAAAACCTTTCTTGATTTTTTTGAAAGTTAGCTCTTTATAATCCATCTCCATTCTAACCATCAATGATAACTCTTTATATTCCGTCTCTCTATAGCTCTACAATGTTATGAAATGTTCTTGTTTGTAAATGGTACGACTAATGCACAGATTGAAGGAACTATAGTAGCACCAGATGAGCCTAGTAAATGGGATCCGAATTTTCCACGAACATGGCTTGATTTCACTAAACTGAATGGAGTCCTTTTCCAAGGGCATGGCGTTATTGACGGCTCAGGCAGTAAATGGTGGGCCGCATCCTGCAAAACGAACAAGACAAATGTAAATCTTAGCATTTTATCATTTCTACTGTATCCAAATACTTAAATTTAGACCATTTGGTATTGGATATTGATTTACCTGGATATTGATTTACCTCTCTGTCTCTTTCTTTTTCTACAGCCTTGCAGAGGGGCACCAACTGTACGTACCTTTCCCTCTGATCCAAAAATGAATTTATTCAAATGATATGGACCAGGATCACTGGATAGAATTTAAGTTGAGTTTTTATTGCAGGCATTTACTATTGATAAAAGCTCAGCTATAAAGGTAAAAGGCATCACCATCAAGAACGCCCAACAGATGAATTTTGTCATCTCTCAGTGTGACGCGGTGCGAGTTAATGCAGTACAAGTCTCGGCTCCAGGAGACAGTCCCAACACTGATGGAATCCATATCACAGCGTCTACTAATGTGATTCTCCAAGACTGCAAAATTGGAACAGGTTCTCAAACTTTCTTCAATATCATGTCTCATATCACTTTTCATAATCCAAAAGAAGGAACTGGGATGGAAACAAGACTAAATTGGTTATATGAACAAAGAATATCATAAATTAACCTTTGATTGGATACGAAGGAAACAATTGAGTACTCTTGAAAGGCGCACAATCACATGACACATTGTGTTTCCTGTTGATTCAGGTGATGATTGCGTCTCAATTGTCAATGGTACCTCTGGAATTAAGATGAAAAGAATCTTTTGCGGACCAGGACATGGAATCAGGTATCATCTACTTTTGTTGTAGACTAATCCTATTGTTTGTATCTCATGTAGTCATGTCTCCCAAAAGAGATACGTAGCAGGCTACTTAAATTGTTGTTCTCATTATCTTTGTTGGCATGAAATTCTGAAAATTAGCATCGGAAGTCTTGGGAAGGATAACTCCACTGCCATGGTCACAAAAGTGGTCTTGGATACGGCATACCTCAGGGAGACAACCAATGGCCTCAGGATTAAGACTTGGCAGGTTTTTAATCTATTAATTGGATTTCTTTGTTTTATTTTTCGGGTTGCAGATGGATTTCCCCTATGTTAACATTCACTGTTTGCATTTGCATATAGGGCGGTTCTGGTTATGTTCGTGGAGTCCGTTTCCAGAATGTGAAGATGGAAAATGTATCAAACCCGATAATCATAGATCAGTTTTACTGTGATTCCCCCAAAACTTGTCAAAATCTGGTAATGCTCCAAATCTCTTCTTTCCTTCACTGCTGATTTCTCATCCATTTGACTCTGATTGTAGTTTAAACTCCCCAACACTTAGCTTAAATCAATCATAACCAGAACCCTGTCAAATTTCTGTTAATTGTGAATGTATTGCTTTTCTTTGTCATGACATTCCAGACATCAGCGGTGCAAATAACCCAAGTCATGTACAAGAACATTTATGGAACCACAAAGAGTGCGAAGGCCATGAAATTTGCCTGCAGTGACACAGTTCCATGCAGGAACATAGTTCTGACTGACGTCAACTTAGAGAAGGAGGATGGCCAAGTGGAAACATACTGCAACTCTGCGCAAGGCTTCGGGTATGGCATTGTGCATCCTTCTGCAGAATGTCTGAATTCCCATGACAAAGACTCCACGATCAACGGTCAGACATCTGAATCTGAGCTTGCAGATCTGACTACAGCGGATATTGTGCACACTGAGCTATGATTTGGTTCCCTATATGCACATAACTAAATAACTGTTTGATAGTATACTGAACAGGGTAATGAGCCTGTAGAGTGCTCTCTAGTAATGTAAAGGATTATTGGAGGGGCAAAAGGATCCTCTCCGGATCCCTTCCTCCTAATCCACCAAGTCCGGGGATCCGGGCCATTAAAATTTGATCAACAGCTACAAACAGGGGCATACTTTAAAAGTTACAATAACTTTAGCCATTAGATTAAATTTCAATGGTCTGGATCCCCGAACTTGGTGGACTAGGAGGAAAGGATCCGGAGGATCCCTTTCCATAGGAGGGAGGTTTAAGGGGCAGTTGCGCAGAATATTATTATATAGAATTATAGTTATAAAATTGATCACTCTTTTGTTAAAGATACTGACGCATTGAAAAAACCGCACTTCCACTCTTTATTTTTCGACTTTGATTTCATTTATTGACATGATTGATCATTTGAGGTGTATAATTGTACTTCAGAGGAGACTTTGTCCAAAGTTTGACTCTCAATACCTAAATCTAAGCGATTAAGGATTAACCAATCCGAGACTAGAAACTAAAGAAGTTCAAATTTGCACCTTGCCCCTGGGCCTATACCAAATTTCAGGGATAATCAAATCCCCGTTCCTCAGCCTTGCCCATTATTATCACTATATTCAGAAATGGTATGAACTATGAAATGTGTTTCGTTTTTGGAATAGGGACAATTAGAAAGTTAATTTGCAGACAAGGACGATTGAGGACCACTCGGATATTCGAATCCGATCCAACAGAAGTTCTCATTTGTTAATTGGCAAGATGACATTCAGAACCCAACAACTACAACCAAAAGCTTATTCTGCAGCAATGAAACGACATGAAAAGTAGAAGCTGTGTGCAATAAACAATCACTGACTGGTTGATGAAAGTATTGGGATCCTTCTGCCGACATATTTGATGAAATTTTATACAATTACTTGGTGTCATATGGTGATTGATTGAAGAAAAGCAAGCAATTCTAAACTGTGTTTTTTTTTTTTTGTCCTCTATTCATTTATTTATTTATTTTTTGTAATCTACACTTATTTCATTTGTATTCACGTTCCATACTCTCATATAACAATATGTATGAGCAGTTAAGTTGAATTTATTCAATATAAATGAACTATACATTGTAAAAAAAAGTCTAATCACGCAAACGTTAATAAAGCGCGAGCCAAGAGACTAGTCATTAGTAGTTATTAGTACTAAAGAAGAGGCAATGGCCCATGGAAGATTTTGCATCTTGAGGTTGGATGAGGTTGGACCTATTGTATGATGATTAGAAAACAAAACGCCCGAAATTCCAAATGTGGATGAAAAGGGGCCACCGAGAATATGACTAATTTGTAATATCAACTACCACTAGCCAGTGGTTGAGTCGTGTCATATATATATGTATATTCGTTTGGTTGGTCCTCCTCACTTCGGATGGTTGGGTCCATTCTAATAATGCTAGGCAGCAAGCAGAGCACAGCTAGGGTTGCAACAAAACTTATAAGGATGTATAGGCTGTATGTATCGATTATGGTTAGGGTTTTAAAAAATATAATATTAGATTGAACACATAGACAACTCTCTGCAATTTAAGTAGTCACAAGAAATGGCCACCTAGTACAAAACAACAAATATGGATGTGTATAAATTTCTTAGATTCACAATTTTCATACACACAGATGTGCATACATCACTGGAATTCGCAAGATGGATCAAGAAACAACAGACGCACGATTTTTTGTTATGTTTTTATAATTTCTAGTCGCATTGTTGCCATTTATTAATGCAGTAATGAGATTCTGGAATTTTTGAAAGCAGCAAAACTATACCATGCATGCTCATTGACCGCACAGAAGAGTCGAGAAACTTGGTTTTAACTTAATTTTAAGGAATAAACTATATTTATTGTTTAGTTTTTACCATTCAGTTTTTTTTTTAAGAAAAACTAATGAAAATGACTTAAAAACTTTGAGTTTTAACGATAAGGACAAAATAAAGGGTAAAGTGAATAGTATCATGATTGATTTTTTAGTGTAAAAATGTGATTTTTCATTAAAGTAAACAGTACACGGAGTTTTTCGTTAATTTTTTTTTTTTTTTTTTAATTATCGTTTAGTTTTCTTTTTTGCTTTAACACTGATCGGCTTTATTGCAGCTTTCATATTTTAACAGCCATGAACATTCTTAGATCGGTCGTACTGATGGTACTTACAACATGCCTGAATTCTGATGCATTTCCAGATTACACAACAGGAATGCACATGTGCAAACACAGTAGTCTTGTCCATTGTTCACTATCAATATCATAACCCTATTTGCAAACACAGAAGTGAATTTCCAACACCCATTTCTAATTTCTCCTATTGCGGCACCCATGTTTATTTATGAATTTCGAATTACATCAATCATAAGGAGAATTCAGTGAACACAAATAAATAAATATGTGAATAATAAGAAAAAAGAATATGTGAAAATCATTTCCTTCCAATATATTATTAATTCTAAATGAAATGTTTACGTGGTTTAAATATCCACGGAAACATATATATATATATATATATATATATTTTTTTTTTATGTATATACGATTACTTGAGTACAATATATACGTGCCTTTGATTAAGGGTCTTGTGGCTTGGCATGCATGCATTAGATGCTAAGTCAGAGTGGGGGAAGAAGCAACAGAGAAAAGTCTCTGGGATCTTGTCCCCAAAGAAACAATGGTGGTATGGGGGGAACTTCATCAGCGGCTGTCTAAATCAATCCGTGATTGTGGCTACAATAAGGGTTTTTTTTTTCTTCTTGTAGGCCATAATAAACCAAGGGTTTCAAAGGCATACAAACAAAGAGGTACGTCGGGACAAAGGCACTTTTGTCTTCGGTAAATATTTTAAGAATTTATTGAGATCATGGACATAATCCAAACTGGAAATATATGTGTGTGTGTGTATTCACATGCTTAACAATGCCCACCATCCATACCTATAACATCATAAGCATTCAGCAGGGCCTACCGGCCTAGTGGTGGCAGCAACAACAAAGAGAAAACCCCGATGGGGAAAGTTTTTGTAATTATTTCATTAATCATTATCGTAATTCATATGATATATATACAGGTAGAGCTAGCTAGCCAGCTCCAAATCTTAGAAAGATCCGTGACCCTTTGCTTACAAGTTAAATTGAATCTGGTGATTGCTATCTGTAGGACCTATTCGATTACTGTTGCACATTATGCAACTAGCATGTAATTTCGATGGTGATGTTACTGATGTTGAAGTTTGTACAGAGACACATTTTGCCCCTTTTTTTAACGGTCATATTTATCTATATTTTTATATCATGATCATAATTAACTGTGTGTTGCTGATTAATGCTTGTAAATTGTACATCAGTACTATTGGCCTCCGAAAACCCACCAGCTCCAAAATATAAAATCAAACATGAAGCTTCCGAGTTCAAACGGGCAGCAAAACATAATTTATGTGATGCGAAAAAGTGCTTTTTGATCATCTCATATTATTTGTCTTAGGTAATACTAGGTAGACTAAACTTGCAAACAAAATAATGTGTCATCAATAAGAAATAAATATGTTAATTAACACTTAAGTAATAATCCAATCATTAACTTCCATGTCATTTAATTTACAAAATTTAATTAAAAATTTAATCTTCCTAGCATTAACTTTTGTCTTCAAGCCACAATGGTGAAAATTAATCTTTAATGAAAGTAATATAATATAATAAAATTAGGTGTTGCATGAAAACTTTCATGTGGCGTTATGCATGAAATTTTTGATGCGTTGGTGAATGATCTAAACATTTTCTCAAAATTAATAATTAATCGAAAAGAAGGAAATGAAACCTTAATCAATATCTGGCTGCGCATGGAGATGGAGATCACGAGAGGACTCAAAGTTCACGAGAACATGAAATTTAATGTAAACACAAAAGGACGGCTAATCAAGAAGGTCTTCGAGGTCGTACTTCCAAGTGTCTATATCTTATTCACTCATAGTTGTCACAGAAATTACAAAAGAAACAAATATATATATTGCCATGCATGCAAAACGAGCCAAAAATTGCGATTAAAAAGTTACAATTCGTTGCATATATTTGCATTATTTATACATATCATATATATATATATATATATATATATATATATATGATATGGACTGATATGCATAGACCTGCACCTGCACTGCAGCCAACAAATTAAGAGCAATATAGTTTTGTGTGCGAGAATCAATTGATATTTGTCGAGAACAAAAGGAAAACTATTAACTATGCATGACAGCACAAAAATTTTAACGGTTTTCTGTGCAAATCATGCTACAAGATGATCATAAATTATTGTTTCCATAATTTTGAATTCACATTTCTTCCCCCGCAACATCGCTTGTATAAAATACTAAAGTACGAAAGTGAACAAATCACATAATTCATCATCCATATTCTTATTATCTTATCATTATTCTTTGGATCATTTTGGTTCCGTTCTTTAATCAACTTAATTATTAGACTGAAACCTTATTTATTTAAATATTTTGATCAAGGTCCTTAACATTATTTAAGTGATTTAACTCATGCATTTATGCATTTAATGTCCCACAAATTATGAAATTTAAACAAATTCAAATAATATTTTTAAAATATAATAAATACTTTAAAATAAATATTAGAATAATATTGTTCTTCACAAAATTATAGCAAAGAAAATAATGTACCCACATAATTATTAACGTACTTTAAAAATATATTTTAAAACATAAAATAAATACATATAATTTGCATGGGTACATTTAGTAAAATTAAAAATGGGTACAAATACAAATAAAACTTAAAAAATATGGGCACAAAAAGAAATTAATATATGGGTACAAATTAAAAGTGAAAAGAAAATTGGTACAAATTAAAAAAGGGTTGCAAATTAAAAATCGGTACAAAATAAAAATAAAAATATATGATAAAATGTAACATCCCACATCGCATAGGGGAGTGGATCATGTAAGTCTTATATGTATATTATCATCCCTACTTAGCACGAGGCCTTTTGGGAGCTCATTGGTTTCGGGTTCCATCGGAACTCCGAAGTTAAGTGAGTAGTGCGCGAGAGCACTCCCATGATGGGTGACCCACTGGGAAGAGTTTATAGAAACAAAACTGTGAGGGCATGGGCAGGGCCCAAAGTGGATAATATCGTGTTACGGAGGAGTTGAGCCTAGGATGTGGTGGGGGCCTGGGGCGCGATGTGACAATTTGGTATTAGAGCTAATCCCTGGCCGGATGTGTGCCGACGAGTACGTCAGGCCACTAAGGGGGTGGATTGTAACATCTCACATCGTCCAGGGAAGTGGATCTTGTAAGCCTTATATGTATATTCCTATCTTTACCTAGCACGAGGCTTTTTGGGAGCTCATTGGCTTCGGGTTCCATCGAAACTCTGAAGTTAAGCGGGTGGTGCGCGAGAGCACTCCCATAATGGGTGACCCACTGAGAAGTTCTCGTGTGAGTTCCTAGAAACAAAACCGTGAGGGCCTGGTCGGGGCCCAAATCGAACAATATTGTGCTACGGCAGAGTTGAGTCCGGGATGTGGTGAGGGCTTGGGCCAGGATGTGACATAAAAAATTTAGCCATAAATATAAATATACCAAATGTAACATTGCTAACACTAAATGAATATATTTAGAAATAAAAATATTTTATTATTAAAATAATTAATGATGTTTATTAATTAAGGACCTTGATTTAAAATTAAAAAAAAATGTTTTAATTAACGGAGTAGCAAAAAGAAGGATATGAACCTAATTTCTTCTTATTCTTTTTTTTATTGTTTTGGGTACCAATAAATCCTAGCAAGCAAGCATAATGCATGAGAGAGGAAGAGACCAATTTTGGATGGAAATCTTAAAGGGGAAAGGGACGGGCAAGGAAGAATAGGTCGAGGAGTTGTGGGTGATGGAATTGATCGAGGTGTGCATGTTATTGCTAATAGCTTCTCGGCCCTGGCATTTCTGTCAATTCATCAGCCACAGAAATGAGTAATAAAGGATGGGGACGTTCATGGCCTCATGTTTTTCCTCAATTGCTATAGCTAGCTCTATCTGATAAAAAGTTTGAGACACATACACCTAAATAATTCAACCGAAAGCAACAAAAACAGAAATATATATATATATATCTGTAGTATATATCATCATAGTGTTTTATTCCCATAAAATATTCCAACTGCATTCCCATTGTTTTCTAGGAATTAATTATATGAGAGCCATGAAATAGTTCACAACGATGTAAGTTGTAATGCTAGCAAGACTTTAGCATAATTAAGTTAGCTAAAATAAAATGCTTTTTTTATTATTTAAGTTTGAATTTTTCTCTTCGAAAGTTATATAAATTAATTTGAATATCACTTGAATACAAGAAAAAACACTTCACTATATATACATGAACTATGGTAGGAATAAAACAGAAAGAACAAACACGAACATGGTAAGGAAAATAACGTAACATGTCCAACAAAACATACCAACCCATGAATTAAATTTAATAATTACATAAAAAAAAGTTCAAAATTAAAAATCAAATCCAACATATCGAAGAAGAGAAAAGAGAAGGTTTAGCAAGAGATTCTCTCGTACAACTAAGTTTAAACGGTAAATATGTTCAAGAGATGTTCAGCAGACAATAATCTGATCAATTATCGAAACTGATATGCAGTATCTGCACTGTTATACCGCACCACTAAAAACAGACTAAACCCCAATTAGTTCTTAATTATCGTCTCTCAAAGTCATTGCCATCGCATCGCAAGTATTGAACATGCATGTGACTTGAAAGAAACCATTTTGTTTCCCACTGTTCTGTTGACAAATCATTACAAAATAATGGTAGTACAAACTGCAGGCTTGGTACTCTTCTGTTCTTCGTTCAGAATTCCGTATAAACCGAAAGGGCAAAACTATGGGCGCAGTGGGTTTTACATTACTTCATAAAATTAAGGATTCTCTCGCAAATAAGTCTCTCGAATTTTTATTTCTAATTAATGCGCAAAGCACTGTTAAAAAAAATCTATGAACTCGACTGTTATTTCTATTAATTGTTACAACACAGTAAGCGATCAGTATTCATATTGTTTGATTCTCGAAGTAAATTAATATTATCAGTTTTTAGAAGACTATGAAAGCGTAGTGATTTAAATTAAAACTTTCTCCTATTAGATAAACTTGATTATATAAAAATATGAGAAAAATATATATAAGGGTGCAAGCAAGCACCCAATCCTAATCCAACACTTTTTTAACTTAAGTCATGTCAAACAAGCAATATATATAGAAGTGTAAACTAAATTAAATTTCATAAATAAAAAAAATAATTTAAGAGAAATTTGTAGCAGCAAATCCGTTAATTGTTAGCCATAGATGCAAGTTAAGAGGACAAAGCAGAGAAAAAAGAGGGACATGGATCCTCTCCGGATCCATGCATCGTAATTCTAAGGATTCATCAATTCGGATCATTGAAATTTGATCAAACGGTTAAAGTTATTATAACTTTTAAAATAAATCTCTGTTTGTAACCGTTGGATCAAATTTCAATGATCCAGATTGATAGATTCCTGGAATTAAGATGTATAAATCCGGAGAGAATCCATGTCTAAAAAAGAGTAGCCCGTGAAGGTTGCATGTGATCATAAAGTGCTGTTATGGTCAGTGCCGGGGACTTGACACTTAGTCCCACTCACGTGTGTCCTTGGCCTTTACATCCCCCACTCACTCTGCTAGGTTAAATATTTTACTAACCCTTAACTCTATAGGGCTACATGTTATCCAGATAAGGCAGTTGGTTAAATCAGTAAATCTATCACTTTATAATCGAGTTCAAATCTTTACGGGGCAAGTTAAATAGTTTAGAATAGAATATTATCTTGTAAAGAAAATAAAAAGTGGTATAGGTACAAAAGAGCATTATACAGACCAACATAGTTTAGAGCCTTTAAAACAACGTCATCAAAAGAAAAAACAGATAATCGTAAAATGGACACGGTTGATATGAGTGCTCGACACGGTTGATATGTCACGTATATATGATATTATATTAATAAATGGATTCACATATGTACATTGAGATTAAGGTTGTCCCAATACCACTCGGAGGTTGGGAAACAAGTATATGAAGGTCATTCGTGGACATTCCGCATGTTTGGTACATATCATTTTAGTACTCACCAAGTGTTTGATGCATGCTTGCTAGGCATTTATTGATAGCACTTAGCAAGTTGTGTCGATAACACTTGACAAATACTCTCAATAACACTCATTAGATTGCTTCGACAAATGTCGATATTCATTAACATGTGCACAACATGGGTCAATTGACGAAAGCAGGCCAACCAAGTATTTGATGCAATGCCTCAATGAATAAACTGAAATTTGTTTGCACGCTTTGCGCTACGTTGGACCTTTAATAATAGGACTCCCCAAAGTTCAAATCTTGAATCCCCATTGAATACACGTGCTATAACTTGAGTGAATTTGTAACACTACATGACAGTGAGGTTAACCCATCACTTGCCAAAATGAACCATATTAACGTCCAAATAAAGTGTGGTTGGTATTCTTAGCTTGTCATGGTTTCGTCATTATGACTAATTAATTAAGATTTGAACAAGGATTATTTAAATGGACAATTTGTTCACATAAGCATTAAGAAATTGAATGAGTTGCAACAAACAGCTGCAATATTTGGCATGTGAGCCAAAACAAATTACAACTATAATTTTATACCAACCATAATTCACAAAAAAGAAAACATGATAATTAATATAAGAGAAAAAGGAAATAAAAATGAGAATTATATTCATAAATTTATAAATTTATAAATTCCTAAGAGCTTATGTATGTGTCTCTGTCTATATAAACACAGCCACCACATATTTTTTTCTATCTAAACTAAAGCAGTCCTCTCACACAACACACTCTCTGTTTCTTAGCTCTTCCTTTCTCTCTCATCCCTCCTCTATCTCTCTCTCTCTCTCTCTCTCTCTCTCTCTCTCTCTCTCTCTCTCATCCACAATCCCACATTGTGCAAAAATGAGTGAGTTCAGTTTCAGAAGCATCGCATTCATGCTTGTACTTGCATTTCTGGTTTGGTCGTCAAATTTCGACGCTTGCATGGGGAGAAGAGGGCGACATTGGAGGCAGAACAGAGCATCCTATGCTTCTCTTTCAAAGAAAAAAGGAAAAAGTAGCCATGGCGGCGGCGGGGGCAGCCACCACCACAGTGTTAGTGGATCAAAACCTAAAAGGGCACCATCTCCACCTCAAAACAAGGCACCATTGCCACCTCAAGTTCCCAAGCCAATAGTTGACACTCCACCAAGTTCTCCACAGAAAGGTTCATCCACTTTTAATGTGCTAGATTTTGGTGCTATGGGTGACGGCGGTACCGACGACACCAAGGTTCGTAGTTCCTTTAAGCTCATCATGGTTTTACTCTGTTAGCCAATTAAGGACTAATCAATCATGATCAAGGGTTAATTAAAATATCTTCATAGAAAAAAAAACATTTGAGCTTTGATTAGAAATGTTGCTAGGTTTGTATATGGCTCCTTACCGTTATGGAGTCAATTTTCGCTAACTGCAAATCAGAAATTGACACATATACTGAAGTGACTATTAACAAAATAATGAGGAACGAGAAAATACATGTAAGGAGTCCAGTATTTTCCGCTGCATTTACGAATGTAGCTCATGATATATGAAAATGACAAGGAATTCCAACATGCTTCTAGCCGTAACGTAGATGACAGGTAGCCAATTAATCATTGAGAGAAACAAAATAGTTATTTTGGCAAACGTTTTGCCTTTTTGAATCATTTGCACGTGACTCTTTGGGGTTAATAACTTTACGTGACATGCTTTGGGTTAGATGGTAATTTTATCCAAATTATGAAGAAGCATTGTGATCAGTTTTATTAATTAAAATTTTTCCATTAAGTATACTTTTTGTAAGTTCTACCTATCTATAATTACAATTTAATACAATGATTAAACTCACAGGAGAGGATCCTCGTCGGATTCTCTTTGTGAGAATCCTGAAGATCCTCCAATTACATCCGTTCATCGTACATCATACGGTTAAAAATCATTGTAAATTTTTTTATTTAAAATTGAATATAAACAGTACCTAATAAAAACTGATAGCACGATATACGATGAACGGATGTGATTGAAGGATTTTCGGAATCCTCTATCAACAAACCAAACAGGTGGGGCCCAATGGGCCCACCGAACAAATTTTATTCTCGTTACGGCAGTTGGGTTGTTACGGTTCCAACAATAATTGTATACGGTTCTGCACAACAAACTAGCGCCATTTTCTACGGTTAAAGATTACCAACCGTAATTATTATAGTTTCTGACAGAGGGCTTTTGATACGGTGTGACGCAGGCATTCCAAGCTGCATGGGCCGCTGCTTGTAAAGTTGAGGCATCAAATATCATTGTTCCAGCCGGTTACCAGTTCCTCGTGGGTCCCATCTCATTCTCCGGCCCTTACTGCCAGAAAAACATCCTTTTCCAGGTAAAAATACATATACACACAGTAACAGAGGTAAAAAGTAACAAAATAAGAAGAAAGCAAAGTGTGGGGAAGTGATCTCAATCCAAAGGTTAATGGGAATTACTCGAATTGTGTGGACGACTGTCCTTAGCATTCACTTAATTATGATTTCCGTCTTTTGTCTAATGTACTAATGACGAGGTGAATTATGAATTTCTTAGCTGGATGGTACGATTGTAGCGCCGACGGACTCGGAATCATGGAGCAAAGGTCTGTTCCAATGGCTTGAATTTACAAAGCTAAATGGAATCACAGTACAGGGAAAGGGAGTGATTGATGGAAGAGGCTCATCTTGGTGGCAAGACACTCCTTATGGAGACCCTATAGATGATGATTTCAAACTCATTGTGCCACTAAACAGCTCAGTCCAACAACGCCCGCCAATGCCGGTAATTAAGCTAAACTGCATTGAATTTGAACATGAAATTTCACGATCGTCGAGCTTAATTAAACTAATCATCATCCTGTGAATGAAATCTGTGGCAGATAAGAAGCGAGCTGAGCGGGAAAATGCCAAGCATCAAACCGACGGTAAGGACCACTTGTGTGCCAAAATCTTGAAGCTTATGTGATCTTGAGTCTTGACCTGCAGTTTCAGTAACATGATTTTTGTACTTTTGTTGATTGTACAGGCATTGCGATTTTATGGGAGTTTTAATGTGACGGTCACAGGCATAACGATTCAGAATAGCCCCCAATGCCATCTCAAGTTCGACAACTGCCAGGGAGTTCTGGTCCATGATATGAGCGTCTCGTCCCCTGGGGACAGTCCCAACACAGATGGAATTCACCTCCAAAACTCCCAAAGAGTGCTCATCCACACCACCACTCTTGCTTGCGGTAACTATACATCTTACCCTCCAATATCTACTCTTAGCATGGCGCACTGTGTTTGACTCAAAGATTCCGCACTCGGTTATTATCTCTCTTTGGGGAATTCCATGAGCAATCTTATCCTGCCTGCAGCCTTGTGTATTGGCATCTTCCATCGACAATCCTCGACCACTAAAAGTTTGACACACAACAACAGGCAATCTGCTACATTCCAAGAATCATAGCAACCTCCCATGTGATGCATTGCACACCCAATATCATCATTGGTCTATCCAATTTAGGATTAGGTCTCAATCCCCACTGACAACTCTTGGTTTGTAGTATTCGCAACCCTCAATCGATATTTTGTCATCATCGGATGCCAGAACCACTGCTGAATTCCCTTGCCATTCTCTCCAGTTCAACTTAAAAACGGCCCACATACAACAAACAACAGATAAGAAGGAGAAAATATCAAGCATGTCAGTTCACATCACAATGTGTCCTAAGAACTAACTAAAGACAAATTTAAGCAGAAAATTGCAAACCAACAGACAAGGCATGAAATGGGCACAGACTTAAAACCAAGTCGATTAGTATAACTGTCATGGATTAATATTAAACTAAATTGTTTCAATTCTAATGATTTGTGCAGGAGATGACTGTATTTCCATACAAACTGGATGCACAGATGTATACGTACACAACGTGAACTGTGGACCAGGGCATGGAATCAGCATTGGAAGTTTAGGAAGGGACAACACGAGAGCATGTGTTTCAAACATTACCGTTCGAGACATCATTATGCACAACACAATGAATGGTGTCAGAGTCAAAACATGGCAGGTATGAATTCACCTAAAAGTTTTAACACATCCTTCCTACTGATTGTTAGACTTTAACATACAACTCTCTTCTGCATCAAATAATCAAATGTCGACTGCAAAACAATCTCAGTGATGCTAGAAATGAGTATTAAGAATTGTCTTCTTCATGGGATCTAACGCCACGTCAAATTAGTTTCTAATGCTTGACAACTTACCCTTTTCTTTTACTCATATAACTGAATCCTAAATGTGCAGGGTGGATCAGGCTCTGTTCAGGGAGTGCTGTTCTCAAACATTCAAGTTTCTGAAGTTCAACTCCCTATTGTGATTGACCAATTCTACTGTGACAAAAGCACATGCAAAAACCAAACATCAGCTGTGGCTCTGTCGGGGATCACCTACGAGAGAATAAGAGGAACATACACCGTAAAACCAGTACACTTCGCCTGCAGTGACAGCCTACCTTGCGTAGACGTAACATTGAATGGCATAGACCTGAAGCCATTGCAAGAAAATTATCACATGTACGACCCCTTCTGCTGGCAGACGTTCGGGGAGTTGAGAACCCCGACAGTCCCACCCATTGGTTGTTTACAGCTTGGCAAGCCATCGAGCAACAAAGTTAACTCAGATCACGATGTATGTTGAAATTTTTAGTACCAAGTATACATATGTATATCTGATGACGATGGTGTATTCACTTTGTGTGGTCGGCATGATTTCCTGACCCCTTTCGCACCATCAGCTTGCTTGGTAATTGGTATAGTGTGTGTATAATTTGGCAGTCCTAGTTTTACAGGAATTCTTCATCATCGTTATTAAAGGCTTACATTTATATCCTGAAGTTTTACAAGGTATCATCATTGTATTTTCATCCAAAAAAACATAAATTACAGAACTTCCATTAATTGTCTACACTCTGGTGACTCTACAGCTTAAAAAGCAAGCAGATTTAACATTATGTATGGAAAAAGTACAACCAAGAGAGTCTGCCCTACAACCTATGAGAGAAACTTACATGAAACAGGTGCACCGCCAGTTTGTGATCCTAATCCTATCACACGTTGCAAGGTGGTTTAACTTTTCCGCATGACAACGTAGGTTTGGGATGCCAAAGTAACAATGTACATGTTTCATGTAAGTTCTTCGGGATCGAGATGCATCCCCTTGTCTACAATTCTATCACTAGTGTCTCTCAGTCCATGTAACAGTGATGTAGACACAAGGAGATACCGCGGTGACGCTGACACATCAGAATTTCCCCCAAATAACAGAGTAACACACATATACCATTCAACAGAAAATAACAGAAGGAGATTAATTCTAGTAATTGAATTTCAAACAGATTAGGGATTAAAATTGAAATCCAGATCAGTCTTTAAGATACATACTACAGATGGCACAATAAGTAGATTAATTAGTGCAAAATAAGAAAATTAATTACCATTTATAACAGCAGATTCAAGCATGAAATCCCATCCGTGCATACTTACAATTTCATAAATCATATGAAATACAAAGAAATTTATCACAAGAAGTTTGAAACCGCACCGTTTTCGTCCTTTCCCTGGATTCTGATTTCATTTCTGTAATCTGAAATTCTGGATGCGCGCACCATGCTTGCGAATTGCAATGGCAGTTTTACCTCTAGGGCTTGGCGCCAAAAACGACGCCGCAGGAGGAGCTTTGACGAAACGCACCGTCTCGCTGTTCGCGCCTTATCTTATCCCATCCAAATATCTCATCCTTAACCTCCCAAATCCAAAGTCCAAAGCTTTGGCCATTTTTCCGGTTTTCCTTCAATGGCAGAGAGCTCAGAGAAGGACCTCATGACCACCGCGAGTAGGAGGGTGGTCTCCATCGCCAACCACCTCAGTCCGGCCCATCCATCTCCCATCTCGCCCGCAGTTTCTCTATCCAACGCCTCCATGAACGACAGCTACCACCGCACCCACGGCGAGGTCTCGACTCACCAAGTTGTTTGGAAAAATGCTCACGACGAGTCTGGCGAAGAATTCACCGACATTATTTACGAGAAATCCGTCGGCGAAGCCATTGCAAAGGTCAGGCTCCTCAGGTTGGTTTTGATTAATGAGTCCTAATTACTGAGTCCAATTTGGAGATAATGAGATTTGATGTGTCTAAATCTCGCGCTTTCTGTAGATTACGATTAATAGGCCGGAGAGAAGAAACGCGTTTCGGCCGCAGACGGTTAAGGAGCTCATTCGCGCGTTTAACGATGCCAGGGACGACGGCTCCATAGGCGTCGTCATTCTTACCGGGAAGGTACCTCCTTAACTTACCTTCTTTTAGTTCTCTGACTTCTAATTGAGTTCTGAGAAAAAATGGACAGGAAATGAAATTTACTAATCTGCAGCAAATTTAAAAGCTTTCTACCGGCTGCAATGGTGGAAAGCAATCATGCCTATGCATCCTGATGCGGGTTTGTTCCCAACGATTCCCCGCGGGGAACAACTAGCTAGTAATATGATGCAAAGATGTCAACCTTACTCTGTTTTGTTGGCAATTTGATGCTTTCTACCGGCTGCAATGGCGGAAAGCAATCATGCCTATGCATCCTGATGCTATTTGAACCCAACGATTTCCTCCCCACAACCCCCCCCAAAACCCCGCGCGCGGGGGAACAACTAGCTAGTAATATGATGCAAAGATGTCAGCTTTACTCTGTTTTGTTGGCAATTTGATGTTTTCAGGGAACCAAGGCATTCTGCAGTGGTGGTGATCAGGCTTTGAGAGGCAAAGATGGATATTCTGATTATGAAGATTTTGGTCGTCTTAATGTTTTGGATTTGCAGGTATATATATTAATATTTTTATTTTTGTATGATTCTGTAACATTTTATATGTTAATACTGGGCAGTGAATGAATAATTGTTCTTGCTGTTATATAATTCAGGTCCAGATTCGACGTCTTCCAAAGCCAGTAATAGCCATGGTATGCTCTTGTTAACCTATTTTGCATTAAGCCTTTGTTGTTGGACAGTTGGAAAGCAGTGAAACTTAAACTTTGCTAGTTCTCGAAAACTTTGCCTCCACCCCAAATTAGTGAATGCATGATCTGTTGTCAATGTTAAATGGTTTATCAGGTGGCTGGTTATGCAGTTGGGGGAGGACATGTATTACACATGGTCTGTGATCTAACCATTGCAGCAGACAATGCTATTTTTGGTCAGACTGGTCCTAAGGTACTCGTATCATATACCTTTATTCTGGTTAGTTACAAAGTTTTAATTTTGGTTAGGGTGCTAAACTAATGAAACTTACAAACTTGCTTTTCATTTCATCTTCAATCTAAAGAATGGGTGAGAGCAGCATGCTAACATACAGAAACCTCACAACTTGTAAATTTGACAGGTTGGAAGCTTTGATGCTGGTTATGGGAGTTCAATCATGTCCCGTTTGGTAAGAATCGATTCAAGTTGATTTATGTTATGCAAATACTTGTTTCAAATTACCCTCACTTGGTATGTGGTGGACTACCTTTAATGAATGGCTTTGGTTAATCAGGTAGGGCCTAAAAAAGCACGAGAAATGTGGTTTATGGCAAGGTTTTACACAGCCGCTGAAGCTGAGAAAATGGGACTTGTTAACACTGTTGTACCAGTAAGTTTACTCCCAATGCGACACAGATCTCATCATATGGTGTATGTCTTATCTTATGTAGTATAAATTGAATACAAATGGCTTTTTCCTAAAAAATTAGCCTTATTTCACTCAAAGTTCGCAGAAGATAGCATCTTCACTGTTTTATACTGTTATCCAGCTGGAGAGTTTAGAGCAAGAAACGGTTAAATGGTGTCGAGAAATGCTAAGAAACAGCCCAACTGCACTTCGGGTGCTGAAATCTGCTCTTAATGCAGTTGACGACGGTCATGCTGGACTACAGGTACCTTCAGTTATCATGTGTATTTCTAGAGATTCCGCACTCTTATTCATGTATCCGTTTGCTAACTACTTTGCCAATGTTTCCAATGCAGCAACTTGCTGGAGATGCCACACTCTTATTCTATGGCACTGAGGAAGGGAATGAAGGGAAGACGGCTTATATGCAACACAGGCGTCCGGATTTCTCAAAGTTTCCCAGGAGACCTTAATGCTGAGCAGTTTCCCAGCAGAATTGGACCCCTTGGCCACTTGTTCGTTTGCTTTTCCTCCCTTTCCCCCCTTTTCGGATAAATGCTTTGGTTTTGAAGCTCCGACGTTGGTGGAGAGGAGTTCAAATAATGCCCTGCTGCCATTGTTTTGAGTTAATAGTTTGACTGGTTTTTTTAGACTCCAGAAAAGTAATTTGTTCAAAACTCTTGCTCATAGTGAGATTTCTACTCTTCCAATTGCATCTTTGGAAGTTCGGTTATGCATTTTCTGGCGATAGTTTAAACTACTCTTCTAGTTGCATTTTTGGGTAATTCAAATTCGAGTGTTAGCTAGCCTAACCCACGTAAACATTTAACTACTATATTTTGGTTGAAAGGAAATTTTTAACTTTCTAATTTCTATTGCGGTTATTGACGAAAATGAAAATAAAGGAGGAGAAATGGAGAACATAAATCAAACTTTCAAAGACACAAGTGACAAAATGCATATCGAGAAGTGTATATGATATCTTTTTTAGAAGCATTGTACAACACTTTTCCCACTCAAAAGCCTTTTTTATTTTTCACTATTTTATTATTTTCCCTTGCATATTCTTAGATGAAAATAATGAACCTTCTCAAATAAATACAAATAATAATAGACAAAAAAAAACTTTGTTCTTGCAAAATAAGAAGGAAAAAGAAAAAAAAAACTTATGAACTTCGGAGTGAATCTTACTGGGCTTATAGCTTCAAGAAAGCCCAGTAAAGTAACGACCCAAAACTCCTCCCGCTTCAAGCTGACGTGGCAACCTTCCTCCGCCTGCTCAAGCAAACTCCCCCGAGTTCGCATTGCTCCCACTCCACCTCGATTCAGAAAACTCTGCTTCGGAATCACGTCCTCGACCGAACTCCAATTCGACTTCCCCACCCCCCAATTCGCTACCAGAAAACCCTAAATTATGAGAAAACACAGCTCCTAAAACTGTAGAAGCCATGAGCGGGAACGAGTTCCGCTTCTTCTTGTCCTGCGACATCAACCTCCCAGTAACCTTCCGGATCGAACTGCTAGAAGGAGCCTTGCCTCCCTCCAAGTCCCCTAGCTCCGGTACATTTTCTCACTCAATTTTCTGTTTGGTTCCCGATAAAATATTTTTACTCAGTCAACGTTCTTCAATTCAGTTTTTTTTTTTTTTTTTTTATGCACTGCAGATGTTGATCCCGCTTTCGCAACAGAAGAGAGAAATTCAGAGCTGTATGTGGAGTGTGCATTGTACATTGATGGTGCTCCGTTTGGGCTTCCCACCAGGACAAGGTTTTTTCCCCTTCACTGGTTTTTTCCGACTTCAATTGCATCAATCCTGTTATTATAGGTTTTGAAATTTTGTATCTTCTGCTAGGTTGGAATCTTCAGGACCATTATATTGTTGGAACGAACTCGTTACTCTGAGTACCAAATACCGAGACTTAACCGGTCACTCACAACTTGCTCTAACAGTATGTTTGCTGTTTCACTTCACATCTTAAACAATTCGGTTTTCTGTAATCCCTTGTATATTAAGCTATTAACTAGTAGTTCACGATGGTATCCATAATCTTTTTACTCGTTGGAAATATAGGTTTGGGATGTTTCGTGTGGGAAGGATGAAGGGTTGGTTGGTGGTGCTACAATTCTTCTTTTTAATAGCAAAAAGCAACTCAAAACAGGGAAGCAAAAGCTGAGGCTTTGGAAGGGAAAAGTAGCAGACGGGTCGTTTCCCACTTCTACTCCTGGAAAGGTTTCTGATTGTTTCTTTTTAAGCAGTTACAGATATGGGCCTTAGCGTTGTTCCTTGATTTTTCTTAATCGGTTTAGCTTTGTTTATGTATCCCTCATTTAATTTTTTTATAGGTCCCCAGGCATGAGCGCGGGGAGTTGGAACGCTTGGAGAAGCTTGTGAATAGGTATGAGAGGGGGCAGATCCAATGTGTTGATTGGCTGGACCGCCTGGCTTTTAAAGCTATGGAGAGAATAAAGGAACGGGAAACCTCTAAAAATGGAAGTTTGCATTTATACCTGGTTGTCGATTTCTGTAGTTTCGAACATCGTGTTGCTTTCCAGGTAACCCCAGTCTGCAACTAATCTGAAGTTATCAAAGTTACCTATTGGCTGATATTTAACTATAACTATTTGGTTAGATTTTGAAATTTAATTAGTTGGTGCTATTTTTCTATTGACAAATGCATGCTTATATGGAATGTTAGCTTATGTTGCTATTTAAACTCTTCGTTTACTCTGGAACTCAATACTTATTGTTATCGCATCTTGAAATAAGTAACTAGCTTTTAGTTGTTATTTTCCGTGGATGATGAGTTTCCCTAGCACTAACCTTTATTTATTGGAATCTAGGAATCAGGGGCAAATTTCTTGTTACCGTCCCCAATAGCTTCAACAAATGAAATTGTCACGGTCTGGGACCCAGAAGTGGGAAAGATGAATCCATCAGAGCACAAGCAACTAAAACTCGCAAGGAGTTTAACCCGTGGTATCATTGACAGGGATCTCAGACCAAGCTCCAATGAAAGAAAGTAAGTTCAAAATTTACTCTAAAGGTTCATATGTTGGTTAACAGTGTTTTCATAAATTTTAATTGTCACAATTACGTTCATACAAACTCATGTATTGCTGATTAATTGGCAGGAACTGTGTTCTACTTTAATGGTACCAATTATATATATGCAGATGGTTCTCACTTGGGATCAGTTGTTGTGTAATGGTTGAATTAATTATCATTGGATTTTGTTAGTGTCGTATTATAGATGGACCAGTCTTCTCAATTTGCCATATTCTTTAGTTTCAACATCACTGCTATATGTTCTTTTGATTGATTTTTTTTGTTAAGTAAGCTGGAGATGTATAATTGTTTGCCTTTTCCTGTAGGTCAATACACAGGATTCTGAAATACCCACCAACGAGGACTTTGACTGGCGATGAAAGGCAGCTCCTCTGGAAATTTCGTTTCTCATTGATGTCAGAAAAGAGGGCCCTCACAAAGTTCCTCAGATGTGTTGAATGGAGTGATATTCAGGTCTGCATCTCTTTCTTCTTCCTTCTCATCATTTTCCCCTTTAGCCATTAGTTCATGTGCCATATTACTACCGCTCTGCAGTTTTATTTAACTCCTGTAATAAAATTGTTTTTAATACTTCTTATTTCCAGCTTATTCTATTTCTTATATATAAAGGTAGCTTGTGCAGCTGATCTTAGGACTTCGGTCCAACTCCGATTCATCACTAGTAAGCTGCAGGCCAGCTATTACCTTCATATATGACTATCCATGTCCCAATTAGGATTGTTGCACTTTTGACAATATGCATAGTGTTGTACCAAAATATCAATCGTTTATTTCTTTTTTACATGAGAAATTACTTTTATGCAGATCTGTTGCTGAGATCAATAGTTGACAAGTAAAGTAACATATTTTGTATTGGAATGCTATCTCTCATTCACGTACTTGGCTTGCTCTTTCTCGTTTATGTTGTCTTTATCACTAAGGAATAAAAAATAGATTAGATTTTCAAGAATTCCATATTCATTTTGTTGCAGGAAGCAAAACAAGCATTAGAACTGATGGCCAAATGGGACATGATTGATGTCTGTGACGCATTAGAGCTGCTATCTCCTGTTTTTGAAAGTGAAGAGGTGGGCATGTCTGTAACATTTTGAGCTGCTATCACCTGTTCCTTATCGTCTTATAACTGTTACCTGGAGGATTTATTTATTTATTTTTTTTTTTTACCTCGTACTCCTGTTAAAATCAAGTTTCATATCCTAATCAGCATGACTTGAAGTTAACCATATCAATTGTTTCTGCCGTTGTGCTCCTTCCAAGCCCATGGTAGCTGATGACTGATTAGGCTGAATATAGGATCATGAAGAAAAGAGGGAATTGCACCTTGCATGTGCAGTATAAGTACAACCTAAAAAGTCCATGCTTTCTTTGTCATCCTGAGCAATGTCCAATGGGATACGATGTCTTAAATAGAATAACTCTGTTGATCTGGGAGATGAAAAGTGTGTTATGCAGTGATACATATTGCTCTCCATCATTGATTTATTTAGTATCTTCAGTCTTCTACACATTTAATTTGAAACTGACCAATGCCCAACTTTAATACCTCCTGCCAGGTTCGTGCATATGCTGTCAGTGTTCTTGAAAGAGCTGATGATGAAGAGCTCCAGTGTTACTTACTTCAACTGGTTCAGGCTCTTCGATTTGAGCGTTCTGATAAATCTCGTCTTTCTCATTTCCTTGTGCAACGTGGTATGTGGTCAGATACTCTTCATGTATGTACGCTGTCATGCACATGCACTTACCCTCATGCTATGTCTAATGTTTTTCTTTGGGATGTGTGCATGGATGTGCAAGGCTACACTTCAGTTCTTCACAGTATCAGAAGTATAGGTTTTTATGGCATCCTGATTATACTTTTGATCTGACAGCGTTAAGAAACATTGAGTTGGCTAGCTTTCTACGCTGGTATGTTGCTGTAGAACTCCATGATCCAGCATATGCCAAACGGTTTTACTGTACCTACGAAATCCTGGAAGAGAATATGATGAAGGTGAGAGTTTATCAACTAACGTTATGGGGTCGTTTGTTTTGTGTGTTTTGCTTGGGTATGAATCTGGATCCCCAGAACAGCATAAACATTTATGTAGATTCTCCAACCATGAAATGTAGCTTTTGGGATTACCCATCTATTTGGTTAATATGATAATGCCTTTCTTAGTTTCTCATTGGCTGAAGCCAGAATGGAAATAAGCTGTATCCAAGTTTTTATATAGTTGCCAGCTGGTGTGCAAGGAGATGAAGATGGACTTAAACTGTGGCAAACTTTGGTGCGCCAGACAGAATTAACTGCACAGTTGTGTTCAATAACGAGAGATGTAAGAAATGTACGGGGCAATACCCAGAAGAAGATTGAAAAGCTTAGACAACTGTTTTCTGGTCTCCTTAGTGAACTTACGTATTTTGAAGAGGTAATACTTTGGTTGAAGTTCCTTGTCTACGGATCTTATTATCTATTAAAATATGAATTGCTTATAGCCTTACCAATTGTATCTTTCATGGTTGTTCTGTGACGTCTCTAGCCAATAAGATCACCACTGGCCCCAGGAGTCCTCATCACTGGGATTGTGCCATCTGAGTCATCAATATTCAAAAGTGCACTGCATCCTTTGCGTTTGACTTTCCGAACAGCAAGTGGGGGAAGTTGCAAAGTTATCTTTAAGAAGGGAGATGATCTTCGCCAAGACCAATTAGTAAGTATTTCATGCAACCACCCTTGTGGCTGTTCGCATGCACAGACATGAGAACTCTGATTAAGTGGATCTATGCTTCCTGTAGGTTGTTCAAATGGTATATCTCATGGATCGATTGCTGAAATTGGAAAATCTTGATCTGCATTTAACTCCTTATCGAGTTCTTGCGACCGGGCAAGATGAAGGAATGCTAAAATTCATACCATCCCGCTCATTAGCACAGGTATTAATTGATGACCTTATTTTGTTGTATCTTGATTACTAATGATTGTAAGCTGTGTGTAAATTATGAAGCATTTTGCCTTGATTTGAAACTGTTAAGTTTTGTACAATTGGTAAAATGTTCTCTTTTCCAGATTCTCTCAGAGCACAGAAGCATTACAAGCTACCTGCAGAAATTTCATCCAGATGAGCATGGACCATTTGGTATTACTGCTACCTGTCTGGAAACTTTTATAAAGAGCTGTGCTGGCTACTCTGTTATCACATATATACTGGGCATTGGAGACAGGTGACAATTAAGATGCATATATCTGCACAACTGCTGTTCTGCTTATGCGGTATTGAAATGCATAATTTTAAAGCATTAATTTGTCCTCTGTAGACATCTTGACAACCTTCTCCTTGTGGACGATGGACGTCTTTTTCATGTTGATTTTGGCTTCATTCTGGGTCGTGATCCAAAACCATTTCCGCCTCCAATGAAGCTTTGCAAAGAAATGGTTGAGGCTATGGGTGGAGCTGAAAGGTACTTAATGATTAGTTTTGTCTCTGTGATGCTTCTAATTTCGCCACGTTTGCTAGATAGGGTTGCATTAGACTTATGGCATGATATCCATATCATGCTGGGTGCAAGGTTAGCATACAGGAATGCACAGGGTTTGATTAATTATATTCCTTCTGCAGCCAGTACTATACAAGGTTCAAATCCTACTGTTGCGAAGCATACAACATTATTAGGAAATCCAGCAACCTAATCTTGAACCTGTTTCACCTAATGGCGGGTTCCAACATTCCTGACATAGCTTCAGATCCTGAAAAAGGCATCCTCAAGGTGACTTCTTTTGTGATTGTAATCTAATGTTTGTTCCGTCTAAAACGATTTGGTCTTTTTGTTTGACGGCACGTCTTTTGACATGTACAGCTCCAGGAGAAGTTCCGGTTGGACTTGGACGATGAAGCCTGCATACATTTCTTCCAGGATTTAATCAATGAGAGTGTCAGCGCATTGTTTCCTCAAATGGTCGAGACCATTCATCGGTGGGCTCAATACTGGCGCTGATCTCTGAAACAGGTTGTGTGTCATCTACATCTTTGAAAGATACAGGTAATTTCTATTTCCGTCCGTTTTGTTTGCAGTCTTTGCATTTTCTGCATAAAAGTTCAGCTTATCTAAACCTTTACTATGTACAGAAAAATTCTGTAACGATGCTGGAGTTGGTTCATGTTTTCGGTTGATTTTACTCTCTTTATGGCACCCCTTTTTCGTGTATACGTCTGTTATTTCTTTTTGTTTGGTGAAAAAATAAAAAACTTTATTACAAGTAAAAGAGAGTATTAATTTGAAAATTTGAGACTTTTTAAGTTTTCATTGGATAACATACATATAGAATTTGTATTCATATCTTGAATTATTGCAATTCAATTTTTTCAGGTTTAGATCTAAGTGAATTGGAGCGCAATGACATTCTAGGATTCATACAGCCAAACCCACTCAATGAGATAAGGCGTTGTTATCAAATCTGAGCTAAATAATATGAAAGGGGCATATGCATGATATGTTTGAAGAAACAGTAGATTGGTCCAGGGAGCATGGGATGAAAGTTATATTATTGTGCATAGATTTATCTATCTATTATATATAAAGCCGGAGGTGTGATAGACAATGCAGCACATAATTTTTTTAAAGCCAAATTACCTATTTACCCTTGCATAATTTAAAATATGATCTTGTGTAGGTTTTGAATTTTTTTAGCTGAGGGGTATTTTGGTCCAATTATTTTGACAAAGTGGGGGACACCAAAATTTTTGTCTCATGTGTAAAGAATAAAAAAATGAAGGGAAGAGAGAAAATAATAAACAAATGACAAAGTTGATGGTACCCACGTAATATAAAAATGGTCTTTCACACGCAGATAATAATGTGATTAAATAAATTGTCAAATGATTGTTTTTTTTTTATGTTTGAAGAAACAGTAGATTGGTCCAGGCAGTTTTTTCCTCATCTCTTGCCTTTTCCTGTGCCATCCTCAGTTCACCTTGGCGAGCAAGTTCCTCCATATATTTAGTGTAGTCATTTTTTGAAGAATTACCTTTTTTCTTTGATGCCTTTTTACCTTGAGGCCTGAGGAACTGACGAGTCGGTTGGGTCTCTGGCACTTCTTCAGGCATCCCTTCCATCTCGCAAAATGTGTCGATTTTTTGTTCAGTTGTGTCTGCTTCTGGTGAACTATGTAGACCCATATCGTGCATGACAACTTCTGGACCAGTTGCCACAATTTTGTATATGGGGCAATCTTTGACAATTTGCCAACATTCCCATTTGTTGAATGATTTGTTATGGTTCTTTGCATTGTAGATTGCTTGTGCTTGTAGTGTCTACATATGTGGGATAAGATAGTATTAAAAAATACGGGTGTAACACACATAAATAAATTAAAATATTGATGTGGGTGGAATGCATATAAATAAATAAAAATATTGTCACCTTATCCGCTAAACTTGTCCCACTACACAGATTACCGGAAGCATGAGAGATGGTGTTTTTCCAACAAGTAAAGGATGCGTTGAGTTTTTTCCAATGACCTTGAAGACCTGAACTACTTCTGGCATCTTTTCCATGTACATCGCAAAACTCTTTTGTAATTTTACTCCACATTTCTTGCTTATCCATCTCATTACCCTTAATCGGGTCATGAGTAGTGTGCACTCAACATTCACACAACGTAACATCTTCAATGAGCTTCCACGAAGTCATTCTTTTTCTCTCAAAGTGTAGAAAATATTGAAATGTTGAAAGTGTAAAAAATATTGAAATATGGTGTACGGTGGAAGATAAGGGTTAGGTATTTATAGAAAAAATAAAAAGTTTTTAAAAAATTTTCTGTATTTTTAAATTTTTTTTATAATTTTTAATGTATTAATTTATCTGGATCGTTGGATTTGAAAATATTCAAATCCAAGAGCCAAGGAGCTGCCACGTGGCCAACGGTCATAATTCTGACCGTTGAGCCTTTTTTTTTTGGGGGGGGGGGGGGAAATTGTGGACCGTTGATCTGTGATCGAACGGTCTAGTTTAAAAGTAAAATTCAAATTTTTTTTACCGTTGGAAATCTAACGGTGTAGAAAAACTAGCTGTTGAAAATCCAACAGCATAAAGAGGGCCACGTCACCTACTTCTGGGTGAAGAGCAAGTGGGCTGACAGCGGGCCCCGCTGCCTGCACCCTTGTCCCCTACTCGCACCCATGCGCGATTGAGCTGCACGCGCCAGCCAAATAGGTCAGTCCATGGGTCAGTCAAAAATGGGTTGGTCACTTGCCTAGCTTGGGCTAGGTGCTAGGCTGTTTTGTGGGCTGGAGTGGATTGACAGACCCCCAGTTTGGTTTTTTTGATTAAGTGATGGGCTATTCCACCTCTGGTGGAACTGCTCTAAGATGTTAATGATTTACCATAAAAAATATTTTAATATGCATTAATGTATATTATAATAGAACATATCTGGTTCTTAAATTTATAACTGATCATTTTAATATTTCATTCATTAGGAGCATATCACAAAAACGAACATAATAGAATTTTCGCTACTTGCATCAACCATTCAAAATTGAACCACCAGCGACCCTTTTTATTTCTATCCTTAATTAATCAAAAAAATTTAATAAATATCTATGGAATAATTTTTATTTTTATTTTTTATCAAATCTATGGAATAATTAAATCCCCGTTTCGAGGTGGTGACTGCATTGCATTAAATCCTACGTAACAACACCAACATTGTTTACAATGTGGACGAGACGACGCCGTATATACCGTGGTTTCAACGCGGCGGCTACTCATTTGACAGGCAATGTCTTGAGAAATTTTTTATTGTGACGGGAACATGAGTGATAGATACGTGTTTTTATGTAAGTGGTAAGAAGTTTTATTTTTTAAGTTATTAACTTTTCAACATATATATTTTATCACTTATATAATGATATATGATATATCAACTCGTGTGCCGGTCATATTGAAAATTCTCTTCGCCCTAGGATCAGCATTTACGCTGTGCGCCAGGGGCATTTTCGTATTTCACACAAGCCACGGACCGGGAGTTTATAAACCCCAGTTGTCGATCCTCACCCCCACATTCACGCGGTGGTTCAAAGCTTCCTTCTCCTTCTCTCTCCCTCGATCTTCAAGGTCCCTCTGCGAAAGCTCATCGAAGGTAAATTCCGACTCTCAGATCTTGAATTTCTCTGAATTTAATAGCATTTGTACTTCTCCGTTTGATTTCGGTACTTTTGCGCTCGATTTGGTTTCTAATTTCGCGGTAATTTTGTTGATTACGGTCAGATTTAGCGTTCATTTGTGTTTAATGTGGTCAAATGCTTGAATACCGTGAGATTTGTGTTGATTTTTTTACTGTGATTCGAAGATTACGTGTTCTAATCATTCGGATCTCTAGAATTTTGCTCGAATTTCCACTGCAAAATTTGGCTGTAACTCCAGATCTGCTCGATCTGTTGCTGCATGCTGCATAATTACTAGTTTGAATCCTTCAATTTTGTAATTTTAGTTTCTTGGATGTGAAAATATGAATTGCTAATGATTTACGTTTGGCCTTGCCGGAGTTTGATCTGTTGATGCTAGTGAGTTGGTGTTTTGATATGTAGGGATCCGTAGCCAGAAATGGGGCTTACGTTCACGAAGCTTTTCAGCCGGCTTTTTGCCAAGAAGGAGATGCGAATTCTGATGGTTGGTCTCGATGCCGCTGGTAAGACCACCATCCTCTACAAGCTCAAGCTTGGTGAGATCGTCACAACCATTCCCACCATCGGTGAGTTCCTTCTTCCCCTCCCAAGGCAATCGTGTGCTCATTGTTGTTATGCTAGCTTTGTAGAATATGTCGAGACTTTAACATTGGATGATATTCGTCACTGATCGTGGACATTCTAATCTACTTTTATTAGAATTGTTGATCGTAATGTTTGATATGGTTTCATTGTGAGCTGGTGGAGATGAAAATTTTCAGTCCAAGATGCTAGATAGTTTGGATGGCAACATGTGGCTATATCTAAAATGGTTGTTTTATGGTTGGGAGGCATAGCTTGTGATCTGAAAGCAGGAGAAATTTTTCAGTGTGCCCTGAACATGGGGTGGTACGTCACATGTCATTATACAAGTGGAAGGAAGTTTTATTTTTCTAGTGTCCCTCCACTTGTATAATGTCATGTGGTGTACCAACCTGTGTTCCGGCACATTGAAAATCTCTATGTCTTTATTTTAACCGTTTTGTGAGTTTGTAACTATAAATTGTCACAACTTAACAGCAACGATATTTATGCTAGACTTAAAAGTGTAAAGGCTTTTTCTTCTGCTTTGTTTTCTTTTATTTCGTTCATTTTCTATGCTGTTCCTTTATGAAGTTCATTAGGTTTTGTAATTTTTTTTTTAAGATTTTTGAAAAATATACAATTGTAGGGTTTAATGTGGAGACCGTGGAGTACAAGAACATCAGCTTCACCGTCTGGGATGTCGGGGGTCAGGACAAGGTTAGTTTAGTTCATGTTTCTGAGAGATGTAAAGTTATTTAAAGAAATTTTGGTGATTTCCAAAAGTTTTCTTGACTTGTGGATAACAAGTTTAGAATATCTTGAAAATTGTGGATGACAAGTTGGCAACCTATTTCTTTCCTTTCAGATCCGACCATTGTGGAGGCACTATTTCCAGAACACGCAGGGTCTTATCTTTGTTGTGGACAGCAATGACAGAGACCGTGTTGTTGAGGCAAGGGACGAATTGCATAGGATGTTGAATGAGGTTTGTTGTCATTTTGCTCAAGCGTTTCTATCCATCCTTCTTTGAGTATTCCAGGATGTATTCTGTGCTGATATGTTTTAAAATATCATCCCTTCAACTTCTGGAATTTCCTAGATTTTAGTGTATGAGATTTAGGACTGAAGCCTGTAGTTTATAGGAGATAACGTAAGGTTTTCTATTGATTAGAGATGATAAAGATGCAGTGGCCTAAGTGGCAGCTTCCTGAACTGTGTTAGTATGCTGTTGATGCGTGTTGTGGATATTGACAAAACTAGTTATCCTATTTTCTTACTCTGTTGTTATCGTTGGCTGATTTGCTTTGCTGTATTGGCTTTGAATGGTGTGGCTGAATGATAAACGTTCTTTTCACTGAGTCATATGTGCTTAGTAAGGTCGGTCATGTTAATTTTGAAGAGTGGTTCTCTGGACCTGTTATCTGGAACCTTTCAATACTTCCAGGTTTACCTAATTGATGTTGGAGATACTAGGACAAGTTATTTTATGTTCCATTATTTTGTGTGATTGAAATATCCTGTTTTCAGGATGAACTGCGTGATGCTGTGTTGCTCGTATTTGCTAACAAACAAGATCTTCCCAATGCCATGAATGCTGCTGAAATTACTGATAAGCTTGGCCTCCACTCTCTGAGACAGCGTCACTGGTAATCTTTATGGGATTCCTTGTCCCTCCTGTGATTCATCTTTTTAATTTTTATTTTTTTTAATTAGGTCTAACACCCATTGTATGGTTTTCCAGGTACATCCAGAGCACCTGTGCAACGTCCGGGGAGGGTCTATATGAGGGGCTGGATTGGCTCTCCAACAACATTGCTAACAAGGTATACTTATTCCACCCCCCCCCCCCCCCCCCCCCACAATTCAGTGGTTTTATATTCCTTCAGAGCGAAGTAGGTGTAATTACCTAACCTTTAATTTATAACCATCATGGCAAGGCTCTCGTGCTGTATGACTTGGTTGACGATCTCTTTTTGGAAATTCTTATATTGTTATTGTTATGTGGCATTTGAATGCTCGTTACGGTTTCTCATACTCGTTGAATTGCAGGCGTGATTGTATCGAGGAGTCATTTTGTGGACCGGAAATTCTGGATGCAGGGGTGAATATTATCTAGTTTTTTATGTTATTGAGACGATTGAATTGTTGAAATCTTCTTCTTGTATTTGTTGTGGGAATGCTGTTTTCATCTAGGACCTTTTTAAATGGGGTTGTATTTCTTTTGGTTGGATTTTGGATTCAATTCTGTTCTGAGTTGTAATTCGATTATTGGATACGCGACTCCTGGATCTGGTTCTGGTTCTGGTTCTGGTTCTGGTTCATTATCTGCTCTGCTGCTCTAACTGAGCTTATGTGAGGGTTTTAATTTCCAAGGCTGTGAGGAAGTAAACTTTCGAATTTTAATTTAAAAGTGATTTCTTTAAACGTATAAATTGCAATTGCTTTTCTAATAAAAAAAAGTGAGGTTTTAGGTTCAATTATCGTGAAAGATGAACTACCCATATAATAAATAACAAGAGAGATTATAAAATAGAGAAAAATAAAACAATAGGTGAGTTCCACAATTAATATATAAAAACTCATTTGTATCAAAAAAAAAAACCCTATGAACTACCGAATGAACGAAAAATAAAATGAGAGAGTCACTCACGCCAAAAGCACTTCCAATGTCCAAATGCGCCGGGGAAAAGAGGCACCAAGGTGACCAAATTTCTTGGTTGCTTTCCCTCATTCTTCTCTCTCTCTCCTCCAAATTGCTTTTGTTTATTTATTAAAAATTTGTGTCCTTCGTCTCTTTCAGAATAGGTCCGATTTACCCAAAGCACTTTTTACATCCGAAGCAGCAATAGGATTATGAGGCTCGTCTCGTTTTTACATCCACCACTTACGCGAAGCAATTCTTTAATGTTGATAACTTGGTGAATCTACACAACACTATATTGTAACAACGTTTTCACCTTTAAGTTTAACTGTTGTAAGTGAGATATTTTATGTTTGATTCTCGTCAAATACGAATTTGAACTTGTTGTGTGTAGCCTATTGCGAGATTTAGTTCACTTCCTCACCCCTTAGTGTAGATATTATCATTTGTTTATTAAAAAAAAAATAAAAAATAAAAAAAACAACAACAACAACAACACTCATAAAAAACAACAACAGCAGGTTGGATGAATATTATGGGCATCTGCAGTAGTCATGCATGCATGCAGATGCATACAAATTAAGACAAGGTTTGTATCCTGCGGCTCTTGCCATGCATGTTTGAGGGGCCTGCATGCTGCATGCACGTCCAGTACTGGCCACTCTTGCCATTTGAACCGAGGACCACTTGTAAATGACTAAACTACAGAAACTAAAAAGCTTGTTTTCAGCATTAAGCTCCCAACTTTTGGCTCTTCCTACTGATGATGGTGTAAAATTATCAGAGAGACGGACCAAAAGCCCCACTTTCAACAACATCAATATTGTTCCCAACTTGGTAATTACTACTTGCACAATTTGTTAGGTGCAAAAGGTCTCGATATTAGTTGGAATGAGATTAGAATATTTAAACTCTTCTTTTCTCATTGATATGGTCGATGTGAGACATCTCAACACGCCCCCTCATGTGAGACCCAATTAGTGGGTCACACGTGGGAGATCCACACATCAACAACCACATGGAGTCAAGGAGACTCACCTTACAAGCGGGGCCAGGGGGACCCACCCATCACGTGGCAGTACAGTACGGGCCCGCTCCCTAGCTCTAATACCATGTAGAATTATCAAAGAGACGGGCCAAAGACCGACTTCCAACAACACTGATAATGTCCCTCACTTGGTAATTACAATCTGCACAATCCGTCAGGTGTGGAGTTTTATCACAAAAGGTATCGGCATTAATTGAAGTGGAGTTAGGATATTTAAACTCTTCTTTTCTCATTGATACGGTCGATGTGGGACATTTCAACAGATGGAAGACCAGTCACCAACATTAACTTATTAGGGTTTCTTCCTTGTTTTATTTCTCTAGAGCTAGGGGCCTAGGACTAAATCCTTCTTGGATCTCTACCTTATTAAAGTTGGCAGGGGAAGATTCCCACTTCCAACAAAGTTTGGTAACTCAATTTAAGTTGTCTACAGAAGCGTCAACTGTGTTGTTTCTATGTATGTCAAACTACTCTTGGATCCAGCACACTTCTCCATAAATCCTTGATAAGATTATACAATTGCTTGATAGGTGAAAGCCTAAAGAACAAATTTTCAATTTTCAAAGTTGGAGCCTCAGTGTCTAATTTGGACTCATAAACCCTAAACCCTAAATCCACTGATTTTCTAGTTGTTTTATGCTAGACTTAAAAGTGTAAAGGCTTATAAAATAGAGAAAAATAAAACAATAGGTGAGTTCCACAATTAATATATAAAACTCATTTGTATTAAACTCGCACCGTCAAAAAAAAAAAACCCTATGAACTACTGAATGAACGAAAAATAGAATGAGAGAGCCACTCACGCCAAAAGCACTTCCAATGTCCAAATGCGCTGGGGAAAAGAGGCACCAAGGTGACCAAATTTCTTGGCTGCTTTCCCTCATTCTTCTCTCTCTCCTCCAAATTGCTTTTGTTTATTTATTAAAAATTTGTGTCCTTCGTCTCTTTCAGAGTAGGTCCGATTTACCTAAAGCACTTTTTACATCCGAAGCAGCAATAGGATTATGAGGCTCGTCTCGTTTTTACATCCACCACTTACGCGAAGCATTTCTTTAATGTTGATAACTTGGTGAATCTACACAACACTATATTGTAACAACGTTTTCATTTTTAAGTTTAACTGTTGTAAGTGAGAGATTTTATGTTTGATTCTCGTCAAATACAAATTTGAACTTGTTGTGTGTAGTCTATTACGAGACTTAACTCACTCCCTCACCCCTTAGTGTAGATATTATCGTTTGTTTAGAGAAAAAAAAAAAACAACAACAACAACAACACTCATAAAAAACAACAGCAGGTTGGATGAATATTATGGGCATCTGCAGTAGTCATGCATGCATGCAAATGCATACAAATTAAGACAAGGTTTGTGTCCTGCGGGCATGCTGCATGCACGTCCAGTACTAGCCACTTTTGCCATTTGAACCGAGGATCACTTGTAAATGACTAAACTACAGAAATTGAAAAGCTTGCTTTCAGCATTAAGCTCCCAACTTTTGGCTCTTCCTGCTAATGATGGTGTAAAATTATCAGAGAGACGGGCCAAAGACCCTACTTCCAACAATATCGATATTGTTCCCAACTTGGTAATTATTACTTGCACAATTCGTCAGGTGCAAAAGGTCTCGGTATTAGTTGGAATGAGGTTAGAATATTTAAACTCTTCTTTTCTCATTGATACGGTCGATGTGAGACATCTCAACACGCCCCCTCACGTGAGAGCCAATTAGTGGGTCACACGTGGGAGATCCACACATCAACAACCACATGGAGTCAAGGAGACTCACCCTACAAGTGGGGCCAAGGGACCCATCATCATCGCGCGAGGCCAAGGGGACCTACCCATCACGTGGCAGTACAGTACGGGCCCGCTCCGTAGCTCTGATACCATGTAGAATTATCAAAGAGACGGGCCAAAGGCCCACTTCCAACAACACTGATAATGTCCCTCACTTGGTAATTACAATCTGCACAATCCGTTAGGTGTGGAGTTTTGTCACAAAAGGTCTCGGTATTAGTTGAAGTGGAGTTAGGATATTTAAACTTTTCTTTTCCCATTGATACGGCCGATGTGAAACATTTCAACATATGGAAGACCAGTCACCAACATTAACTTATTAGGGTTTCTTCCTTGTTTTATTTCTCTAGGGCTAGGGGCCTAGGACTAAATCCTTCTTGGATCTCTACCTTATTAAAGTTGGCAGGGGAAGATTCCCACTTCCAACAAAGTTTGGTAACTCAATTTAAGTTGTCTACAGAAGCGTCAACTGTGTTGTTTCTATGTATGTCAAACAACTCTTGGAGGCCAGTCCACTTCTCCATAAATCCTTGATAAGATTATACAATTGCTTGATAGGTGAAAGCCTAAAGAACAAATTTTCAATTTTCAAAGTTGGAGCCTCAGTGTCTAATTTGGACTCATAAACCCTAAACCCTAAATCCACTGATTTTCTTTGTAGTAGTAGTTTTAATAAAGTTTTGGTAGACAAAATTTCTGATATTTTTAACTTCTGCGCATTTTGTTTGAGAGCTTGGGCTTTGTAGGAATAATATAAAAAAAAACAAAAAAAAAAAAAGATCGACCAAGCAAGAAGCATATTGCCCTTACTTTATCTTTTGCTTTTTTTTTTTTTTTTTTTTTTTAAGGCAGGACAGGGCCCAATCGCCCTGTACTGTGCTGCGCAATTCCTGGGGATGATACATACATACATACATACATACATACATACATACATACATATATATATATATATATATATTACATGATTCAACAGGCAGTTTTTGCATATTTATCCATAGATAAGATGACTTTATAACTGCAAGTAAATTAATCAAAGGAAGAGATGGTTCTGTATCAGCAGATAGCAAGCGTCGCTTTCTTGGAACGTTCTTCATGTTCTAAATTACAAACTTTTCATTAAGTAGCTTACCCTATATATATTTAATCAAAACATCATATCAACCATTAATGTATTTAATCAAAACATCATATCAACCATTAATATATATTTAATCAAACGTCAACAATATGTGAAACTTTTAATGACGTCGGTGACATCTCAACGAAGGAAAACAATTTTGTATCTGCCTCCTCCAGAATTCGTTGTTGAATATTTTTTAGATTTGTTTTTGGGTATTTAAAATGCTACATACATACTTTTCAAGATATTGCAGTATGCATGTAAGAAAGCAAACCATGGGAAACAAAATTTTTTACTTTACAGTGTGCTGAAGTCTGCTTGCAGTAAAATCTCAAAAGAAAAAAAGAAACATAAAAGCTAACCCTAATTCTTCTCAGTCACGATTAATAACAAATCACAACAGTAGCATTACTCGTCACTCAAACTGTATTTATATTACTTTGCTTAAGGACTAACTCTAAGGAACAACTTGTGACGGATCCAAAAAATAATATTAGGGGGTTCAATAAGAATAGCGCGCAAATTTTTTTACCATAAATAGCATGCATATCCCAATTTCATCGAATCTTGGTAGGTCTGAAGTTATTTGGAAAGGCATAATGCAAACCTGTTAATGCCACATTTGCGAGGGTAACTAACTTATTCTAAGGCTATTTCCATATGAATGCTTAACAAAGAAACACACTTATCTTGAACACACTAACAATGTTTGATATCATTGCATCCCATTAATATGTTTGTCTAAGAATGGTGATGCTTTATTATTCACTGAGATCACCATTTCATTCACTCTTCTTTCAGACATTTTATCAAAAGGGCATGTATAAAGCCAACTCTAATCTTCAAAAGGGAAGCACCTAAGGTATCCATGGACATTCATTGAAGTTTGGAGGGTTAGCACTCAAGGTATCCATGGATGTTCACCGAAGTTCGGGGGGTCAACTGACCCCCTGCCCCTCAATGCACCTGCCACTTAGTACCACGGTCTAATAATATTAATCTTCAGCTGTAAGTAAAAGGTTTTAGGTTTGATTCTCACCAAAGATTTATTTGAACCACATTATTACTAGTCTATCGTAAGTCTAAACCTACCCCCTCCCCTAGTCTAAATAATATCATTTTTTTTCAAAAAAAAAAAAGAAAAAAAAAACTCTGACGAACAACCAAGTGCATGCAGTGTAATTAATCCAAGTTTCTACTAGTGTATGAAATGTCAAACAAATATATACCATTCTTAAACACAAAAATTAAGGGTTTGATTATTCAGTACGGACAAAAAATATAACTTAATTTGACGACAGGGATTCATGCACATGCATGGTCTCAACCATACTAATTTCTCCAACATTTTTTTGGTACTTCCCTTCCTTTCTCGTTGTTGGTATAGAGGAATACACCAAATTAAGGTCAATTAATCAGTAATCTTCCCAATCATTAAGCTAGCTAGTCAATCTTTGCGATTACTGTTAAACTTTCTCATCAAAATAAAAACCCCACATCTGATTTTTCCTTGATAAGGGCATCATTAATTTCTAAGTTACTAAAAGCATGCATGATGTATGTGTTTCACCAAAAGAAAGCTGGTGTGTTAATCATGTCTTAAGTTGTTTCACCTTGAAAAAAAAATTAGAATTTGGTTAATAATAATATATAAGCTCTTCAGGCAAGCTTTGTGTTTGGGAAAGAATAATACACTAAATTTATCTGTACTATGAAAAAAGATTTGAAAATATATGCTAAACTCATCTCTCTAGTACTAATCATGTTTTAGAAGTTGATGGATGCTACTGAGCAGCTGAGCTTAAGCCTCGAAACAAACCTCTCCAAGTTATAAAAGAAAAATCGTAGTATTGTTAGGTCTCATCTGCAATTAATATTAGAGATCTGTCATAGAATTAGATGAGACCAAACTACAGAATGCTTATTTAAAAATAATCTTTTACATGACTTGGTCAAAGGCCCCACTTCAACCGACTACTCCACCCTTTGATGCTAACTTTCTTGAAGATATATTTTCCACAAAGAAAAATTACTCCCACTTGAAGCCTAATGCATTTTCCCCATTGCAAGTAACTACATAGTATTATATATATTTTCTATTGACCATGACCTTATTACCTCCCATTAATCTCAGCCGTCCATCTTGATACTTGATGATAAGGCTACCCTAGATGAATGGTGGGTTTGAACAGAAAACATTGTTCGTTCATTCTTTCTTGTTTTTTATTTCCCTCCAACACCATCATATACCTCAACAAAAACATTATTTATAAAAACAAACTTGGACCATACTTTGCATTTGGGTTTCATTTGGGGTTCATCTTACATGCATTTAGTCCTCATTTGTTTATATAAGGCATCCAAGGGGCAGATTACAACCCAGAACCAAAGGTTAGTGGGGGGTGGCTTCCTCAGTGTAGCTAATTTACTTTCCCCACACTCCTCATTTCTCAACACACCCAGAAGTTCCAGGCAATGGCACCCCCAGAAGTTCCAGCTGATGATGTGTTCCAGTCCACAAGGAAAGTCTCAACGCTCACTACTACTACTACAGGCTGCTCCAAGAGGGCATTTGTGACGTTTTTAGCTGGAGATGGTGATTATTTCAAAGGGGTTGTGGGTTTGGCTAAGGGCTTGCGCAAAGTTAGGAGTGAGTACGCTCTTGTGGTTGCGATATTACCGAACGTGCCAGAGGAGCACCGTGAGATTTTACGTTCTCAGGGTTGTATTGTTCATGAGATCGAACCTCTACTATGTCATTAACTACTCCAAGCTCCGTATTTGGAACGTAAGTACGTAAAACCATAGAACATATTGATATTTATCATGATAATGTATCAGATATCTAATATGTTATATTGTTAGACTGTTGATTGAAACTAGTCTACCAATGATTTAAACATAATACATCAGACTGTGTGGTGAACAATACATCACTCAGGCACTCTCTTAGGGTTACAGTAAATATGTATATACATTTGAGTATATGGAACTTATGCATATATGCAGTTTGAGGAGTACAGCAAAATGATATATTTGGATGCGGATATCCAAGTGTTTGAGAACATTGATCATCTGTTTGATACGCCTGATGGCTACTTCTATGCTGTGATGGACTGCTTCTGTGAGAAAACATGGAGTCACTCACCACAATACACAATCGGGTATTGCCAGCAGTGCCCTGACAAGGTTTCATGGCCTGCTTGTAAAACCTTGTTTGAATGACAATGAGATCACAACTGGACTACTTGTGTGGCGCATAACTAGTTGTACTGGTTGTGTGAAACACGAGAAGTTTGAGAGCCCTAATGCGATAAGAGTCATGGAGTTTCATGTATTGCAGCTGTCCTAGTTTCGATCCTTATCTGATATACACTAGTATATCAAGTCATGATGGGACTAAAACTCTTTGAGATAGAGATCAACACTCCTTCTGTTAATAGGCTGGACCGAGTGGATCTCTATCGATGAATGATTGTATAAATAGTTGAAGTCCCTGCTTCTACACTAGGGCTTCCGTGATATCTAAAACCCTATTCACTTAGAGAGAAGTATTAACGAGTGTTGGAAGTAGAAGACTTCATCTGTTGCTCTCAGAATGGCGATACCTCCAGGTAAGTTGGTTTCTTGTACTGCACGAGATGGTCCTTCAGTTACTGAAGCGTATATGTTTATGGTAATCCTAATGTCGTGTTGGTTTGCTATGCAGTTGTAGTTTGATTCTTTATATTACTGCTTACATGTGGTATCAGAGCCAACCCAACATGGCTAGGGTTCCTTAATCAGTATATGGTTAACTCTCGATATTAATACATGCAAATATGTTTTTGATCCTGTGTCATTAAAATGCTTCCGCTGCATACTGACAATTGTTTGCATGGTCACTATATGTAATCAACTATTGCTGTGGATACCTCCAGATTGTGTTTGCTATCATGTGCAGAGAAGATCATTTAAAACATGGTTACGATACTGGAATACTCAACCAATAAGAACTTTTGGATTCACATTCTATTTATCAAAACCAAATGGACAAATAAGATTTGAATCATAAACAAGGATCTCAACATCTAATCTGCTCAAAAGTGTTTAGTTTGTTGATTTTGGCTTGTTGTCTAAAGAGTCAAACATGTGATTCATCTGTATTAAGTGAATAATAATCTGCTCAAAAGTGTTTATTTATTCAAGTTAAACAAATGAATCAATGTATAGTGAAGTATTGAATTGACAAGATTACATTCTTCATCTGCTCAAAAGTGTTGGAGTTATGTAAACTGCCCTTGTATTCAATATTTTGGCTATGCAAATCTAGTATAAATGGTTTCTGTCCAAAGATGATACTGTGCTTATACGATTATGTGTTAGGAAAAGATTAAGTATCATTTTCCGTCTATTTGTTGATACTTAGATGACTAACAACTGTTAGAATTAATGTTTGGTTTTGCAGCTCCTCACATGACATCCCTCAATTTCAACAATATTGAGACCTTGACCGGTTCTAACAACAAGAAGTGGAAGGAGGATGTTGAAATGGTTCTTGGGCTTATGGATCTCGATTTGGCATTAAGGGAGGAAAAACCTGCAGCTATCACTGCAGAGAGCACAGCAGATCATAAAGCAAAGGTTGAGAAGTGGGAGAGAACAAATCGGATGTCACTGATGATTATGAGGAAAGCAATGGCTCCATCAGTTAAAGGGGGTGTTCCAAAACAAGATAATGCAAAAGACTTCTTGGCTGCAGTTGGGGAAAAGTTTAAAGAGTCTGACAAGGCAGAAACTGGGACTTTTCTAACTCAAATTACTACAATGAAATTTGATGGTGAGGGAAGTGTCAGGGAACACATTCTGAAGATGGTTGATCTTGCTCAAAAGTTGAAAGACCTTGAAGTACCCATGACTGATCAGTTCCTAGTTCATATGGCTTTGAACTCCCTGCCTTCAAAATATGGGCAGCTCAAAGTTTCGTATAACACTCAGAAGGTTAAATGGGGCATTGATGAACTGATCACTATGTGTGCACAAGAAGAAGATCGGCTCAGGAATGACAAATCAGTGGATGTAAATTTTGTGCAAGGAGAAAAACGCAAAAGGGACTTCACTCAAGGTTCAACCGTGGCTGCTGGTAAGAAGAAGAAGAAAGAAATTTCTTCTTCATTTAAAAATGCTAACATCATCTCTAAAGGATCTCATAAAATTAAAACTGCTAATGTCGAAACTGAGAAAGAAAATGAGTGTTATTTTTGCAAAGAAACAGGTCACTTAAGAAAGAATTGCAATGGCTTCAAGAATTGGCTTGTTAAGAAAGGTAATGAAATAAATGTTTTTGTGTGTGTTGAGACCAATCTAGTTTATATTCCTCCTAATAGTTGGTGGTTTGACACGGGCTGTTCTATTCACATAACCAATTCCTTGCAGGGCTTCTCAAAAACAAGGGTGATAAACAATGAAGTCTACAATGTCTATGTGGGGAATGGGAGCAAAGTTGCTGTCGAATCCATAGGAAGTGTCAAATTAGTTCTTTCCTCTAGCTTTATTTTAGAATTAAGTCCAGTACTTTATGTACCTTCCATGCGAAGGAATTTAATTTCTGCATCTAAGTTAGTTAAGTCCGGCTTTACATTTGTGGGTGACAGTCAAAGTGTAAAGTTTTTCCATTCAAATGATTCGAATAAATTGCTTGGTGAGGCTAATCTCAAAGTTGATATGTGGCAAATGAATTGTACTTATGAGATTGAATGTTTTAATGTTCAAAGTGTTGGTTCTAAACAAGTGCTCTCTCATGCAAAAACCTCAATGCTTTGGCACAATAGGTTGGGGCACATCTCTAAAGAAAGGATCATCACACTTACAAAACAAGACTTGTTGCCACAACTTGATTTCAGCAACTTTAAAGAGTGTATTAACTGTTTTAAGGGAAAGCTCACTAATACTAGGAAAATAGGGTCAAACCGTAGCCAATGTCTATTAGAAATCATACATACTGACATTTGTGGACCTTTTCCAATTAAAACCATCTGTGGAAAATCATATTTCATAATCTTCATCGATGATTTTTCACGGTTTGCATATATTTTCCTTATTTCTGAAAAGTCTGAAGCCTTGCAATGTTTTAAAACATTTCATTTGGAAGTTGAAAAACAACTGGACAAACACATTAAGATTGTGAGATCCGATAGAGGTGGTGAGTATTTTGGCAGGTTCACTGAGGCTGGACAACACAAAGGACCTTTTGCAACTTATCTTGAACAAAATGGCATCGTGGCTCAGTACACTACACCTGGGACCCCGCATCAAAATGGAGTTGCTGAACGAAGGAATCGAACCCTCAAAGACATGATCAGATCCATGTTTGCACATTCAAAGCTTCCAATGTTTCTCTGGGGAGAAGCATTGAAAACTGCAAACTATATATTGAATCGGGTACCAAGCAAGTCAGTGGACAAGATTCCATTCGAAGCTTGGACTGGAAGGAAACCGAGTTTTAACCACTTTCATGTATGGGGTTGCAATGCCGAGGCCAGATTTTATAATCCAACAGAGAAGAAACTTGATCCAAGAACCATCAGTTGCAAATTTATTGGGTATTCTGAGAAGTCTAAAGGGTATAAATTCTATTGCCCTAACAGTCACTCGAGGGTCATGGAAACACATAATGCACGATTTCTTGAAGATGAGGATGAGACTGACTTCAGTAACTTACCAGCTCCATCCCCAGATTTCGAAGAAATCCCACTTGCCAGTGTGTTGCCTGATCAGCACGCATCCACTCTCATTATTCCCATGCAGCCACGTCCTCTTCATAGGAGTTTACATATGTCCCATGAAGATGAGACAGCAAATGAGGATCACATGGCCTGTGCAGATGTCCAAGAAAGTGAAGTACATGCACCTGTACAAACAACTGAAGAAGATCTCATAAATGCTCCAGTCACTACAAGGTTGGAATCGAATGTTCGCAAATCACAGCGAGTACGTAAAGCAGTATTATTGCCTGATTTCGTGTACCTAAATGAGGCAGAATACACTATAGGAGATGAAGATGATCCCTTGTCCTACAATCAAGCAATATCAAGTGCACGATCAACGTTATGGAAACAAGCCATGCATGAAGAACTGGAATCTATGGAGAAAAACAATGTGTGGAGTCTAGTTCCACAGCCAACTGGGACAACAAAAATCATTGGTTGCAGGTGGGTGTTCAAGACAAAACGAGACTCACAAGGCAACATTGACAAACACAAAGCAAGACTAGTAGCGAAGGGTTTTACACAAAGGGAAGGAATTGACTACAATGAGACGTTTTCTCCAGTCTCAACAAAAGATTCCATGAGAATAATCCTAGCTATCACGGCACACTTTGATTTAGAACTTCACCAAATGGATGTCAAGACGGCATTTCTGAATGTAGACCTTGAAGAAGATATCTACATGCAACAAGCACCTGGATTTGTTGAAAGGGGGAAAGAAACGATGGTTTGTAAGTTGAATAAGTCTATATACGGCTTAAAACAAGCCTCGAGGCAATGGAATAAGAAATTTGATCAGGTAATGGCAGCTTCAGGTTTTCAAGAAAACGAAATGGATGAGTGTATTTATCTGAAAGTCCTTGGGTCAAAGGTCATATTCTTAGTGTTGTATGTGGACGATATATTATTAGCTAGCTCCGATATGTCTCTACTACAGACAACTAAGAGTATGCTCATTCAAAACTTTGACATGAAGGACTTGGGGGAAGCTCGATTCGTTTTGGGAATAGAAATTGTAAGAGATCGTGCTAAGAAGTCTCTTGGTCTCTCCCAAAGGCAGTACATCGACAGAGTCACTAAAAGATTCAATATGGACAAGTGTTCGAATGGAGAATTGCCTATTGGCAAAGGAGACAAACTGAGCAGTGATCAATGTCCCAAAAATGAATTAGAGAATGAGGGAATGAAGGATAAGCCATATGCATCTCTTGTAGGGAGTCTTATGTATGCCCAGGTATGCACAAGACCGGACCTGACTTTTGCAGTAAGTGTGCTAGGAAGGTTTCAATCAAATCCTGGTACAGCACATTGGGTTGCAGCGAAAAAGGTACTGAGGTATCTTAAAAGAACAAGAGATTTCATGTTAACTTACAGTTATGTGGATAAGCTGGAGTTGGTGGGATTCACAGATTCAGACTTGGCAGGATGTGTGGACGACAGAAAATCGACGAATGGTTACATTTTTCTGTTGGCTAATGGAGCAGTATCGTGGAAAAGTGCAAAACAGAAGGGTATTGCATCTTCAACCATGGAAGCTGAGTTTATAGGGTGCTATGCAGCAACTCAACAAGCTGTTTGGCTTAAAAACATGGTGAGAGGATTGGAAATCATTGACAATGTTGACAGGCCCCTCAAGTTGTATTGTGACAACAAAGCTGCAGTTTTCTTTTCAAAGAATAACAAAATGTCATATGCTAGTAGATTGATGGATATTAAGTACTTAAAAGTGAGAGATGAAGTGAAGAAGGAGACTGTCGAAATTGAGTACATCCACACAAGCTTAATGGTAGCTGACCCGATGACAAAGGCCCTACCAGTGGGAGTCTTCAAGAAACATGTCTTCAACATGGGAGTGAAAGAACTCTTTGATTCTGTTGATGAGTGGGAGTAAGCACTCCATGAACTACGTAGGGTTTATTGCAGTTATCTTTATTGTTATTGTCGACAGTTGTTAATTATTATTGACTTGTTTGAATAGCTGATTATGCTTTGTCAAACGACTTTGGTACTGGAATCATTTCAGTTTGTTATGTGGAACTGATATCTGACGGTACAAATTATCAGTTCTCAACATCATGACTCGTAAAGGTGGCATAGTGTTTTCATGATAAATATGTATGTGATCACAGAGTGCAAAGTGCAAGCAATGCGTGCTTTGTTTTCTGTGGTCCTATATTTTTCTTAAAAATGACAAGTCACTGAGTAGGATCAGTTGCAAGCTTTTTGTGAACTCAATGATCATCGTGATTCTTATTGTGTTGAGGCATATCATTGACATTCAAGTGGGAGAATGTAAAACCTTGTTTGAATGACAATGAGATCACAACTGGACTACTTGTGTGGCGCATAACTGGTTGTACTGGTTGTGTGAAACACGAGAAGTTTGAGAGCCCTAATGCGATAAGAGTCATGGAGTTTCATGTATTGCAGCTGTCCTAGTTTCGATCCTTATCTGATATACACTAGTATATCAAGTCATGATGGGACTAAAACTCTTTGAGATAGAGATCAACACTCCTTCTGTTAATAGGCTGGACCGAGTGGATCTCTATCGATGAATGATTGTATAAATAGTTGAAGTCCCTGCTTCCACACTAGGGCTTCCGTGATATCTAAAACCCTATTCACTTATAGAGAAGTATTAACGAGTGTTGGAAGTAGAAGACTTCATCTGTTGCTCTCAGAATGGCGATACCTCCAGGTAAGTTGGTTTCTTGTACTGCACGGGATGGTCCTTCAGTTACTGAAGCGTATATGTTTATGGTAATCCTAATGTCGTGTTGGTTTGCTATGCAGTTGTAGTTTGATTCTTTATATTACTGCTTACACTGCTGAGATGGGCTCTCCTCCTCCGCTCTACTTCAACGCCGGCATGTTCGTGTTCGAGCCTAGCCGCTTGACATACGACGACCTTCTTCAGACTCTCAAAGTCGTCCCACCCACCCCTTTCGCAGAACAAGTAAGTACATATTAGAAATTAATCATAATTATTTTGCAAGAAAAAATTTAAGTAGGACTATTTCTGCCACATGACAACAATTTCATTGCCAATTGGAATCAAAGGAAACATAAAGTTGCTGTTACCAATCTTTTTGTTTATGAATTTTACAGGATTTCTTGAACAAGTTCTTCCAAAAGACGTACAAACCAATCCCAAATATATACAACTTAGTTCTAGCCAATCTATGGCGCCACCCAGAGAACGTGCAGCTTGATCAAGTAAACGTAGTTCACTACTGTGCTGCTGTAAGTACTATTTAACAGATTGATTGAGCATATTTATTTTAATTAATCACTCTTTAATGAATTGTTTCTTTTTAATTATAGGGATCAAAACCGTGGAGGTATACCGGCAAGGAAGCTAACATGGACAGAGAGGACATCAAGGTGTTAGTGGCCAAATGGTGGGAAATTTACAACGAGGAGTCCCTGGATTTCAAGGCTGAAACCCCAGCAGCTGCGGAGGAAGAGACTTTCTCGAAGCCGTCGTCGATCATGGCTTCCATGCCGGAGCCTACCATTCCCTACATTCCTGCTCCATCTGTTGCTTGATGTATAATATAATCTTGAGCGACTAATTATTATTCACAAGTTAATGGTGTGATTAGTGATCCTTCATTAATTTTTTTGGTCTCATACTTGTATTATATACTCCTTTTTAATTAGATTGCTTCTGATTGGCCTTATTTTCTTGGTGGTGAGGGTTCATATGAGTGAGTTAATGTATTTGGTAAGACTTAATTACCTAGTGTACTTGAGAGCTCTATAATACTAACTAAAAATATATGAGTTTAGTTGTAAGTGATTTTAAAATGACTGAAAGTACGTTTAAAATTTAAAATGTTTTATGTAAGTGGTACTTTTAGTTGTAACTAAAAATACATGTGTTTTTATGTAAGTGGTAAGAAATTTTATTTGTTAAGTTATTAACATTTTAATATATATATCTCATTATTTATATAATGATATATCCCACCATTTATACAGTTATGATATGTGCCGGTTATACCGAAAATTCACTTCGGCCGCAGGATCAGCGTTTACGCAGTGCGCCAGGGGCATTTTCGTATTTCAAACAAACTACGGACCGGGAGTTTATAAACCCCCCAGTTGTCGATCCTCACCCCCCACATTCACGCGTTGGTTCAAAGCTTCCTTCTCCTTCTCTCTCCCTCGATCTTCAAGGTCCCTCTGCGAAAGCTCATCGAAGGTAAATTCCGACTCTCAGATCTTGAATTTCTCTGAATTTAATCGCATTTGTACTTCTCCGTTTGATTTCGGTACTTTTGCGCTCGATTTGGTTTCTAATTTCGCGGTAATTTTGTTGATTACGGTCAGATTTAGCGTTCATTTGTGTTTAATGTGGTCAAATGCTTGAATACCGTGAGATTTGTGTTGATTTTTTTACTGTGATTCGAAGATTACGTGTTCTAATCATTCGGATCTCTAGAATTTTGCTCGAATTTCCACTGCAAAATTTGGCTGTAACTCCAGATCTGCTCGATCTGTTGCTGCATGCTGCATAATTACTAGTTTGAATCCTTCAATTTTGTAATTTTAGTTTCTTGGATGTAAAAATATGAATTGCTAATGATTTACGTTTGGCCTTGCCGGAGTTTGATCTGTTGATGCTAGTGAGTTGGTGTTTTGATATGTAGGGATCCGTAGCCAGAAATGGGGCTTACGTTCACGAAGCTTTTCAGCCGGCTTTTTGCCAAGAAGGAGATGCGAATTCTGATGGTTGGTCTCGATGCCGCTGGTAAGACCACCATCCTCTACAAGCTCAAGCTTGGTGAGATCGTCACAACCATTCCCACCATCGGTGAGTTCCTTCTTCCCCTCCCAAGGCAATCGTGTGCTCATTGTTGTTATGCTAGCTTTGTAGAATATGTCGAGACTTTAACATTGGATGATATTCGTCACTGATCGTGGACATTCTAATCTACTTTTATTAGAATTGTTGATCTTAATGTTTGATATGGTTTCATTGTGAGCTGGTGGAGATGAAAATTTTCAGTCCAAGATGCTAGATAGTTTGGATGGCAACATGTGGCTATATCTAAAATGGTTGTTTTATGGTTGGGAGGCATAGCTTGTGATCTGAAAGCAGGAGAAATTTTTCAGTGTGCCCTGAACATGGGGTGGTACGTCACATGTCATTATACAAGTGGAAGGAAGTTTTATTTTTCTAGTGTCCCTCCACTTGTATAATGTCATGTGGTGTACCAACCTGTGTTCCGGCACATTGAAAATCTCTATGTCTTTATTTTTTTGTGAGTTTGTAACTATAAATTGTCACAACTTAACAGCAACGATATTTATGCTAGACTTAAAAGTGTAAAGGCTTTTTCTTCTGCTTTGTTTTCTTTTATTTCGTTCATTTTCTATGCTGTTCCTTTATGAAGTTCATTAGGTTTTGTAATTTTTTTTAAGATTTTTGAAAAATATACAATTGTAGGGTTTAATGTGGAGACCGTGGAGTACAAGAACATCAGCTTCACCGTCTGGGATGTCGGGGGTCAGGACAAGGTTAGTTTAGTTCATGTTTCTGAGAGATGTAAAGTTATTTAAAGAAATTTTGGTGATTTCCAAAAGTTTTCTTGACTTGTGGATAACAAGTTTAGAATATCTTGAAAATTGTGGATGACAAGTTGGCAACCTATTTCTTTCCTTTCAGATCCGACCATTGTGGAGGCACTATTTCCAGAACACGCAGGGTCTTATCTTTGTTGTGGACAGCAATGACAGAGACCGTGTTGTTGAGGCAAGGGACGAATTGCATAGGATGTTGAATGAGGTTTGTTGTCATTTTGCTCAAGCGTTTGTATCCATCCTTCTTTGAGTATTCCAGGATGTATTCTGTGCTGATATGTTTTAAAATATCATCCCTTCAACTTCTGGAATTTCCTAGATTTTAGTGTATGAGATTTAGGACTGAAGCCTGTAGTTTATAACAGATAACGTAAGGTTTTCTATTGATTAGAGATGATAAAGATGCAGTGGCCTAAGTGGCAGCTTCCTGAACTGTGTTAGTATGCTGTTGATGCGTGTTGTGGATATTGACAAAACTAGTTATCCTATTTTCTTACTCTGTTGATATCGTTGGCTGATTTGCTTTGCTGTATTGGCTTTGAATGGTGTGGCTGAATGATAAACGTTCTTTTCACTGAGTCATATGTGCTTAGTAAGGTCGGTCATGTTAATTTTGAAGAGTGGTTCTCTGGACCTGTTATCTGGAACCTTTCAATACTTCCAGGTTTACCTAATTGATGTTGGAGATACTAGGACAAGTTATTTTATGTTCCATTATTTTGTGTGATTGAAATATCCTGTTTTCAGGATGAACTGCGTGATGCTGTGTTGCTCGTATTTGCTAACAAACAAGATCTTCCCAATGCCATGAATGCTGCTGAAATTACTGATAAGCTTGGCCTCCACTCTCTGAGACAGCGTCACTGGTAATCTTTATGGGATTCCTTGTCCCTCCTGTGATTCATCTTTTTAATTTTTAATTTTTTTAATTAGGTCTAACACCCATTGTATGGTTTTCCAGGTACATCCAGAGCACCTGTGCAACGTCCGGGGAGGGTCTATATGAGGGGCTGGATTGGCTCTCCAACAACATTGCAATTGCTATTGCTATTCTAATAAATAAAAAATGAGATTTTAGGTTCGATTATCGTGAAAGATGAACTACCCATATAATAAATAACAAGAGAGAGAGATTATAAAATAGAGAAAAATAAAACAATAGGTGAGTTCCACAATTAATATATAAAACTCATTTGTATCAAATTTGCACCGTCAAAAAAAAAAAACCCTATGAACTACTGAATGAACGAAAAATAGAATGAGAGAGCCACTCACGCCAAAAGCACTTCCATTGTCCAAATGCGCTGGGGAAAAGAGGCACCAAGGTGACCAAATTTCTTGGTTGCTTTCCCTCATTCTTCTCTCTCCTCCAAATTGCTTTTGTTTATTTATTAAAAATTTGTGTCCTTCGTCTCTTTCAGAATAGGTCCGATTTACCTAAAGCACTTTTTACATCCGAAGCAGCAATAGGATTATGAGGCTCGTACGCGAAGCATTTCTTTAATGTTGATAACTTGGTGAATCTACACAACACTATATTGTAACAACGTTTTCACCTTTAAGTTTAACTGTTGTAAGTGAGAGATTTTATGTTTGATTCTCGTCAAATACAAATTTGAACTTGTTGTGTGTAACATCCCACATCGCTCAGGGGGGGTGATCCTTAAATGTATATTCCCATTTCTACTTAGCACAAGGCCTTTTGGGAGCTCACTGGTTTCGGGTTCCTTAGGAACTCCAAAGTTAAGCGAGAAGGGGGCTAGAGCAATCCCATGATGGGTGACCCACTGGGAAGTTGCTCGTGAGTTCCCAAAAACAAAACCGTGAGGGAATGGTAAGCCCAAAGCGGACAATATCGTGCTACGGTGGTGGAGCGGGCCCAGGAAGTGGTTCCGCCCCGAGCCGGGATGTGACAATTTGGTATCAGAGCCTAACCCTGGTCGTGGTGTGTTGACGGGGATGTCGGGCCCCTAAGGGGGGTGGATTGTAACATCCCACATCGCCCAGGGGAGTGATCCTTAAATGTATATTCCCATTTCTACCTAGCACAAGGCCTTTTAGGAGCTCACTGGCTTCAGGTTCCGTAGGAACTCCGAAGTTAAGCGAGAAGGGGGCTAGAGCAATCCCATGATGGGTGACCCACTGGGAAGTTGCTCGTGAGTTCCCAAAAACAAAACCATGAGGGAATGGTAAGCCCAAAGCGGACAATATCGTGCTACGGTGGTGGAGCGGGCCCAGGAAGTGGTTCCGTCCCGGGCCGGGATGTGACAATTTGGTATCAGAGCCTAACCCTGGTCGTGGTGTGCCGACGAGGATGTTAGGCCCCTAAGGGGGGTGGATTGTAACATCCCACATCGCCTAGGGGAGTGATCCTTAAATGTATATTCCCATTTCTACCTAGCACAAGGCCTTTTGAGAGCTCACTGGCTTCGGGTTCCGTAGGAACTCCGAAGTTAAGCGAGAAGGGGGCTAGAGCAATCCCATGATGGGTGACTCACTGGGAAGTTGCTTGTGAGTTCCCAAAAACAAAACCGTGAGGGAATGGTAAGCCCAAGGCGGACAATATCGTGCTACGGTGGTGGAGCGGGCCAGGAAAGTGGTTCCGCCCCGGGCTGGGATGTGACATTGTGTGTAGTCTATTACGAGACTTAACTCATTCTTTAACCCCTTAGTGTAGATATTATCGTTTGTTTAAAAAAAAAAAAAAAAAAAAAAAAAAAACAACAACAACAACAACAACACTCATAAAAAACAACAACAGCAGGTTGGATGAATATTATGGGCATCTGCAGTAGTCATGCATGCATGCAGATGCATACAAATTAAGACAAGGTTTGTGTCCTGCGGCTCTTGCCATGCATGTTTGAGGGGCCTGAATGCTGCATGCACGTCCAGTACTGGCCACTCTTGCCATTTGAACTGAGGACCACTTGTAAATGACTAAACTACAGAAACTGAAAAGCTTGCTTTCAGCATTAAGCTCCCAACTTTTGGCTCTTCCTGCTGATGATGGTGTAAAATTATCAGAGAGACGGGCCAAAGGCTCCACTTCCAACAATATCGATATTGTTCCCAACTTGGTAATTACTACTTGCACAATTCGTCAGGTGCAAAAGAATGAAGTTAGAATATTTAAACTTTTCTTTTCTCATTAATACGGTCGATGTGAGACATCTCAACACGCCCCCTCACGTGAACCCAATTAGTGGGTCACACGTGAGAGATCCACACATCAACAACCACATGAAGTCAAGAAGACTCACCCTACAAGTGGGGCCAAGGGACCCATCATCATCGCGCGAGGCCAAGGGGACCCACCCATCATGTGGCAGTACAGTACGGGCCTGCTCCCTAGCTCTGATACCATGTAGAATTATCAAAGAAACGGGCCAAAGGCCCACTTCCAACAACACTGATAATGTCCCTCACTTGGTAATTACAATCTGCACAATCCGTCAGGTGTGGAGTTTTATCACAAAAGGTCTCGGTATTAGTTGGAGTGGAGTTAGAATATTTAAACTTTTCTTTTCTCATTGATACGGTCGATGTGAGACATTTCAACAGATGGAAGACCAGTCACCAACATTAACTTATTAGGGTTTCTTCCTTGTTTTATTTCTCTAGGGCTAGGGGCCTAGGACTAAATCCTTCTTGGATCTCTACCTTATTAAAGTTGGCAGGGGAAGATTCCCACTTCCAACAAAGTTTGGTACCTCAATTTAAGTTGTCTACAGAAGCGTCAACTGTGTTGTTTCTATGTATGTCAAACTACTCTTGGAGGCCAGTACACTTCTCCATAAATCCTTGATAAGATTATACAATTGCTTGATAGGTGAAAGCCTAAAGAACAAATTTTCAATTTTCAAAGTTGGAGCCTCAGTGTCTAATTTGGACTCATAAACCCTAAACCCTAAATCTACTGATTTTCTTTGTAGTAGTAGTTTTAATAAAGTTTTGGTAGACAAAATTTCTGATATTTTTAACTTATACGCATTTTGTTTGAGAGCTAGGGTTTTGTAGGAATAATTAAAAAAAAAAAAAAAAAAAAAAAAAAGCAAGATCGACCAAGCAAGAAGCATATTTACTTTACTGTATCTTTTGCTTTTTTTTTTTTTTTTTTTTTTTTTTTAAGGCAGGACAGGGCCCAATCGCCCTGTACTGTGCTACACAATTCCTGGAGATGATTGATACATACATTGTAACATCCCGTCCCAAATTTCATTTTAACGTACGTGTGAATTTACGATTTTACCCCCTAATTCGTTTTTATCACATTAGTGTTGTGTGGTGTAGTGTTGTAGGACCACACACACTCATACCCTTTCTTTTTCTCCCGGGATTCCCTCCCTCTTTCCCTCACTTTCTGTCACTCTGTCTCTCTCTCTCTCTCTCTCTCTCTCTTTCCCCGAGTTCCTCTCTTCTTCTTCTCTTCTCAACATACGGACCACACACAAACATACTCAAAACTTTCACCAATCAAGAAACCAATTACACCATTGAACTCGTGAGGTTGTGAGGAGCACAACCATACCAATTCCAGGTAAGAATTCGAACGTTTTCACGTCGTTTCAACAATGGCCGAATTATGTACTGTTCATGCAACCCTTAAACTAACTTGTTTTTGCAATTTTGAAGCTTGTAGTTGTGTTTGTGAGGTCCCAAGGAGCCTCGGAGTGGTTCGTTGGGTGAAATTGGACGTCGGGAAGGCTAGGTTCGAAGTTGGCCGAGTTTTGACCTTGAAGACAGGTATAATTCCTTAATTTTTAGGCCTTAAAACTATCCTATCGTGATTCTACTAGTCCTAAGCTTCATTTTGGTATAAAGATCGTGAAAAATGGTTGAAAAACGAAGGAGAAAACAAAGTTTGAAAAATTTCCAGTTTTCCGGCGCCGTCGCCGGCGCCGGAGTCTCGCCGGAGAAGGTGACGGAATATTCCGTCAAATCTGACGGAATATTCCTAACGGCAGTGACGGCGTCAGTTAAGTTTAACAGAATATTCCGTCAGTTTAACGGAATATTCCTGACGGCGTCAGTTGACGCCGTCAGTGTGCATGGCACGTGGCCGCGCGTGGGGGGCGCGTAGGTTCGTGCCTAGGACGGCGCGTGGGGGCGCGTGCGGGGTCCAAAAATTATTTTAAAAATATGGGTGTGATCCTGAGGTTGTGTAGAGCACGTTGGTATATTCATTTGTCCAATTTGAGCAATGTATGAGAAGTTATTACAAGAAGTTGGTTATGTGCTTTTAAATTAACGTTTTCGTAGCTTTTTCGCGTATAGGTGATACGTATTCCGAGGACGAACGTACACACTCGAGGCAGGGGGGCTACGACCCTTCTAATTATCAGTGAGTGGGCTTTTGTTTTCCGTATATACCTATATACATATTAATTCCCAGAAATTAAATAGAAAAGGTTATTTGTTTTATGCCATGCATCATATGAATGTTGTTTACGCATCATCGCATGTATTAGTAGTGGCATACATATATATATATATATATATATATATATATATATATATGTATTTGGTGTTGTGGACGCACAGGTAAGTGCCAGGTAAGTGGTATTCATGTTGTTATGCAATAGTAGTTTGAGATGCTTAGAGAGCTCATAATCTGCACCCCCGGTGTTAGTGCTCCCGCCCGAGGCCAGGGCACAGCCTTCACGTGTATGTTCACTAGCACCGCATGCTCGCCTTGGATCCAAGTTAGGTGCAAGCCTGTCGTACAGACCACATTAGGTGGTTCCGACTTGTAGGTGACCCGCGATTTATCGCCCAGCTTCACGTGATCGTAGCACTAGAGCATACATATATATATTACACCCAGCCTGTCGTACAGACCACGTTAGGTGGTTCCGACTCGTGTGCAGATTCAGTTATTGAGTTGAGAGTGGAGCTCTAGATGCAGCCGTACAGGTCACGTTAGGTGACTCCCGGCTGCCAGATTATATGTTATTGATGTGAATTACGCTTGAGCATTTATATTTGATTATGAGATTCTGTTGTGGCATATTCTCGAGCATGAATGGCATATTTTGGAGCATGATTGGCATACCTATACATACGTATATATGTTCATTTTCTGGGAAGTATACAGGTTTTACGGCGAGGGGTTAGAATGTATTTTGCTAAAGAGTTTTCAAAGAGCTTTGTTTTTGCCCACTCACGCTTTTGTTTTTGCGCCCCTCCAGGTTCTAGTGGTCTAGCAAGTTCGGTGGTTTATCCCAGAGGGCGTCCCGGCATTTCTGACAGACACTCACCATTGTAGGGTCACCTTCGGGTGTATATATGTCGCATTTTTCCTTCTTGACTGCTGTAGACTCGCTCTGAAATTGTGTCTCACATACACTAGTACTTTGTATGCTAGTTAGTTTTTAATTATTAGTACTTTTATATTACTATCTTCATAGCTTCCGCACGCGCACATGGCTCCGTCACCTTCGTGTGACGGCCAGCACGCCCTGATCTCGGTCGGGGTGTGTCATACATACATACATATATATATATATATTATATGATTCAACAGGCAGTTTGCGCATATTTATCCATAGATAAGATGACTTTATAACTGCAAGTAAATTAATCAAAGGAAGAGATGGTTCTGTATCAGCAGATAGCAAGCGTTGCTTTCTTGGAACGTTTTTCATGTTCTAAATTACAAACTTTTCATTAAGTAGCTTACCCTATATATATTTAATCAAAACATCGTATCAACCATTAATGTATTTAATCAAAACATCATATCAACCATTAATATATATTTAATCCAACGTCAACAATATGTGAAATTTTTAATGACGTCGGTGACATCTCAACGAAGGAAAACAATTTTGTATCTGCCCCCTCCAAAATTCGTTGTTGAAAAATTTTCAGATTTGTTTTTGGGTATTTAAAATGCTACATACATACTTTTCAAGATATTGTAGTATGCATGTAAGAAAGCAAACCATGGGAAACAAAATTTTTTACTTTACAGTGTGCTGAAGTCTGCTTGCAGTCAAATCTCAAAAGAAAAAAGGAAACATAAAAGCTAACCCTAATTCTTCTCAGTCACGATTAATAACAGATCACAACAGTAGCATTACTCGTCACTCAAACTGTATTTATATTACTTTGCTTAAGGACTAACTCTAAGGAGCAATTTGTGACGAATCCAAAAAATAATATTAGAGGGTTCAATAAGAATAGCGCGCAATTTTTTTACCATAAATAGCATGCATATCCCAATTTCATCGAGTCTTGGTAGGCCTAAAGTCATTTGGAAAGGCATAATGCACACCTGTTAATGTCTCATTTGCGAGGGTAACTAACTTATGCTAAGGCTACTTCCATATGAATGCTTAACAAAGAAACACACTTATCTTGAACACACTAACAACGTTTGATATCATTGCATCCCATTAATATGTTTGTCTAAGAATGGTGATGCTTTATTATTCACTGAGATCACCATTTCATTCACTCTTATTTCAGACATTTTATCAAAAGGGCATGTATAAAGCCAACTCTAATCTTCAAAAGGGAAGCACCCAAGGTATCCATGGATATTCACTGAAGTTTGGAGGGTCAGCACTCAAGGTATCCATGGATGGTCACCGAAGTTCGGGGGGTCAACTGACCCCCTACCCCTCAATGCACCTGCCACTTAGTACCACGGTCTAATAATATTAATCTTCACTTGTAAGTAAAAGGTTTTAGGTTTGATTCTCATCAAAGATGAATTTGAACCACATTATTACTAGTCTATCGTGAGTCTAAACCTACCCCTTCCCCTAGTCTAAATAATATCATTTTTTTTTCATAAAAAAAAAAAGAAAAAAAAAACTCTGACGAACAACCAAGTGCATGCAGTGTAATTAATCCAAGTTTCTACTAGTGTATGAAATGTCAAACAAATATATACCATTCTTAAACACAAAAATTAGGGTTTGATTATTCAGTACGGACAAAAAATATAACTTAATTTGACGACAGGGATTCATGCACATGCATGGTCTCAACCATACTAATTTCTCCAACATTTTTTTGGTACTTCCCTTCCTTTCTCGTTGTTGGTATAGAGGAATACACCAAATTAAGGTCAATTAATCAGTAATCTTCCCAATCATTAAGCTAGCTAGTCAATCTTTGCGATTACTGTTAAACTTTCTCATCAAAATAAAAACCCCACATCTGATTTTTCCTTGATAAAGGCATCATTAATTTCTAAGTTACTAAAAGCATGCATGATGTATGTGTTTCACCAAAAGAAAGCTGGTGTGTTAATCATGTCTTAAGTTGTTTCACCTTGAAAAAAAAATTAGAATTTGGTTAATAATAATATATAAGCTCTTCAGGCAAGCTTTGTGTTTGGGAAAGAATAATACACTAAATTTATCTGTACTATGAAAAAAGATTTGAAAATATATGCTAAACTCATCTCTCTAGTACTAATCATGTTTTAGAAGTTGATGGATGTTACTGAGCAGCTGAGCTTAAGCCTCGAAACAAACCTCTCCAAATTATAAAAGAAAAATCGTAGTATTGTTAGGTCTCATCTGCAATTAATATTAGAGATCTGTCATAGAATTAGATGAGACCAAACTACAGAATGCTTATTTAAAAATAATCTTTTACATGACTTGGTCAAAGGCCCCACTTCAACCGACTACTCCACCCTTTGATGCTAACTTTCTCGAAGATATATTTTCCACAAAGAAAAATTACTCCCACTTGAAGCCTAATGCATTTTCCCCATTGCAAGTAATTACATAGTATTATATATATTTTCTATTGACCATGACCTTATTACCTCCCATTAATCTCAGCCGTCCATCTTGATACTTGATGATAAGGCTACCCTAGATGAATGGTGGGTTTGAACAGAAAACATTGTTCGTTTATTCTTTCTTGTTTTTTATTTCCCTCCAACACTATCATAAACCTTAACAAAAACATTATTTATAAAAACAAACTTGGACCATACTTTGCATTTGGGTTTCATTTGGGGTTCATCTTACATGCATTTAGTCCTCATTTGTTTATATAAGGCATCCAAGGGGCAGATTACAACCCAGAACCAAAGGTTAGTGGGGGGTGGCTTCCTCAGTGTAGCTAATTTACTTTCCCCACACTCCTCATTTCTCAACACACCCAGAAGTTCCAGGCAATGGCACCCCCAGAAGTTCCAGCTGATGTGTTTCAGTCCACAAGGAAAGTCTCAACGCTCACTACTACTACTACAGGCTGCTCCAAGAGGGCATTTGTGACGTTTTTAGCTGGAGATGGTGATTATTTCAAAGGGGTTGTGGGTTTGGCTAAGGGCTTGCGCAGAGTTAAGAGTGAGTACGCTCTTGTGGTTGCGATATTACCGGACGTGCCAGAGGAGCACCGTGAGATTTTACGTTCTCAGGGTTGTATTGTTCATGAGATCGAACCTATTTATCCTCCTGAGAACCAGATTAAGTTTGCAATGGCCTACTATGTCGTCAACTACTCCAAGCTCCGTATTTGGAATGTAAGTACGTAAAACCATAGACATATTGATATTTATCATGATAATGTATCAGATATCTAATATGTTATATTGTCAGACTGTCAATTGAAACTAGTCTACCAATGATTAAAACATAACATATCAGACTGTGTGGTGAACAATACATCACGCAGGCACTCTCTTATGGTTACAGTAAATATGTATATATATTTGAGTATATGGAACTTATGCATATATGCAGTTTGAGGAGTACAGCAAAATGATATATTTGGATGCGGATATCCAAGTGTTTGAGAACATTGATCATCTGTTTGATACGCCTGATGGCTACTTCTATGCTGTGATGGACTGCTTCTGTGAGAAAACATGGAGTCGCTCACCACAATACACAATCGGGTATTGCCAGCAGTGCCCTGACAAGGTTTCATGGCCTGCTGAGATGGGCTCTCCTCCTCCGCTCTACTTCAACGCCGGCATGTTCGTGTTCGAGCCTAGCCGCTTGACATACGACGGCCTTCTTCAGACTCTCAAAGTCGTCCCACCCACCCCTTTCGCAGAACAAGTAAGTACATATTAGAAATTAATCATAATTATTTTGCAAGAAAAAATTTAAGTATGACTATTTCTGCTACGTGACAACAATTTCATCGCCAATTGGAATCAAAGGAAACATAAAGTTGCTGTTACCAATCTTTTTGTTTATGAATTTTACAGGATTTCTTGAACAAGTTCTTCCAAAAGACGTACAAACCAATCCCAAATATATACAACTTAGTTCTTGCCAATCTATGGCGCCACCCAGAGAACGTGCAGCTTGATCAAGTAAACGTAGTTCACTACTGTGCTGCTGTAAGTACTATTTAACAGATTGATTAAGCATATTTATTTTAATTAATCACTCTTTAATGAATTGTTTCTTTTTAATTATAGGGATCAAAACCATGGAGGTATACCGGCAAGGAAGCTAACATGGACAGAGAGGACATCAAGGTGTTAGTGGCCAAATGGTGGGAAATTTACAACGACGAGTCCCTGGATTTCAAGGCTGAAACCCCAGCAGCTGCGGAGGAAGAAACTTTCTCGAAGCCGTCGTCGATCATGGCTTCCATGCCGGAGCCTACGATTCCCTATATTCCTGCTCCATCTGCTGCTTGATATATAATATAATCTTGAGCGACTAATTATTATTCACAAGTTAATGGTGTGATTAGTGATCCTTCATTAATTTTTTTGGTCTCATACTTGTATTATATACTCCTTTTTAATTAGATTGCTTCTGATTGGCCTTATTTTCTTGGTGGTGAGGGTTCATATGATTGAGTTAATGTATTTGGTATGACTTAATTACCTAGTGTACTTGAGAGCTCTATAATACTAACTAAAAATATACGAGTTTACTTGTAAGTGATTTTAAAATGACTGAAAACACTTTTAAAATTTAAAATATTTTTTCAAGATTTACTTGCATTTTGACTAAATAATGGTTCCAAAAACATTTTCATAAAAGGCATTTCTAGCCATTTTAAAAACAATTTCAAACAAGCCCATTCTATTTTCGGTGCATTTAACGTACAACAATATTTTCTGCTTACGCCAAAATTTGAATTCCACCTCTTTTTCTTCAAAAAATGCTGGGTTAAGGACTGCTGCATAACTCTCATAATGAAGTCGACTCTATACATGTGGGGTCCCATGCAGCAGTCGCTTCACCCAAATGCAATTTGAGATAGAGTTTAGGTCATTATCAACCCAATTTCTAGTAGTTCTGAACTGAAATATGACTCGGTCCCAAACTCGGACAACTCGATTCGCTTACAATACCACATCGGAACAGCCCAACTTCGTCCAATTGGCACTGCCTTCAATCCAACTAAACAGGTACCTTTCCAAACGTATGGTAACAATTGTCTAGCTATACACGTGGCAGACTTACAATGGGTCTGGACCTCGGTACCAAGACCCCACCAGATAATCGATAATTGACCTTTTGCTCATTTCGGGTGGGACAATATGTTCAGGATCATCATCGTCTTAATGTCAAAACATATTAAAACCTTTTTAAAAGAGAACGACTTACGTGCATTGATTACTATACAATGTCGATATGTCAAACAAATGCAGACGTTGCGTTATTGACTTGGAATACCACCGCAAATCACCACCTCATGTGCGTTTTAACATATATCCATAGAGCCAAATGCACCCTCTCCTTCATATTCCCCGTCTTGAGACCCTAATTCCTGCATGTGATCATCCTCGAAAAGAAAAGTTGGCATTTCTTTGCTTCTCTGGGGCTCTCTGTCATGCATTTCTACTACCGCAATGATCTTTTCCCTTATACAATCTTCAACGACTTCACCTCCAACTCCTTGAGACTGCAATCCAAGAAAAGAACAGCATTCTTCTCGGAAGTCCGCGTCATTGGAAGACAAGATTAGGCTAGAAATTATTCTCGCGAGATCGGGGGCATAGCTACGGACCTGGGAACCAAGGCAATCGGTTAACCAAGGTGCTAAAATGCAGACGTCACTTTGTTAAGCGAAGTCTACGGATTTACGATTGAGATGGAAAGTCTAAGTTTCAGAAGCTTCGTCTGTCATTCTCAAGTGGAATATGTTTCTACCTTATGGAGTTTGACATAGTAACAACCAATCACTGAAGGTATGACCACATACAACAAAGACGTAAACACTAATTATTTCGGAAATTTGAATTTTCAGCAGATATTTTGATGCAGAAACTTGGTTTTTATAAAATTGTTTTCGTGTAAGACAATTCAAGCAATAAAGATGAAAAGTAAAACACAATATAGGATAATCGCGTGTAAGAGGATAATTTTCGAGCCATTGGTCTCTTAGAAGACCCACTATGCTAGAAAATTCAAAGATGACAGAGTTGTGAGAGCGAGAAACGTACCTTGACGGCATGGGCACTTAGAAGAACTCCAGCGTAATTGTCCTTCAAATCGTTCAATGCAAGCTTAATTGCTTTTTTAATGAGATTCTGATCAGGTCGCGTCTTTCGCCCTGCTGAGGGTATTGTAATCTTGGCAGTGTGTCAAGGAATAGGCATATACATATAACATATGGCATGTTTAGTAGGAAACATAAATAAAAGAATGCAAGGAGGAAGTTAACCAATATCAAGGATGTTAAGCAATGAACGATTTTGGATATTGCTCGTGGTAGTGGTGGAGGACAATATCAATTTGAACAGATGGGGGCAAGTTCTCCCATTCCACTAATGCAAAGCCGCCCTGATCCACAACGCTTCCAAAGCTCAATCCGTAACTTTTCCAGTCAATGCTAGTTAACGCCTTCAGAGAGGATTGAGGGATTGTGCAAGGTGTGAAATCTTTGAAATACAAGACCTGAAAGTGAATACACGCATTCATAACAACCAAACCATACATTTATTCACACCAAAACAAAGACGAACAAAATAATGCATTTTGTCACTTCTGTTATTATTTTTGAACCACAAGCAAAATTCCATGAGAAGATTAGAAGGGCAAATAACTACATAAATGAATTGCTGCCAATCACAAGGACTGCTACATATTTTACGGTTCCGATATAGTAAAGGGATATGAAAAACAGAAGAATGAAAGTGATCAAACAAACCTCAGTTTTCGAGCTACATGTCCTCGGACAAGTACTGGCTACCTCTGACATTTCACTAATTACAATCACTGCTTCCATCACTGATCCAGGATACCTTCGGCTTTCTGTGCAGCATGCTGTTCCACTACCAATCTTGAGATGCTCCCTTAAAAGATTGAAAGTAACAGTTAAGACTCACAAAACAAACTTTCAATGTGTCATGCAATCTCCAAGCAGTTATACACTACACTACACCACAGCAGCCTGATGTATTTTACTAACTTTTCAATCAATGGCAAGTCGGGCCAAATAGAGGGGAAACTGGCATGGATTTCATTGTAACTTACCCACTTGAGAAGCATGACTCGCATTTTTTTCCTAAAGTATTCCTGTGCTTAAAAACATAGTCTTCAACCCCTGACTTTAAACGTTCAAGATTTGAAGCTGCAAAAGGTAAAGGGTTCCTCCCCTCATTCGATAGAAAAACATTTACGTATCTAGATCCAGGAGCATCCCCTTGTTCAACTACCAGTTCAATTGAAACATTCTGGGGAAAAAAACAATTGAAGCTGATCGATTAGTCGCTGCTGAAGTCATCATTGATCATTGAAGTTAGGCACACTACTATACACACATTTGATCAAGTAACGCCTCTCTTTTTAATTAACCAACTCGATATAATACAATAGGATTTCAAACTTGAAAATCTTTTGGGACATGAAGTTGTAAGTAGATCTTACAGGGATCTTTAACATGAGGATCTTCCGAAAGAAGCAACTAAACGCTGCCAGCAAAACATCAATGCTTTCGGATATTGACAGACATACTTCAGTCCCACTGAACAACGATGAAACAATCACGAAGCAGTTATGTGCATAACTTCAAAGATAAGTACATAAAGTAAAATATTCAGCAGCACAAAAGTTGAAGTGATTTGCAAACCTGAATTGGAGTCCATTCTTAGGATTTGAAGACAGCCTGGTCAACCGTCTCCCCGATGCACTTTCTTTCAGATTGAACTGGTAATGATGTATCTGATCATCACCAATACCTGCAATTCTTACAAATTCATTCAATATCAGCAATCACAAAACCAAACTTCAAAACTCGGTCGTTTTGAATTTTAATCAAAACAAAGCGCAGTTACTGCAGAGAAATCGGAACTCACTGGTGGTTGTGACGAAAAGCAATCCATCTGCATCACAATGCGGCCATGTAAACCAAATTGATACATAGAAACCGCAAACGAGTAGGCATTTTGGTAAATTCACTCATATACGTACCCCAAATTTGCGCGCCAAAAGCCTCCCTACGAAGCTTCAAACCTCCAAAGTCCTCTGCGCAGCTCCCCACGCCGGTATCCGAGACTGATCAGACGGAAACCAAGCCCATATTCGTCATTTTACTAACCACACACGCCGTTTGCCGCTCGAGACCACGCCGTTTCGTTTCCAAAAATCGAACTCGTAGAGAGTGACAGAGTTAGAGGGCGGCGAGATACCTGAAATTTGAACGGAACGGGGATCAGACGGTGGAGAGCGCTTGAGAAGGACGGAGAGTCTGCAGAGGTCCTCCGACGTGCGGCATCTTTGAAATGCCGACGAAATTAACTGCAAAACCGAATTGCGGAAGTTAACGGCGACAGAAAGCGAATCGATCCGAGTGTTTCGTAGGTTTTTAGGTGAAGATTTAAACTCACTTGCAGGCAGAGGTCTTGGGCTGAAGCGATGGTCATCTTTCTTTGTTCAGATTTTGGGAGAGAAGACTGAAACTCCCGCCGTTTCCGTGCGTGAATGTAGCGATACATTATTCCTCACCGTTTTATGAACATTTTTGAATTGTGGGCTTTTATTTGGGCCAGTTTTTATCCGAATGGGTAGGATTCGAATTGGGACCAATTGAATCAGAATGGATGGGCTTAGGCCCATGTTGGTCAAGGGTCGTGGTTGACTATCCAAAACATGTCTCGGATTTGGTAAAGCGAAGTGTTATTGGCACTCCAAAAATCACATTCAACACTCCTCACAAGTGTATTTTTCTTTCTAAATATAGAAAGTTTGGAGTGTAGAATAAGAAATTTGGAGTGTCAATAACAATTCCCTTGGTAAATATCTAGTGAGTTATCCAATTTGCACAAAAAAAAAATTTGAAATGCTAATAACAACTACTAAATAAAAAAAATAGAATCTAATGTGTTATCTGATTAGGAAATTATGCATTTTTGGGGTTGTGTTCTGCCTTTGTTAGAGCCTTGATATGCAGCAATAGTATATTTACTCATGCATTTATATATATATATATATATATATATAACGATATATTTACTTAAAGATGGAGAAGCCGTCATAGTAATTTGGTTTGATCATAAGACTTCTCATTATCATAAATTAATGAAGCCAATTAGGGCACGTTTGTTTGGCCTCTTTAAGTCTCACTGGACTGGACTGCCTTAGGTAGGAGTCCTAGCCCGTGTTTGGCGCAAACAAAGACTGCCTTTAATGAGACTAAGTTGGACTCGCACCGACTAAAAGCTTCACTAGCTGTTCTTAGATGGTCCCCTCGAAAACTGGTGGATTGCTAATCCCGTCTCTAGCGCCCACGTCGTCTGCAAGCATGCATCCCCGATCTCCTTCTTCCCGCGAACCCAGTTACCAAATCATGCCTTCCACCCTCTTCTCCGGTCACCAAATCTGAAACAGCTCTGCCCATTCCGTCCCGTGAACCCAACCCCCTCTTTGCTTCAGAGATGAATTCATTAAGTTAAGCTTCCAATAAGCTTAATCCACACCATACACAACACTTCAATTCGAAGATTAAACCTTATAAATCCCAAATATAGAAAATATCAAAATCTGCAATAAACCTAGAAATCTATTACCTTGGGTTGCTGTGCACTTCTCCATAAATCTGTAGGCAAAAAACGAAAGACCTCCAAAAATCCACAATGCTCTTCTCCAAAAACCCAGAAATGTTCTACCTTGATTTGGGATTTTTGTGAAAAAGAGAGCTATCTCTGGTTAGAGGAACAAGAAGAAAGACTTGTTGGTCTTTGATCCAAATTAGGTGCAAAATGCACAGCTTCCTCCGTTGAAGAAGAAAACAGGGAGAAAAAAGAGGGATGAGAGGGAGACGGTGTGCCGAAGAAAACGAGGGAGAATGGTGGAAAAATGGTGGATGTTTCCAAAAAAAAGGAAGAGAATCCAAAAAGAAAAAAATAAATTAAAAATAAAATAGATAAAATATTAATAGATACATAAAATATTAATAGATATAAATATAATATTATAATTTATTAATTAGTCTGCTTCTTAGTCCGACACTACGCCAAACACTTCACTAAGCTAGTCCAACTTAGTCTAGTCTATGACAGTCCAGCTTAGTCCTTGAAGCTAGTCCAATCTGAAACAGTCTGGTACAACAAACGCCCCCTTATTGTCCCTCCTAGAAGTTGGGTAACGCATCCCTCGTAAGGGTGGGTTTAAAAAACCGAAAATCGAAAAAAATCGAACTGAACACTGAACCGAAGTCGGAAAAAACCGAATCGAAAAAAAAAACCAAACTAAACTAGGTGAACCGAACCGAACCAAAATAGGTTGGTTCGGTTTCGGTTTTGGTGGTCCAGAAACCGAACCAATTTATATTTAAAATCTGAAGGGTAGAGGTTTCAAACCCCTTACCTCTTGGTTAAAGGCGTTTGCTTGCTTGCTTCAGCCAACTTAACAACAAGCTTTGTGTTGTTATATTCGTATTAGTAAAATATTTATACTGATTCAGGACTGTAATTCTTTATAAGATTTGTAAACACAAAACCCTAGCCTTCCACCCATTTACTCTTGTTTCACCTTCTCTAACTTCTCAGCCTCTCTCTCCCACCGTCGAATTCTGGCAACTCGAATGATTTCTTCTTTGAACGCTCAAATGTCTGCAACTATAAGCGATTTATACAAGGATTTGCAGCAATCTGTTCATCATTTTCAGGTGGGTCACCGCCGCAATGCCTGTTTCAAGAAGCTCAGGTTCGAAAATGATGCTCTTGCTGTATCAATTTCATCGATTTTGTTCCTAATCTTGTAAATTTGTTTAATTTGTGATTGAAGGATTGGGTTCCAAATCGTTACCCTTTTCTCTATAACCCGCGGGCCGCAGCAGCCCTCCCTTCACCAAAGATCCCCAATCTCTCTTATTTATTTGTCGATTTCTGGGTTTTTATGATGCACCTGTTTTGCTTTTCTTGCTTTTCTTGATTGTGCATGGTAGTAGAAGGGTGAAATGGTAGATGTCAGCTGTAATGCATAATTCAAATTTCTTGAATGTAATTTGATTCACTTGGAAATTAAGAAATGCAAGGATTGTTGTTTAATTGCTGATGAGCAGCTTAAATCTCATATGTTTCCTGATGGTGCACTTAAATTTCTTGATTGGTTTAGATGTAATTTGCCAACAACCAGTTGCATATGTTTGTTTTTAAGGTATCTTATTAAGTGCATTTGAGGACTGATTGAAGAATGTATTCAATTTTTTTTGGCAATTTGGAATTCTTTTTTTTCTATTGAAGAAGACGAATAACGAAAAAAAAAAAAAAAAAAAAAAAACCGAACCGAAGAAATTTCGGTTTCGATTTTGGAAAAAAACCGAACCGTTTCAAACTGAACCTAGCCCTAATCCCTCGTAAAGCTCGAAAACTAGCAAAGTAGGGTGCGTTTGGTAAAACTATGAGAAATGCTAAGGAGATTCTCTCAAAGAGACTTTCTATTGACTATTTGTCATTTCCACAGTTTAACGTTAATTTTCGTGCTGATATTATAAAATATTGTGCCATATATATGAGGAAACAAAAATTTTTTAATGGTAGACACTTTGTCCTCCCATGAACTCGGACAAGGATTGTCTACCCTCCACTTCCGGTGCCCTCCCCGTGCCCTCCTGTTTTGTGTGGTCACGATTAAGCCACGTCAACATTATATATATATATTTTTATAGATATAATAAGACAAAAATGAATAGTAATATAAAATGTTGACGTAGCTTAACCGTGACCTCACAAACAGGAGGCACGGGGAGGGCATCGAAAGTGAAGGGCAGACAATCCTTGTCCCATAAACTCTCTGTCCTTCCACAATTTAACATCTCTATTAAAACTATACATGCGGTCTTGGACTCTTGGTCCCCTCATAAAGCTTTTAATGGTGGACTCTTGGTCCTCTCATGAAACTTGTATGACATACATGCACTGCCACGGTAGCGTTATGTGTTAATAACATAAAAATATGTAGGACAATGTTAAATACATGTTCTTGTATTATTAGCATGAGACATCACGTGACAGTGTACAAATGATATATTTTACATATTGTCCATTGTCAAACATATTTCCATGCATGTTATATCATACCCATCACGTAAATCATGTGGTGAATGTGAGATGAAATAGATGGAAATAAAACAATGATGAAAGTCGATGAGAACGTGGAAAATAAAGTCTAGCTCTCCTTCCACACAAATCACCACCACTCAACTCTCAGTTGTCGAAGTGCAAGTCAATGATTAAGAGAATAAATGAAAAGTAGCACTCTTTTTTCCTTGTTGCTATAATGAGAGGATTTTCTCCTGATCTTATTTGTGAGGATTCAAAAATTTTTGAATCGTGTTCATTCATTATAAATTGTGTGATCTGTTTTCGTCAAGTATTATTTATGTTTAATTTTAAATAAAAATTTTAAAATAATTTTTAACCACACAATGTACGATGAATGAACATAATAAAAAAATTCTCAAAATTCTCAAAAAAAAATCTGAAATGGATCCTCGTTTGTTGCTTTATCTAGAGAGTAACTTTTTCCATCAGTCTCCGAAAGACTACTGGATGAACTCTTTGGAATGGAGGCAGATTGTTTATCCTCCTGTTTGGTGTCGTTCTCATTCCTTACTATTTTATGCGGTTACGGTTAAGTCATGTCAACATTTTATATTGATTTTTTTATAGAGATAATAAGATAAAAAATAATAAAAATATAAAATGTTGACGTGATTTAATCATGATCACACAAATAAAAAGAGATGAAAAGAGCATCCAAACAGGGGCAGACAATCTGCCTCCCTTTGGAATTACCTATTAAAGAAACAGTCGGTCAAATCGTGTTCACTGTCACGACACCGGTTGCGGTCAACAACAAGCGCCAGTGCGCCGGTCAGCTTGATATGTATAATCTGCTTTCCCCACTCCCCAGATTGCAATTTAATTTGCAAGAGATGCTCAATAATAATCTATTTAATCTGTTGATGCCACGCACGTTTAATATATAGTAATGAGCACCAGAGAGGGGTTCAATATAATATTATAATGTAAACGGGAATCAAAAACTTCTGCTGTAAGATTATGATGACTCTCATATCGTAAAATTTAAAAAATAACATAAATTTAGATAAGATCAAAATATAGAAAAAGTAAGCTCATATTTTACGAGCGAAAATGTCTTAAAAGTGATGCGATCGGTCGGCTTAGCGACCTAAAATTCCCTATCTTGTTTAGTAAAAATTCAAAATAAAAGCACATGATGTTTATGATAATGTTTTGTAGAGCGGGCGAAGACAAACAAATCGCTGGAGGGCATCGAGGAATAATTTGGTAGGAGGAAAGCAGTTGAGTAGCGATGAATTATAAGGTTGAGAGTTGGGCAGTTGGACTAGTTGCTACTTATTTATCAATAATTTATAACTACCATTACCATACACAGTGTTTTGTGATTTAGGTGCAATAATCACATTTTTAGTACATGTTGACAACGCTTGGGTGGAGTAATGAAGGGACCAGGATGTCCTAAGTCTAACTTTTTTTTTTTTTTTTTTTTTGTTAGAAAAGTTTATTGTTATACTTATGATTTTTAAAGTTTTCCGTAGGCTCAATGCCCCACTCCAATATTTTTACTTTAATTTCTTTTATTGGGTTTGGAGTTCAGGTAATTTGTTGCTTGTGCGCTTTGAGGACTGTGGTATAAGATTTAGTGGGATGAAGAAAGTCAAAGAGTCTTGGAGTTTAGGTTTAAGAATGAGGATGACACCATACTAAACCCAAGCAACGTTGGTTGTTTGCTCACCACCCAACAAAATAATTTTTGTAAGATCAGAAGCGTTTTGGATTGAGACATTTGGGTCCTCATAGGCTAAAATTCTAGCTTCGTTAATGCGCTTGGAAATGTATAAACATATATTTAACACATTCAGATACTCTCGAGAATACACATGAACTTTAAACATACAATAGTATGGTTATTTCTGTTAGAAAGTGTGTTCACAAGTCGGGAAATTTTTTATAGTGCTCTATGTATAAGCTAGTATTTTAGATGTCATAACATAAGTGGAGAGACGTAAAATATAAACTACTTCATGTAAGGTTACAAAACTACCCTCGACGAATGACCCAACGGCGCCTCTGCAAGTAGAGAGAGATGAAAGAAAGGCGAACGCCTACCTTCTCCCGTTGGAAAGTCAAAGGTTGAGATTGAACAGAGTGATCTCCCAAGAAATCTAACGCATTGGATGTTGAAATTCTCTGTGGGAAGGACGGAAGGAAGGAAGGAAGGAAGGAAGGAAGGACGGACCCCACAAAAAAAAGTATATATATAATGGGTTAGGTGCAGTGCAGACTGCAGAGGGGCAACAGTGCAATTTGATTCCAAAAAAAGCTCAAATCAAAAGAGGAAGCCGACCCGAAATGGAAATTGGGAACGCTGGAATTACAGAGATTTCAAAACCCACCAATTCGGAAGCTCAAATTTCCCACCTTGCTCTCGATATTGGAGGCAATTCACTCTCCTCGATCATAACCTGGTTTTTGTTTTTGGAGTTCAATTGCTCAAATTCTCATGATTTTTCGATTGTTTTTGTATTTGTTTTGTCTGTTGGCAGGTTCTCTGATAAAGTTGGTGTATTTCTCAACGAACAGTGACGATTCGTCTTCTTCGAATGATAGCTTAGCAGCTTCTAATGGCGACAGAGGGAGTCCTGTTCTTGAAGGGAAGCTCCATTTTGCAAAGTTCGAAACTCAGAAAATCAATGACTGTATAGACTTCATTCGATCCAAGCAACTTCGCCTTACTGGTATGCTTAATGCTTAACAAGTATTTGATTGCTTTGCTCTCCTGATTCATTTGTATCATATTTCGTTTCAATCAACTTGGGAAATGGGAAGATTCATTTTTTCACTCATTGAGACTATTTAACCTTGTTTTGTTAAACTAAGTGTTGATGTTGAAATCTTGGATTGAAAGTTCAAACTACCATTTTTATTGGTAAATGAACTACTTCAGCTTAAGTAATTAGTACCCATATGTTTGACTGCGAAAATTTTATAGTTTCGGAAGATTTGAACTTCTGAAAATGAAATACGAAAGAAGATCATATATGCTCTGAATATATCTGCTTGTTCAGTAGTTGTAGTTATCATTTTCTGGTTTTGGGTCACTGCTTATGGTTGTAGATGATTTCAGGCTCCGAACAACACGGAGCTTCTGGGAGCGCGAAGTGTGTTATTAAGGTAAAAACCAATTGTTTGGTTTGGCCATTGTATGACTGTTTTCTGCCATGTATGCAAGCTAATTTATTGACAATGGTGAGCAGGCCACAGGTGGTGGGGCATTCAAGTACGCAGATCTCTTTAAAGAAAAGATTGGGATTTCTCTTGACAAGGCAGATGAAATGGACTGTCTTGTGGCCGGAGCAAATTTTCTGCTTAAGGTGGGATCCTAATACCACTTACATAGATTGGTATGTTCAGTTTGGTGCATTTCCTAAGTCCTGTCATGTGAGTCATAGAATGTGTGGGTTGGGAATTGGGATGAGCACTAGCAAGCTCAAAACGAGAGGAAATTCTCTCGGTTTTCTTTCAGAAGGAAGATCAAAGTGAATGAGTTGTGAAATATGGAACTTGCAAAATTCAGCTTCTGTTTATAGAGATATTTCTTATTGTTTAGCACTAAAGAAATATAGGGATGAACAAAACCATGGACAATTTCATTGGAAGTTTTCTTTGCTTGTCTGCAAAATTCAGCTTCTATTTATAGAGATATTTCTGCACAAGATAACCTCAAGTATTGTTGCTCATTACTCTATGCGAGTAACTTTATTGCAAATTTTCTGTCTTGTTTGCCTTCTTGCCTGAAAATAGCTTCCCATTTTGGTTGTTATTTAAGTAGGCAGTTCACCCTGAAGCATTCACATACATGGGTGGTCAGAAAGAATTTGTGAAGATTGACCATGAAGATCTATATCCCTATCTGCTTGTCAATATTGGTTCTGGTGTCAGCATGATCAAGGTATTCTCATCAAAGCCAATGCTTTATTTACTGTATTAGTTTCATATGTTTAACCTTTTTAAGGCTTGACATTGTCGTATGCATTGTGCTTGGATAGGTAGATGGACCTGGTAAGTTTGAGCGAGTGAGTGGAACTAGTGTTGGTGGTGGCACCTTTTGGGGTTTGGGGAAGCTTTTAACAAAGTGCAAGAAGTACGTTGTCTTTTGCTTATGTACAGAGCTATTGATATTCTTGTTATATGACTTCACTTAATAGCCAAAGCTGCAATTGTGTCTCAGTTTTGACGAGTTGCTGGAGTTAAGTCATCAGGGAAATAATAGAGTGATAGACATGCTTGTCGGGGACATCTATGGTGGAATGGACTATACAAAGGTATGCACATTCATGATAGCCGGGTCCTTCTTTTGACTTTGGATGTTGAATACGTTCTGGTTGTATTTCTGTATGCCAAATTAAAAGGGTTCCTAAATTTAAACAATGATGAGGGGATCCTAGTTTCCATTAGCTTTCGTATCACGGTACTTAATTGCGATGTAATTTCTCTGATGATTACAGATTGGTCTTGTATCAACAGCCATTGCTTGTAGCTTTGGCAAAGCAATTTCTGATAACAAGGAGCTGGAAGATTACAAACCTGAAGATATTTCTCGGTCCCTCTTAAGAATGATTTCAAATAATATTGGACAGGTAAACCATAGGGAAAGAAACATGTGTCACTTGCAATGAATCAAATTTTTTCAACTATTTGATTCTGTCATAACCTTTTCCAGAAGATTGAAACTATTTTTGTTAACATGCCGATCATATTGCTTCAAATTTTATCTTCTCTCCAGATCTCATACTTGAATGCACTGAGATTTGGGCTCAAGCGAATATTTTTTGCTGGATTTTTCATTAGGGGCCATGCTTACACCATGGACACAATTGCTGTTGCCGTTCATTTCTGGTAAGCCTGTGCGTCAGAATTGATTCGTACTAAGAATTGGAAGTATAAATTATGTCAAAATTTGACTGTTGCGTCACATTCTGAGCCTGATTTAGATTTTTACATCCATCTTTCCTCGTGGTTTTGGGGTTAAAATTTCATTCATTTGATCCTTATTTGCAGGTCTAAAGGTGAAGCAAAAGCGATGTTCTTAAAACACGAAGGATTTCTTGGAGCATTGGGTTCATTCATGAGCTATGAAAAGCATGGTTTTGAGGACTTGAAAGTCCATCAGTCGGTGCAACAATCCCCAGTGGGTGCATCCCTCGGAGGTGATAAGAGTCATGATCCACCAAATGGGGACTTGAACGAAAACCAAAGTATAGACTGCAGCGTCTACCTGTCACAATAATTTGCGCTGGCTCTCCCCGGGGCTTGGATGTTAGATTCGAAAGGCAATTCTTGGTTGCCTGTCTGCATTCTGTGGAGTTCAAAGGCTTGAAACTTCCGTAGCGTATGTAACATTGTCGATAAAATACTAGGACATGTATTCAAAACTAAAAGAGAGAATTTCAGATGGAGAAAGAGGAACACTTTATAGTAGCACATAATGTAACTTCACTTGTTCGATTTTGAATTGTGACCATCCGTCTAGGTTTTGTATCTTGTAAAAAAACTGTAACTGCGCATCGTTGTTCAATAAAATGAATTCTCAACTGTTACTACAGTTTCGCGTTTTGTATTTAGCTTTCAAACTTCTATTGGCTTCTATTAAGGGTCTATTTCGACATTGTTTTTGAAATGGTTAAAACCGCTTCCAAATATCCAAAATGCTAAAAGTGCTTATGAATTCTAAAAGCACTTTTTGGGGACACAAAAACATAATGTTTAGTGCAAATTATAGCATCTTCTTTCAATGTCATCAGACTCATTACAACATTAACATAACTTACAAGGCGGACAGCAACAAACAGTTTCTGACGGGCAATCAGAATGTACAACATACATGGGGGTTGAATCATCCTCGATCTCATCCTCCACCCTCGTTGAAAGGGAGGAGTTGATACACAGCGCAAAGGCCACTACACTTCACGGATTATTGACGGTATTACATATCAATTTCCATCATAACGAATAGGGATAAGTGCTGGTATTAATTACAAACTCAACAGAATTCGATCATTTGACAGGCAGTAGCCTCCGATGGCATTGCTTTGCGTTCCTCCTGTGCAAGGCCCATCTTTCTTTGATGTCAGATACATTATCAACGTGACTAAGTACTTCCCCGTCCTGAGACATTTCAATCTCTTTATTAGACTCTTCAGGATTTAATTCTCCTCTTAATCTGGCAGCTTCCGCAAGCATGTCGTTTATCAGCATCTCAGTAGTCCTGCTGGTGATTCCCCGTAGGTACCAAGAAATAGGTGGGGGTGGAACTATAGATGGCTGGATTAGTTGCTCCAAGCTCAACTTTGAACCGATCCTTCCTTTGCCTCCTGTGCAAGAATTATAATCTGCCCATGTCTTGGGTTTGAACGGAAAGCAGGTCTTTTCATCGACAAAAAGAGGTTCCATTCTCCAGCAGCCTTCAAATTTCTCCATAAACCCTGTTTTGACTTGCTTGAACTTCATCTGGCAAATGGCATTTTTAGAAATTAGAAATCTAATTTTACCATGACATTGCAGAACATGTTTCTAAACTAATTTTTTATTATATGATTTGCCGATAAAATAAAGCATACTGGAGATTCTAAATATGTGATGGGGTAACAAAGAACCAGTGGAAATGAAACAAAAAAACCAAGTTCTTATGTTACAGTGCAACTAGAAGAAGATTGAGTCTTACTGAGTGATCTTTTCTGTTTTGATCTACTAAAACACAAACCGCAAAGGTCCCTGACCACCAAAGAAACTTCCATATAGCAGCTTGCTCCAGTTCAACCACCTGCCTATGACCTTCGTCAACCAAAACGTTTCTGCATATCACTTCCTGAGACAGATTATAACTTTTCGAATTAAGAAATACACAAAGTAAAACGCACTACACATCAAAAAGTAAAAAAGGATTGGTTCCCAGGCCTCTTCAACTTCCAAAGAGAGAGCTGTTGCCAGTTCAATCTGAAAGGAAAGTCGATAGAATAATATCACTTGCCTTAATATTTTTGAAAACCCTCTTATTATCAGGGTCAGTTACAATATTATATACTGCATCCGGGGGCAACCCAACGTCAACGCTTACACTGAGGTTGCAAAGAGAACCCTTTGGTACGCTGACCTGCAAAGAGTAACCATATTATGTGACTTAAGGTCAGTAGATATCAAGAGAAGCCACAAACTCTTGAGATATTCCTTCCAAAGAGAATGTGCTTCCGGCCTAGAATTTCTCACTTAACTAACATATGCTTCGTGAAGGTCTCCAGGTATGGAAACATGATGCATTTATGCACGAATACTTAGTACATAGGGGACCAAGACTATACATGTAAGAACTTAACTAAAAGGGTGACCCCCAGCCAACAAGCTCCCTGCTTTGTAAGGGTGGGGGAACATCTATCGTACGCAACCTTACCAAGGAGCAACCTTTCCGTTGACGCAACACCAAGGCTCCCCATCACATGCAAGAACTTGACTGATATGAAATTATCCTTTCCAAAGAACTTCACAAATATGGTTTAAGAAATGGAATCCATCTATTTCTATTGGCGTCTATTCCCAATATGGCATACTACAAGTTTAGAACAGGAGAAAAAAGCAATTCTCACCTTCATATCTGGTGGTTGATCAACCCAAGAAGGATTTTCTCTCCATGCTTGCAACTGCTTCTCCAATTCAACCTCCAAAGATGCAGCCTTTTTCGGTAGAAAGCTCACCGTTTTCACTCCGTCATCCTTTACCAGTCTCTTTAGCTGCGACTGTCACGAGGCGGGTGTCAAATCCATAACGCCACAAGCAAATCATCAGCCTTTAGTGAAATGACTAACCTTTACACAATTTTGCAGCTTCTGAGGAACCTGCAACAACGCTTTGGAAAACGCCAAATTAAAGGCCTTGAGCTTGAGCTGCCCATTTCTCTCGTTCTTGCCAACGTTTACGTTTGTCGTGGTCACCTCTGTCTCACCCATCGAAACAACCGTTTACAGCAAATTCAAGACCTTTACTTTCCACATCAAGAAAAAACAAAACCCATCTCAAATTTCAGAGATATCACTCAAACATTAACGGAATAATTAGAGAATTCCCCATCTCAAAATTTCAGAAAACCCCATAGTTGTGGAAATTAACAGAACCAACCCAGCAAACAAAGCTCAAAGATTAAGCAGGAAGTAGAATAAATTGGGTTAACTTACAGAGGTTAAAGAGAAGATGTAATCGGAAGAATATTCATTCCAGTGTCGAATTTATGAAGCTGATCCAAGAATCGGGTTTTTTATGGTTCAAATTCCATTTTTTATTTTTTTTTGGTCAAAGGTTCAAATTCCTTTTTACCTTCACTGCAATTGTTAATTTTGTGGTTTGATCCTTTCTATTTATTTCGATCGGAAAAATAAAAATAAAAAAATGTTTAAAAAGTTTTAAAAAGTGTGCAAATGACACTAGTGTTCAATTTCTAAATGGAGTAACAAACAAACATTTGGGAGACTAAATTTGTAGGTAAAATTTTAAAACTAAAATATATGAAAATTGGTGATTAATTTATTACTTTTTTTTTTAACAAATGTTAATATCTACACTAAGAAAAAAGGGTGGGCTTAGCCTTATAATTGGTTAGCAATAATATGGTTTAAATTCGCCTTTGGCAAGAATCAAACCTAAAACTTCTTACTTATAGGTGAAGAGGAATACCACTAGGTAATAGTATTAAGTGGCAATTGGTTGGTTTATTACTTAAGCGTTGATAAACATACTCATTCCTATTAGGGACACATAATTTAATTTGTAAATTTTATCCCCAAATTTTTTCAACATGCTCATTTTGATTGAAGACACATAATTTAATTTATAAATTTTTTTTCCATTTTTTTTTTCTTTTTCAATGTGGCATATTTTAATATTATTATTTGGATTGTCAGTCCCGTGTCAGTAAACAAGTGATCCGCGAGCCATTGTATGAAATTAAAGAAATTAAAAAAATTAAAAAAATTAAAAAAATTAACGTATGAGTTCAAAATTAGAAAACTTAAGGATGCAGAATATAATTTACAACAGAAAACACATTCATAATAAAATAGTTTCACATGAATAAAAGTTTCTCACGACAAATTTATTTATGAGACAATCTTCAGGCAAATAAAATGTTCACATTGGATAACAATTTTACATCGCTTAATTAAGCTCTTAAAGCATCCTCCATCATGCAATTAGCATCAGACACACAAAACCACCTTGTATAAAACAACACAGTTTACAAAATCCAGGTGCATAGGGGAATTCAAATGCCTTCTCAAACTTTACGGCACACATCGCCGTCACAAATATAATCCTCGGTTGCTTTGGGAGGGTCATCATCCTTTGTTCCTCCATTGTTGCCCAAAGCACATCTTGGGTGGAGATCGAAGTCGCAGTCTTTGCAGTAAAAAGACCAGCCACTTCCGGGCTCCCTACACCAGCAAATATAGTCGTGGTGGAGCACACGAGTGAGCTCGTGTTCAGCATGGAGTATACTCTTCACTTTCTCAGGCCACCCCTTCGCTTCTTCCTCCAGCTTTTCCTCCAATTGCTTCAAGTGCTCTTCGGTGAATGGATAAGCATTAGCTCCATGCGCCTGTATGAGTTGCCGGGCCTGCGTGCTGAGCGTCTGGCCGCTGGGGCTAATGGCTACCAATGCAGGAATTGCTTGGATTTTGAATTTGCGCTGCAGGAGGGTCTTCCTTGGATCGCCTAATGGGATGGCTAACCAAGGCATGGTCCCAAAGAATTCTTCAAAGGAATGATGATCACGATCGCTTGAGAGGAAGATTATTTCGATTGCATTGTCCTTTGCCTTTATCTGATTGTATGCTTTTATAAGCTTAGGCATGAATGCACGACATGGACGGCACCAATGAGCAGAGCAATAGAGCAGAAGGTGCTTCCCAGCAAGCTCAGACACCGGTACCTAATCAAACACACAACAGAAACTTGAGGCATGCAACTAAAAAACCTCTGACTAATGACAATAAAGAAACATTTGAAATTTAATTGATATCATAGAACATTAGGAAAGGAACCAGCAAGAAAATTGTACCCTGGAACCGTTCTTTTCAACCACAAAGTCTCTGCCCCCAGCAACCAAAAGTGACTGTACAGTCTGTTCTTCGAGTTTCAACTCAGCAAGCTCAGCAATCTTCTCTGCTGTAAACGGATAGGCTTCAGCGCCATACTCTTCAATGAGTTCAGCCGCATTGGAGTGTAAGGTCTTCCCATCTTGCCCAATTATAACTAGTCTAGGTAAGCTCTCAAGCGCAAAGTAGCGAGCAAGTTTTTCACAGTTCTTGTCCTTAAACGGCAATGCCAACCATGACACTTGAAATCCTTCTTTGAAGTGTTCCTCTTCAAGGTCTAGAGATATCAATACAATCTCAAAGTTCTCTCCCTTCTCCTTCAGTTTCTCATGGAACTTCACAAGTGCCTGAGTAAATTCTTTGCATGGCTTGTGAGTATAAAGCGAGAAATACAACCCTACAATCTTTCCTTCAAGCTCGGACACAGAAACCTGTCAATACATTTTTTCAGTATTCCCGATCATCAACTATCTCAATCATATAAAAATCAATAGCAATCCAACATTATAGAAGTGCCAGCAATGTAGCATCAAAGGGGAAAATTTGTACCTTATTCCCATCCTTCGAAATCAAATAATCCCGGGAGTTAGAGACCAAAAGAGAACTCAGGGACTGATTCTCCTTCGCCGCGGCTTCCTGCTCAATCAAGAAATTCATCTTCTCCGCGGTAAACGGATAACCATCCACGCCGTGGTCCATCACAATTTTAGTTCCATCATCAATGGAAACCTTCCCATTGGCATCAATAATGACAAGATGGGGAATCCCCCTGACTTTGAAGAACTCCTTGAGGCGTTTCAGGGTCTCCATATCCGAAAAGGGAATCGAAAGCCAGGGCATTTTAGAGAAGTATCCATTGAACGACTCCTCATCTCTATCAGAAGAGATGAACACAACTTCAAAGTCGCCTTTGGCAGCCAAGTCCTGGTAAACCTCCACCAAGTTTGGGGTGAACCGGCGGCAGGGGCCGCACCACGAGGCGGAGAAATACAACCCCACAATCTTTCCAGTCAAACTACTGATCTTAACCTACGTATTCATCATAAAATCACCATTTTACCCAGAAATCAAAAACCTGCCATCTCAATCTTTCATATCATAAATGCCAAAGCCAACATTTTGAAATAGAATTAGGCAATTCCCGAGCATTTAATCAACTGGGTTTCAATTATAATTACATTTAAGGATGTATTCAATTGGGAATTTGATAAATTTTAATTGATTTTTACAGAGTTTAATTGATTTGTAAAATATTCCTTCAAAATCTCATGGGGAGACGTGAGATTTGTAGATACTTAAAATACACTTTCTTCTAGTTCCTCAACTTTCTCAAATTATTTAAAATCAATTTCTAATTAAATACATCTGAAATGTTATAAACTTCTTTAAAATCCTAATTGAACACACCGAATTTCTAAAAATTTTAATAAACTATCTTAAAATTCTAATTAAAGACACTTGAATTTCAAAAATTCACTTTAAAATCCTGATTAAATACCTAGATTTATTAAAAAAATTAAAATCCCTCAAAATCACAATTAAATTCACTCCCTTAGATTAACATTTTAATACTTCACGAACGGTATAAAAATAGTTTCCAGCAATCTTAATGAACATAAAGTCGGAAACTTTGATGAGAAAATATAATGGTTATACTTTTACCTGGTCGCCGTTGTTGCGGAGGAGGAAGTTTCTGTCGGCGGAGGCGAGGAGAGAAAGGAGGTTGTGAGAGACGCCGTGTACGTCGCCGTTAGCCATGCTTACCGAGTCTCTCTATCTCTGCGTGCTGCAATTGGAAAGTTTGGTGGTGAGAGTCTGCGACTTTTTTGAGTATCGTCAAGGGCACAAGTTACCACTGAGAATATAATAATAAAGACACGCAATAAACGAGCTGACCGGCTAAGAGCTTCAGTTGGTCGCTTTTTCTTATTATTATCCCTAAATGTAAATCCCACGAGGTAATAGTTTTTTTATTTAAAAATTGTAGTTATTGTTGAATTTACGACACAACCATGAACAATTGAAAATAGAAGATCATAGCACTAAGGCCGTACGAAAAATGAATGGATGAAATAGAAGATTTATATTTGTGAAAATCAAATTAATGACTATAAAACTTGTAAAAGGGTTATGCTAGAGAAATTTAAATTTGTAAACTAAATGACATAAAATTGATGATTAAATTATTACTTAAGTGTTGATTAATTTGCTTATTTTTTTATTGGTAACACGTCATTTAATTTGCAAATTTAGTCTACCTAGCATTACTCCCTGTAAAATGCTTGTATGTAAATCATGTAAATGCAATTTTTTTTTTGTTGGAATATATACATTGTGGGACTTGCTACAATATTTGAATGTATTTAAATAATACAATGGAACATCTGATAATCATAGAATTCATGTGAATATATGTATCCACAAAGAACTCATGCTCGTTTAGAAAGTGATTTTAAATGACTGAAAACGTTTTTAGAGAAAATGTTATTGGGTTCCTTTTAAATAATTGAAAGTGCTTTTAGCGAAAATGTTATTGAGTTTCAATAGCATTAGTTATGTATTTTTCCATGATTAACTAACATTTTTAATAAAAATTTGTTTCAGAAGTATTTTCTCTAAAAATATTTTTAATTATTTATAAGTATTTTCCAAACAAACTTGGGTCATGAAAAGATAAGGGAGACGAGTTTGGGTCAAAACCTCCTTATCCATAGTGCTCCCTGTAGTAAACAGCATTTTTGGGTGTTGATGGGGTGGGTGGGGCGTGGGGGCCTCATTTGTGGAATTTATGAGCGAAAAAAGAAAAGGTGAGAGAGACATGGTAGGGTACTGCTATATCTTAATTTTAATTTTACGTATCACACATTTTTTAAATGTTTTATCATTGAATATTTAATTTTTTATCGTCATATTAGACAATTTATCGTTATTTTTTTATCGTTGAATTAATTCAACTAAAGAAGATTAATGATAAAAAATTAAAATTAACAAGAAGTGTAAACGGTAAAAAAATAAATGTATGAATAACATTTTTCATATTTTTCTGCTAACTAAAGCGCAAAAAAAAAAAAAAACAAAAAAAAACTAAAAACGAAATAATTACCGTCAAATTCTTAGTTTATCAATCCATCCTATAATAATAGTTATAATATTGCACCATCTGAAGCGACATCAACATAACAAGTCACCACTTTAAACTGGAAACATATTTCTTAGCTTGTCATGAAACGCTAAATGCAGTTTCAAGCCTTATATCACACACACATTACACATACATACTTCTTAAGCTGTTGTACAAACTCATCATTCTTTGGATTCCTCTCCTTCCTGTTTGCCATCATTTTCGGTCTTTTTATCTCCCTCGAACGCGCACTTCGGGTGGAGATCGAAATCACACTCCTTACAGTAGAATGACCACACCGCTCCCGGTTTTCTGCACCCATCGCACACAAAAACTGTGCGCTTCGAGAGCACAAGCTCGTGCTTCTCATGGAGTGCACTCTTCAACTTCTCAGGCCACCCCTTTGCCATCTCCTCAGATTCCGCTTGAAGCTCCTTCAGATGCTCTTCGGTGAAAGGATAAGCTTTTGCCCCGTGAGCCACTATGTGATTTCTTGCTTCTCTTGTGACGGTTTGCCCAGTAGGACCGATTGCTACGAGCATGGGGATGCCCTGGACCTTGAATTTGCGACTCAAGAACGCTTTCCTTGAGTCACCAAAGGGAAGAGCAAGCCATGGCATTGTAGCAAAAAACTCATCAAAAGAGTCTTGGTCTCTGTCACTTGAGATGAAAATGACTTCAAATGCATCGTCCTTGGCCTTAATCTCGTGGTAGGCTTCAACGAGTGTTGGCAGAAAGGAGCGGCATGGAGGGCACCAGTGAGCTGAGAAATAAAGGAGGATGTTCTTCCCCACTAGATCTGCCACAGGGATCTAAATGCAGAAATAACAGCCATTATTCACTTATTACCACCAAAAAGAAACACACAGATGCACACGCACATACAAGTTATTTACACAGAAGAATATCACAGTATAAATCACAAAAGCAGGGAACCTATGTCTTACCTCAGTTCCATCTTTTCCAATGACAAAATTTCGATCCCCGGAAATCAAAATTGACTCCAGGGTTTGAGCTTTCTCCTCTGCCTTTTCTATCTCAACGAGTTCTGCAAACCTCTCCGCAGTGAACGGATAACCATTGGCACCGTAGTCCCTCACAATTTTAGTTCCATAATCAATAGAAACCTTCCCATTGGCATCAATAATGACAAGATTGGGAATCCCCCTGACTTTGAAGAACTCCTTGAGGCGTTTCCGGGTCTCCAAATCCGAAAAGGGAATCGAAAGCCAAGGCATTTTAGAGAAGTATCCAGTGAACGATTCCTCATCTCTATCAGAAGAGATAAACACAACTTCAAAGTCGCCTTTGGCCGCCAATTCCTGGTGAACCTCCACCAGGTCTGGGGTGAACCGGAGGCACGGGCCGCACCACGAGGCGGAGAAATACAACCCCACAATCTTTCCGGTCAAACTACTGATCTCAACCTACATATTCATCAAAAAATCACCCTTTTACCCAGAAATCAAAAACCAGCCATCTCAATCAGTCTTTCTTATCATAAATGCCAAAGTCAAAATTTTGAGGTTGAACTAGGCAATTCCCGAGCATTTAATCACCTGGGTTGCTATTATAATTACATATAGATTAACATTTTAATACTTTACGAACAAAATACAAGTAGTTTCCTGCGATCTTAATGAACATACCGTCGGAAACTTTGACGAGAAAATATAATGGTTTTTAGTTTTACCTGGTCGCCGTTGTTGCGGATGAGGAAGTTTCTGTCGGCGGAGGAAAGGAGAGAAAGGAGGTCGTGAGTGACGCCGTGTTCGTCGCCGTCAGCCATGCTTACTGAGTCTCTCTATCTCTGAGTGCTGCAATTAAAGTTTGGTAAATTCAAGTTTGGTGGTGAGAGTTTGCGACCTTTTAAAGGATCGTCCAGGGCACAAGTAACCACTGAGAATATACGAGCTGGCCAGCTAAGTTGAATGCTTTCTTTTGTTATTATCCCTAAATGTAATTCAACGATAAATATACGAGGTGGCCGGCCAAGTTCGAGTTTCAGTTGGATGCTTCTTTTTGTTACGGGATAATACTTGGCTACTCAAAGATGAGTATGAAATCGATACCGTTTATTTGTTTTTAAACAGTTTAATCACTAAACAATCTTAATTTTAATTGATTTTTTGCATAGGCGATCTTTGATCTTTATAGCATGATTTATACTAAGAACGGTTCTGATTATAAACACGAAGTTCTATAAATTGACAACGAACAATTTTGAGGAATTTTAAATAGGAGTTTCTACTCATTTTTGAGTAGCCAATTATTATTCTTTGTTATCATCCCTAAATGTAAATCCCACTAGATTATAGTTTTTTTTTTATTTAAAAATAGTAGCTCTTGTTGAATTTACGAAAGCAGAAAATCGTAGCACTGAGCGGTAAGAAAAATGAAGGGTTGAAAATAAAAGATTTAATAATTGTGAAAATTAAATATAACAACTATAACAGTAAAATCATGTAAATGCAAGTTTTTTTATTGTTGAAATACGTATGTTGTGGAAATAGCTGCAATATTTAGATGTATTTAATACAATCAACATCTAATGATCATATAGAATTCATGCGAGTATATGTACTTAATGTAACCATTGTTTGACCATCAAAGACTCGAAATGATGATTATATTAAATACATGTAAGTATTGTAGCCAATTCATATTAGGGGTGGGTTCGGTTCCATTTGATTTGGTTTTTTGCCGAAACCAAAAACCAAAATGAATTTACTATTCGGTTCAATTTTCCTTTGGATTTTTTGGGTTTGATTTCAGTTTGGTTCAGTTTTTTTTTCTTAAATTGAAAAATATTATTATTTTCTAAATTATTTGGTTTAATGAGTTGCAATTATGGCTTCTAATGATGGTGAGATTAAGCCCTGTTTGTTGAAAGTTGGGGTAGCTTTTGTTGTATTTCTCTTCTTTCGTGTCAAAACCAGAAACAGCAAGCCTTCCTTGCCTGCCTCCACCACGCTTTATGTGCTCTACGGTTTGTCTTCAAACCTTAGCAGAGTTTTCAATAGCACTTGAGAGAAAAAAAAACAAAAAAACAAAAAAAAAAAAAAGGAAGAAAGGGCTTTCAACATATTTGAGCTTAAAATTAGGTGAACAATTTATTTGAAATTGTACTTGCAAAATAAACATCCAACCAATGTTCTAAAAAACGTTAAGCGCTAATCGGACAGCGAGCTGAGACCTAGCATCTAGGCGGCAAGAATTAAGTAGGCTAGGCGGATTTAAGTAAATTATTATATCTCATAAAAATAGTGTCTATTTTTACTTAGAAGAAAACCTATAAATTGGATGACATTACATATATGTATATATATTTCTTTATTTTTTTATTGAAGTTACTATAAAACATATAAATAATTACATTCTTATACTTGAAATTTTCAAATATTAAAAACTTAATGTAGGTCCACTAAGTCTAATAAAAAACTAGAAATGAAGAAGCCCATTAACTTTCTTTTGTCGTATTGTTGTTTTGGACGTTTTTGGTTTGGTCAAGAAGGCCATTAAATTTTGAAGTCCATTTAGCTTTGGAAAACGGAAAGTTGCGGGTCCACTTAAATAGGCTATAGCAAATGACTACGTATAGTATATGTCATTTAAACTATTTATTGTCTTCATGTTCTCACCCGTTGCTCCTGCTAATGCATCTTTTTGTCGGTGGCCATCAGACTTTACGTTTTTCGTTCTGGATGCAATTCTTTTTTGGATAAACTCAATCGTCCAGGCAGATCTCTCAACCGTCCAGCCCCGCCTAGCCCGCCTAACCCGTCTAGACCCTTGCTTAGGCACCATCGAATGGGTTTGCAACTTATGAAACAATTTGACTTTAATCGGAATGGTTGGCCGTCGATTTTTAGAACACTGTATCCAACATAAATAAATAAAATTAATACATATTTAATTTGGTTCGGTTCGATTTCTGAATCACTAAAATCGAAACCGAACCAAAAGATTCCGGTTTGATTTCTTTGGCTCCAATTCGACGTTCAGTTCGGTTCGTTGGTTCGTTTTTTTTTTTTTTTTTGTCTCTCTCACCCAATCGCTTCTCTCTCTCTCTCTCTAAAAGTGTTTTTGATCATTTATAAGTACTTTCCAAACGAGTCTTGATCAATTTTCTGTCTCTCTCACCCAATCGCTTTTCTCTCCCTCTCTCTCTTTCTCTCTCTCTCACCCAGTATGTTTGGATACCCTTTTTGTTAGCGGATTAGTGGCATGAAAATAAGAGTAAAGAGAAGGGAGACGAGTTTGGGTCAAACCTCCGTATCCCTAGTGTTTTCTGTAGTAAGTAGCATTTTTGGTTTTGTTGGAGGTGGGAGGAGCTCATTTGTGGACTTTATGACCGAAAAACAAAAGGTGAGAGATGATTAAAAATAATTAACAAGATATGTAAAAAGTAACAATAAACGCTTAAGTAGCACTCCACATATTTTTCTGATAACTAATGCATAAAAAAGTACTTAAAGCAAAATAAAAACCGTAGAGTTCTTAATTTGTCACACTCTCTTATAATGATAATTATAATATTACACCATCTGAAACGACATCAACATAACAAGCCACTAATTGCTAGATGCAGTTTCAAGCCTTATTATCTCACACACACATTACACAAACATGATGCATACTTCTTAAGCCTTTGTGCAAACACCACCATCACAAACCCATCCTTCTTTGGATTCCTCTTCTTCCTGCTTGGCACCGTTTTCGGTCTTTTTATCTCCCTCCAACGCGCACTTCGGGTGGAGATCGAAATCACACTCCTTACAGTAGAATGACCACCCCCCTCCCGGTTCTCCGCACCCATCACACACAAAAGCTTTACGCTTGGAGAGCACAAGCTCGTGCTCCTCATGGAGTGCACTCTTCAACTTCTCAGGCCACCCCTTTGCCATCTCCTCAAATTCCGCTTCAATCTCCTTCACTCGCTCTTCGGTGAAAGGATAAGCATTTGCCCCATGATGCGTGATGAGATTTCTTGCTTCTTTTGTGACGGTTTGGCCAGTAGGACCGATTGCTATGAGCATGGGGATGCCCTGGACCTTGAATTTGCGACTCAACAAGGCTTTCCTTGAGTCACCAAAGGGAAGAGCAAGCCATGGCATTGTGGCGAAAAACTCATCAAATGCGTTTTGGTCTCTGTCACTGGAGATGAAAATGACTTCAAATGCATCGTCCTTGGCCTTAATCTCGTGGTAGGCTTCAACAAGTTTTGGCAGAAAGGCACGGCATGGAGGGCACCAGTGAGCTGAGAAGTACAGGAGAATGTTCTTCCCCACTAGATCTGTCACAGGGATCTGAATGCAGAAATAATAGTTGTTATTCACTTATTGCCACAGAAAACACACAGATGCACACGCACATACAAATTACATGCCCTGAAAGAAGCCATCTTCGGGCATTTGTCCTCACATTACACAAAAGAATCACAGTATAAACCATAAAACGGGAACCTATATCTTACCTGAGTTCCATCTTTTCCAATGACAAAATTTCGATCCCCGGAAATCAAAATTGACTCCAGGGTTTGAGCTTTCTCCTTTGCCTTTTCTATCTCAACGAGCTCTGCAAACTTCTCTGGTGTGAAGGGGTAAGCCAGACTCCCATGCTCGTCAATGGCATCGGCAACGTTCTCATTAAGTGTTTTACCATCTGCCCCAATAACAACCACTGTGGGCAAGGTTGAGAGCTCAAAGTACCGAGCCAACTTCTGTACACTTTTGTCCCCGATGGGTAAAGAAAACCAAGGCATTTTCTCCAAATATTGCTTGAATGATTCTTCATCATCATCAAGTGGCACCAACACAATCTCGAAGTTCTCTCCATTTGCTTTTAGCTTCTCATGAGCCTCCACAAGTTTTGGAGTAAATTCTACGCACGGACCGTACGAGAACAATGAGAAATAGAGAGCCACTATCTTCCCTTCTAGTTCAGAAACGGGCACCTTGATTTATGCACACATCAATAACAAAATTCAGATTGTGCAACAATTCATGCAGAATTCATAAAAATACGATACTAGTAAGTCAGTTTCATAAACAAGTAGCAGCACTGAAACTTACCTTCTCTCCATCATTTGAAATTACAAAGTTGCGCGAGCGGGTGACCAGGATTGTTTTCAAGGACTGATCCCTTCTGGCAGCTTCTTCTTGATCTTTCAGCTCTTTCAACTTTTCCGGCGTAAAAGGGTACGCATCAGCTCCGTACTCCTGAATAATCCCAACTCCACCGTCACTCAAAACTTTACCATCTTCGCCAAGGATCACAAGATGGGGTATCCCTCTAACTTTGAACAACTCATCCACGCGATCGCGCGCCTCTGAATCAGAGAACGGAATTGCAAGCCATGGCATCTTCGCGAAGTACTCTTCGAATGACTCATTGTCTTCATCAGCGGAGATAAATACAATCTCAAAATCACCTTTTGGAGAGAGTTCATTGTAGGCCTCAACCAAAGCTGGGGTGAATCGTTTGCACGGACCGCACCATGATGCAGAAAAATACAGCCCAAGCTTTTTCCCCTTCAAGCTCTCAACCTTAATCTGCAAATCCAAAACTTGACATATGATTCCTCTCTTATATCATCCCATCGCCAATATAACGATCGAAACTAACCCCTCCACACCTCTAAATTTTGTTTTCCAGATAGTTCAGCGAGCCTTTGAAATTAGTCTCTCTAAACCAATCACTATTCAAGTTGATACATGGTTCCGAAAAAATCACAATTCAAAGACAGTAGTTACATCATAATCCAAACCGTTTATTTTCATAATTATCACTTAAACATCATCCCTGTTCGAAATTAATCAAATTAAAGACAGTTTAGTAAAACAATATGTATCAAATAGTTGGAGGGGTTGAGGAACTTAGGGACTGTTTGCCATCTTTCCCCAAAACAACCAAAAAGAATTCATCTTAAATCAGTTTTTCTTAAAATCCGAGAATTTGTTTTGATATGGAAAAGATCCACAAAGTCGAGAGGGAAACAGCCCAGATCGTACGCTAAGGTCCCTAAGCAATCCCATAACTTCAGTTTGCACAAACAAATGCTCAGTTCAGTAAACCGCAGAAATAAAAATTCAACCCAACAGAGGATCGAAAAAAATAGGTGAAATTTTACCTGATCACCATTGTTACGGACAAGAAAGTCCCTCTCGGAAGACGAAAGAAGCGAGACAAAGTCGTGGGGTTCGGCGCCGACCAGCTCGGCAGCTTCAACTTCGCCGTCCGACATTTTTGATCTTTAGGATGTTAGGTAGGGATTTCGAACTTCGAATTCACCGGAGGTCGTGTGAATTGTGAAAGCGAGTAGTGTGGGGGAAACCCATGGTGGGGTGTATTTATATTGCGAGGGAGTCTAGAATTCTCTCTTGCATAGGTTTGCGTACGAGCTCCGTTGGATGCGTCAGCATGTACGCGTCAGCGTCACCCCACTCAGATCTCGAGAAATTTTTAATTGTCACTGTACACATATTGTCTATTTCACATCACCTTGTTTTTTTAAGGCGCAATTGCAATCTTCGTACTTAAGTTTCCAAGTGTGAACATTGGAAAAAAAAACAGAGTGTACCTGGACCACGAGATCATCAACATCGACTTGATGGAATCATTGACCTTTCCGGGTCGTCAAGCGTAAAATTAAAACCCGTGCTCTTTATGGGCTTTGGCCCGTTTTGATTGTAGACAAGAGCCCAATCTGGCATACCTAGTATTTGGTTTGATGTCAAACCAAAAAGCAGCCACATTCTCTTTTTAACCGAAACTGTTGCTAGTTTGGTTAAACTCAAATTTATTTTTAATTTGGTTAAACTCAAATTTATTTTTTAGCACAAACGAAATTGTATACTAATCCAAATGGTAAAAGAGATTAAACCTATAATGTTGTGAGTTTGGGAAGAAAAGCCAGATAATCCATCACTAATAAAAATTTGTAACTTTATGTTTTCTATTGGATTTTATGCAAAGTAGAGAGAAAGACGTGTTCAAAATTCTGTACATGTCTTTTTTTCTCTATCTGTGGTTTAAATTTAGGTCACAAAAGTTAAGTTATTATTTTGTATTATAAAGGTGGATGTTCCACTGAAGAAATAGGCATCCATAACCAATAGATGTTGAATTTTGTGCTGCCAGCCTTGTGTAGCATGTGCTATTTTCACAATCCTTAACCTTAGCAGAGAAGTATACGTTTTTCTATATAAAAGCCTATTTAAGGCACACATATTGTCTATTTGACATCACCTTGTCTATTTAAGGCACAATTGCAATCTTCGTACTTAAGTTTCCAAGTGTGAACATTGGAAAAAAAAAACAGAGTATACCTGGACCACAACATCATCAACATCGACTTGATGGAATCATTGACCTTTCCGGGTCGTCAAGCGTAAAATTAAAACCCGTGCTCTTTATGGGCTTTGGCCCGTTTTGATTGTTGACAAGAGCCCAATCTGGCATACCTAGTATTTGGTTTGTTGGTAGTTGTCTGCGTTTGGTTGGATAAGGTATCAGATTCGACTTTTGTAAATGAAATATGTATTTTGTGATAAGTTTGATATCTAGTTGTGACTAGCCCATTACAGCGATGTAATTTTATTGTGGTTCTGTAGATGCATTACATTGTATAATTTTAGTTGAAGTTAAGGTCATAAGCCTTGAGCCCATCAGGCCCAAAAATCCCGAAATGCCTCTCAAATTCTTCCCCATACTTCTCATTCTCATCAAACAAATCAAACAAGAAAACCTCCACTCCAACCCCCGGCCTCCTCGGCGTCCCAACCCCTTCCACCGCCCGTCTCACCACCTCCGCATTGTACGCCCTCGAATTCTCCACACTAGCGGCCTCCCCTCCGCCGGTCGGCCACCCCGTCTCCGAAACCACCACGGGAACTCCAACAACTCCCTCCCTCTCCATCGCGCTCACAAAAGCATCCACACTCGCGTCGAAAAGATTACTATACACCAACTCGCCGTCGTTAACCACCTCACTGGTGGCTCGAAACAACGCGTATTCAAGAGAGACGTAGTTCTTGTTGCGTAGGTAGCTAAAGTAGGGGTAGGAGTTGACCATGAAGGGAGAGTTCGTGTCGCGGAGGAAGCGGAGGAGGGGGAGGAGAGAGGGTTGGACGGAGGGGTCGAAGGAGGCTGAGGAGGGAGGGTATGAGGCGGACAGAACGGAGGCGGCTTGTGGAGAAGAGAGCTTGATGGAATTGTCAAGGCCTAGGGTTTGGAGGGCTTGATGAAGATTGAGAATGGCGGGAAGGACGTGGGGAGTGTAGTAAGGGTCTTTAAGGAAAATCTCGTTGCCAACGGCGATGTAACGGATTTGGTTTGCGGGGATGTGAGCGAGGATGTTTGATTGGAGCCAGTCGAGGGTGGTGGCGACAGAGGAGGAGGCGAGGGTGGGGAGGAGTTCGTTGGGGACGCCGATGGTGAGGTGGATTGTTGGGGTGGCGGAGAAGGAGCTGAGGATGGCGGGGTCGGTGTTGAAAAGGCGGACGGATGAGATTCCGTTGTCTTGGAGGATTTCGAGGACGGTGGAGGGTGGCGGGAGATTGTTGGCTACTCGGCCGTAGCAAATTCCAATTGGTTCTGCTACTGCTGAACCTACAAATGTAATTACAAAATCAGTTTATTGAAACTTAATTTAGTTATTTAGTGCATGCCTTGCCATGCATAAATTCATGCAACTATATATATTTGTATCAAAATTAGATTGACGTTTATAACTCAGTTTACTAAGAGTATTTTCTCTTTACACTCGATATCCCAATTTGCTTCTTACCTTCCTGAATCGTATCAACGAAAGTAATAGACAAAAGAGAATGAATATGAATTTTACCTAATGAGTGTGAGAGAAGATAGAGAAGGATGAGGAGATGATTATGATCAAATTTCTTTGGCATTTTAGTTAATTTGAAGAATTGACCCCAATCAAGCTGATATGCAGAGTTAGTACTTAATTAATTGCTTGCTGAAATTTATTTTAATTAAATTGGGATGCTAAGCTATGATTTGTTTCGGTTAATTATGTTGTTTTGATTTTGGTTTTAAAGTAGTTTGTGCTTTCGTTTTGGGCTTTCTAGTTTAAGACCATGTTTTGGTCATGATTTTGCTTGTTTCACCTACTAAATTACAGTTTCTCATCTTCTTATTGAAGGATTTAAAAAAAAAAAAATTTGATACGACAACTGACTTACATCATTGATGAGACACTCTCATAAAGAATGAGATTATGTGCATTAGCTATTGTAAAGCTAAATTAAAACTAAATACAAAAAACTCAGAAATAACTTAATCAATCACGTAATTGAGCTGTTTCTATATGTGGTCCCACAGTAACCTTGAGTGTTTGGATAAACACACTTTTTGACCAGCCAGCGCCCATTGAAATAAAATTAGGATTGACTAGAGTCACACGTTTGAGCTGATTTTTTGACATTCAAACCATGCCAGGGCTTATTATGTTTGTTAGAACTTAGGAGGTGTTAGATGTAAAGACATTCCTTTTCTACATGGTAGGTTTAAGGAAAGGGTTGAGGTAGGGATTAGACCCGTTAATGACATATTTTCAAATTTCGAGTGAACAGATCACTCTTAAGCTAACTCTATTTCCTCGTACGTTACTATAGTACTGCATTATATATTAATTGATGAACGTCATGACAAAATAAAAATAAGAAACAATTATTGAGACTTCAAAATTTTAATTGTGTACTTCTCAAACGAGTATAACAATTCCCAATTAGTGTCACATATAATGTGTATACACTCTTAGCTTTTCTCTAATAATAATAATAATAATAATAACCTAAATCCAAACTGAACCCACGTGGCAGAATCGTTCCTTTATAAAAAAAAAAAAAGGGAATAAAGATGGCAATGAGTGAGCACTGAGTAAAATGCTTCATGATATTTTAAATTATAAAGGCTGGCACTAAAAGCACCAATTTTTAAAATACCATTTCATTTATTTTTTGTAAAGTCTCACTTTGATACTTATTTATTCACCACAAATAACAAATTTTCAAACAAGTTGATGTCTTGACAATTATTATGTTCAAATTTGCACCCTAAATGATTTTTGGATGAACATTTTTTTCTTTTTGAGAAATGCTAAGGAGATTATTTCAAAGTAAAACTCTTCGTGGACTCTCTGCCACCTCACTGTTGAACATTAACTCTCGTATCAATATTATAAAACATTGACAAAAAAAAATTAGATGACAGATAGTTCATGAAGTCATATTTTTTTAAAGAGTCTCTTTAGCATTTATCTTTTTTTTTTTGGGTAAAATAATTTTGGATGAACATATTAAAACAATCATATGTAAGTGCAATAACAGTTTGGAAAGATGTACTTATATATTCCCAGATCAAAGGTTGAGATGGATATGTGCTGGATTGATTCCAATCATATGCTCAATTATGCGATTCCCTAGCAAACAAATGCTACTTTTATTTCTCAAGGGGGCCTTCTGAGAAACACCAATGCACTGTCCAAACTCTAAAGGCTCCAAAATCTTGCTTTCTCTCCATACAAAGCAATCTCTCGCAGCTCCTTCTTCCACAGTAAAGAGATCAACAGGGAATATCTTTACTTGTCTCTTTATTAAAGAAAGTTAATTTCCTACTTTTTTAACACAAATACCAAACAATTGAATCCCGGTGTTAAAGTAACGCTATTTAGCCACATAAAATTCATCACACCGTTGACTATAATGCATGGATATGAACAGAAGATACGGTACGATACGAAGATACGTCAAATTAACAAGAAAAATTTGTATGATTCCGAAAGAATACGACATGACATGAAACGGAAATACGAGATAATACCATCGTGGCCATGTATAGTAGGCTGACACGCTCTCATATTATGTTGATTTTAATATTAATATTCGCATGGCCCAATCTCACATGCAATCATATTAATGTTCTTGCTTGATCCATGGGTAAACCCAATTCTCTCCCTTTGTCTGCACTCAAAGAACAAAGACCTGCCGAGACTTTAACACTAATGAATCCCTAAATCCCATATCCTCTGTATTATCCTATCCATACCATCATCATGTCCTCCTTGCAGCCCCAGCAGCCGCAGCAGCCGCCTGTTGGCCCTGTTCTTGTTTACCCTAACAATGTCAACAAGCAGCCTTCATCTTCCCACCATTCAAACGGCTCATTCGGGACTGTTTTCATCGTGCTGGCCGTTATAATCGTCATCTCTGCCATCGCTTGCTTTCTAGGAAGGCTCTGCAACCGCCGCCTCAACAGCTCGAGACCCCATAGGCAACCGCAGCATAACTTTCGTCCCAAGAAAGAAGCTGGCCGTCCTGATGGCGGTGGTGGAGATCATCACATGGAGTTTGGCAGGGCTCCAAGCTTTCGAGCAGGCCCGAAAGTAGCAGACGTCGAATTCGGATTCGATAGGAAAAACCCGAATGCTAATAGCAGCAGCAGAGGAGAGGGCAGAGGATCCATGAATCATCATCACAACAAACCACATCATAACGGAAATGGTGAAATGGATCATCACATGAAGGGTGAAATGAACCAGCATCCTGGCGGCGACGGCGAGCATCACGTAGGAAGGGGAGATCCCAGAGCCAGTGGATGAAATGATGATCAGTTTAGTAACTTGTTGTAGCTGGATTGGCTTTCCTTTCTAAATTAATCTTCCTGTTTTCTACGTTCGTGTTATTTTTTTTTATTTTCTTTTATTTTTAATTTGTTTCCAACTCTGAAACTTCAAGTGCTAATATAGGTAATGTTAAAAGGTTTGTGGCATATTATGGACTAGTGTACAAATTTATGGCATGGCATGATCTTCAATCACAGAAGGCCAAAACGTTGATCAATGATCTACACTCTTTGCATAGATAAAAAAACAAAATAACTTCTCTCATAAAAATGAAAGTGGAAAACCCTGATCGTTACATGTATTAGTAATATCACGTGACTGTTATACTAAAAAAATGCAACGGGCTTATTCTAAAGTGAAAGAGTTGTTTAAAACAGGGACGAGAAGATAAGTGTCTCAAACCAACCATTCAATGTCATATGAGAAATTTAAAACACGCGGCATCTTGTTACTAATTTATAATGCCACAGTTGCATCCTGAAAATTGTAGGTAAGTCTTTCTCCATTTTCAGATTTCCGCCCAAACAAAATGGAACCAACCACTGTCCATGCCCCGATCAATTATATTGACGACAAATTCACCAACAAGCAACAACAGTTCGTAAGAAGATTTTTTACGAAATAATCAAAATGATTTACGGTGGACAAATTCAAAGATAATTCGTATCGATTTTCATTGTCATGGACTAAAGTAAGAAATTATACATATGATCATTTTTTCTCAAAAGCCTTGAATAAATTCACTGCAAATATACCCAATCTTTCATGGAACTTGGGCTTAGGCTGATGTTATGTGTATGTATAAAACAGCAAGTAGGCTGTCATCATGTATCTGGGCCTTAAGCCCAGACCCAGTAAGAGGCCCAATTATATGACTGGCTTCATCTGTACACAACTGCCTCAAACAGTACTGTTGAGGAATTATCAGAGAATTGTAACCGTCCGGCGAAAGACGGACAACGTATACTGAGATGATATGTACCTTCTAGCTAATATTTTTTTTCCTAAATTTTGTTTTTATCCTCCACCACAATTACATTTGGGTTTCTTTCAATATTTCCACCTCAAAATATTGCATTACCACGCTTCTTACATAAATTTTAGTGATTTTCACGCTTTCGTTTTTTCATTATGCACTCTATCTTTATTTTTGTCTGTTTAATTTTCTTTGCTTTATTCAATCAAGGTTTAACAAGAAAGCTGAGTGCACGGGAGAAAGGAAAGTGTAAAAATTGTAATGCTACGTGTACCGAACCCAATTCACCACACATACATGAGAGATGAGCCTGCATTTTTTTTTTTACTCAAGAAATGATTGTTTTGGAAAAATTATGACTATAGACCCGACGATTTTACCAAGTTCTATTTTGCATTTATGTATTATTTTTAGACAATGCAATGTTCCAAAATATGTTTGAGGGAATTCAAACTTAAGTGAAGGGGACAAACACAACCAATTAATCTAATTGATGTAAGTTCATTCATTTCGACTGTCATGATTCAAGATTAGACCCTTTTTGTTTATTAAAAGGATGACTCTAAGCTAATAAAACTCTCTACTTTACGAATGACAAATGAAAACGTCTATTGTACGCAGTCTTATCTTACTTTAAAAATAGATTGCTTATTAACCATTTCGATTCTTCTTACCCAAGAAAGAAACACTTTAGTATCTTTTTTACCTGTTGCTGTTAAGGGTAGCTTTCAATTCCATTGGGATCGTTTGAACCATTCGGTGGTCGTTTTCTGGACACTGGCTTTAGTCAGTCAAAACTGTCCCTCTCTCTCTCTCTCTCTCTCTCTCTCTCTGCCGGTGGTACAGATTGCCACTGTCACAGATTTGCCCCTCTGATCAAAACGATTCACTCCCAGGGTCCCCATTCCAAAAGCAGAGAGAAGTTTGTTAGCCTTGTCGTGTACCATCTACCCCAAAATTCATTAGCGTGGACTCACCACTCCAACCCATTAGTCACAGTAAACCGTCACAAAAAGGAGGAGAAGGAAAATCAATGAGATTGATAGGTTTGGAGGGAGCAATGGAAAGGCTTCGACCCCTCGTAGAAGCCAAGCAATGGGACTACTGTGTCGTCTGGAAACTCGGCGACGACCCCTCCAGGTAATAGTACCACCAGAACCCCACGTCCAATCTTTTTTTTTTTTTCTTTTCGTTAAAGGTTTGAATTTGTACTTTTTATGTGCTTATTGAAAATTTGCAGATTTATTGAGCTGATGGGTTGCTGCTGCGGCGGCGGGTACGACGGCGGTACTGTCAAAGTGGAAGAAGGAGAGAGCGATGAGACTCGGGTTTGCAGAGATGGGTTTCTGAAGCACTCGATCAGGACTAAGGCTTGTGAGGCGCTTGCTCAGCTTCCTTGTTCCATGCCTCTGTATTCTGGGTAAGCTTTTAGCTCTCTTTGTTTTGGGTTGCGTTTTATGTGTTTGTGTTTTTGCTTATGAGAGATTAAACGCAGGATTCATACGGAGGTGGTGATATCGATGCAACCCAGGTGGCTCTGTGGGCATCCCAATGCCTCGGCTTCAAATCCTTCTCAATCTCACGTGGGTACCCCACAAGTCTCTCACTTTTTTCTTTTCTCATCACTTTTTCTCGGCAACCAAACAGTACGTAGGCTTTGTGTTTTAAAATATGGGCTTTCGAGGTTGGTCACAATCATTCAAATAGTTGCATTGTTTTCAGTGAAAACAGAGAAAACCCCCAGCTCCAGGCTTCTGAAAGTGCCTCTCTAAATTGTTTACTGAAAAATGATCTTTTCATTTTCTGTTTCGTTTCCTAATTTTCCCGGAAACCAAACAGCTCATTAGATGTTTTCCTACACTGGGTGGGAGTTGGACATTCTTCTTAACATGGAATAATCTTACTTTTGACAGGATTCAACTGGAACCCGAGTATTGATCCCAATGCTTAGTGGCCTTATTGAGCTCTTCTCCACAAAGAACGTACGATTTTAATTCCTGTCTTTTCTAATTGTATTCAGACTGCGGTATACATTTTCTCCAACTTGAATAGCGTACATTTCGCTTTTCAGATTCCAGAAAATCGAAAGATGGTAGAGTTGTTTATGGCTTCATTTAATGTCTCTGTAAAACAAGAAGTCATATCTGCACATGATTATGCCAGTGTGAGCCTCAATGCTAGTGAACCACAAAGGGTGCTACCTTCTTTGAGTTTTGCAAGCGTCATTCCTAGGCCACACGTTTTCCCCTCAGTTTCCCCATCGACCTCCTGCCCTGAGGGATCATCCAGTGGTTCGAACCCTTCAAGTCATCAACATCCATTGCTGTCTTCGCACTCTAAAAAGCCCAAGTGTGGCGACAACTTGTTCCAGCAACCAGCAGGCTTTGCTTCGGGCAGTGGCAGTGTCAGTGTGGAAGAGGAACATAATGCAAAGGTTAACAGGAAACAAAGCGGGCACTACCGATCCAAGAATCTCATAGCTGAGAGAAATAGGAGGACGAAGATCAAAGACGGGCTCTTTGCTCTGCGTTCTCTAGTCCCGAAAATAACCAAGGTTGAGACCCTCTTATCTATGAAATACTTTTTCTTTGCTTTTTATTTATCTTTTGATCTTATCATCCGTCCGTTGAATTATTGTAGATGAATACAGCTGCTATTGTAGGAGATGCTATTGAATATATAGAAGAGTTGCAGAAGAAGGAGAAAGAACTTCAAGATGAGCTCAGGGAACTTGATGAAGAGGAGGACCTCACCAAGACCAAAGCGGATATGAAAGTTTTGGCCTTGGACGAGAGAAAAGAAGGCAGAATTTGCTTGACTTCTGCAGAGCAAAACAAGAGTTCCTCCAGTTTTGTCCGAAAAAGTCCAACCGTTGTATGCATAGCTTTTAATTTATCATCGCACCTACTTGAGCTTTCACATCCAACTTACACACTAGATACGTTTCAGTTCATTTATGTCCTGCTTTTTCTTAGGTGCAAGTGGAAGTGAACCAGATTGGCAAAAGAGATTGCTTGATTAAGCTGTTCTCTGAGCATAACCGAGGCGGGTTTGCAAGGTTGATGGAGAATATGGATTCCTTAGGACTTCAAGTTGTTGATGCCAATGTCACCACATTCGACGGAAATGTCCTAAATATTCTCAAGGTTGAGGTAATATTCCAATAAAGAAAATTCATCTTGTATTTGAACCTTTCATAAGAAATCATGACTTATCGAGTGAGTAAGAACAATTTATTTTGCTCATTTTTCTTAAATACACATTGCATTGTTGTGTTCATCCACAGGCAAACAAAGACATTCAGGCAAAGAAATTGAGAGACAGTTTAATCCAGCTAACAAGGGAGACAAATCAGACTGTTCATAAAGGGATAATCTGATCGATTATCGTTGATTTCAGAATACCAAAGGTTTCATCCAAGAACATCTAAACAGCTCCTTTAGCCATGTCAAAGTATGGAAGATTATTCTTCTTTCATTTATCGTCGGAAGTATGGAAGTTTTGGAGGCCAACATGACAGGTTTTTCCATTTCATCTCCTCATATATGAGCAAACTCATTCTTCAAGGACCTTTAAAAATAGATTACTGGGTCTAATGAAGTACAATTACAGTAAAATATTCTGCTAATGATTGCATCGTCGATTAATCAATGCTAAATTCATATGATTGATACATTCCGAGATCCCAAAAGTGTGTAAATACAAAAATTAGGCACATTTAATTGAAATCTTATTTCTCTAACTCTATTATCAATACAGATTCTTCGTATTAATGACTAAAAAAAGTACCTTGAGTAAACTTTACAAGCTCTTCCCTGCTGGTAATGCGTCTAGGGAACGACCTTCATCAAGGAAAAATGGAGAAGAAAAAAAACAAGCAGCAGCTTAATTTACACTAATATGTCAGATTTAGTCAATAAATTTAACGAATGTGGTCTACTGTCTCCCTGTTTCTTTCGCTCTCTCTCTCTCTCAAACTCTCTGTGGAGTACCATGAGTTAACAATGTCAAGATGACGAGTGTGTGGACATTCAGAAATCAATTCACAATTATTTCGCCACTCTTTCTATTCAGAACCGTCTGCCTTGATTTCTACTGATTATCTGCTCACCACCACGCGTGGTAAAAGCTCGAGTATCTGATTCATCACTTGAAGGATCCTGGCGAGTCCATAAACTTTGGGGTCCTGATACCTCTCTGGAAGTGAAATCTGCACTGGATATCTCTGAGCTGCCTCCGCTTCCTAATGCCATCCTTCTGAATCTATTAATGTCTTCATTGTACTGGCCAGAGTCATATGCAGTACTCTGCCCAACTTTCACTCCGTTCGTTAGATCAGATAATTCGCCTTCACAGTCCAATGCTCTTACCACCTGAAAAATAAATCATCCAGTAAGTCTGTAGTGGTGACAATAAGTCCAATACGCAAATAATTGTCATCATTGTTCTGTTTATTAGTATTCACCTGCGCCATTCGTGGTCGTTTTATAGCAGAATGACGCACGCACGCAGCTGCAGCCTCGATCATTCTGAACATTTCACCCTCCACATAATGTTTCTCAAGCCGAAGATCTACTAATTCACTCAAATCTCCAGTTTCAAGGGCTTGAATAAGAAGCGGACGAGCCTGCAAAATTTTAGACAGAAATTTATTGAATGTGAAAACAAAGTGGATTGCTAAATCAGTGACGAGCTGCATTTTGACATGTTTGCAAAGCGAAAGGTGTTCATACCCATTCAACCAAACTCTCATCCCCTAAAGGTCGACTTGGATCAACAGGTTTCCGCCCAGTTACAAGCTCTAGAAGCACAACTCCGAACGAATATACATCTGATCTGTCTGTCAATTTGCCGCTATTTGCATACTCAGGTGCCATGTACCTGAAACCAAATCGAACATAAGTTCCAAGGTTGTAATTTAAGTGTCACAGATGAGCAATGCGGTCATCAGGCAATAGTTCCCGAGTTTACAAGGTCTGTTTTACCCGAATGTTCCCATGACCCGAGTGGATACGTGAGTATTCATGTCGTTTGTAAGTTTGGCAAGCCCAAAGTCTGCAACCTGTGTTTGAAGAAATTCAAGATTTAGAAACTAGAGGCTCGCTGTCATAAAAACAAAATCAGTACAACATGAAATGAACAGGTATAGACATGCCTGTGCTTCAAAGGCATCATCCAGCAGAATGTTTGCCGATTTAATGTCTCTGTGAATGATTTTTGGATGGCCTTCAAACAAATCGTACAAGGAAAATGGACAAAGTGAGATAATTTGGACAGAAAGCGCTGACAATAGCCACTGAGGGAGTGGGCAAAAGGCCTACAAGCAGCTAATGAGGCGCGTAAAAGATGCATACCTGTGGCTAATAGCATTATTAGCCACTGATACGTCTTTTACCCACTCCATTATGTACCGCTAATGTCAGTGACTATTATCGGATCTAATAACATAAAGTCACAAAGATGCATATAGGTACGTACAGTCTTCGTGTAAATATGCCAAGCCTTTTGCTGACCCCAAAGCAATCTTGAGTCTCTTGGTCCATTCCAACACCGGCATTCCGGCACCTGAAATTAGATAACAAATCAACATTTTGAAATACCATAACAAGTAGCTGAATATGGGAGAAATAAAACTAATAACATCAAAAGATGAGGTTAATTAGACTGGATCACCTACCATGCAAATGGTGCTCAAGAGTTTTATTGGGAACAAATTCATAGATAAGCAATCTTTGCTGTTCAGAGATGCAATATCCCACCAGAGAGAGCAAGTAACGATGATGCACGCGACTAATAATCTCAACTTCAGCCCTAAATTCCTTCTCTCCCTGTCCGCTACCAGCCTTGAGCTGCTTGACTGCCACAACTCTTCCGTCCGGCATCCAGCCCTTGTACACACATCCGAAACCACCCTCACCGAGAACGTTTTGACGTGAAAATCCATTCGTTATCTCCATCAACTCTTCGTAGGTGAAATGAACCTTGTTAGCAGCAATGAGACCGGAATCTCCAGAACTCTGCGGGGAAGGTCCGGGCTGTCCACTCGAATAGAAGCTCTCTGTTGGACCAGAAGCTGCAGAACTCTGTTGCTGCGCATGATAATATGCACCTGCATCACATACGAGGCACAATTATTGAGCTCATTCTACGTACACTTTATATTACCCTTATGTTAGACCACCACTAGAAGAAAAACTGAGTATAGCTAGTGCGGTATTAGCCACTACAAAATAATATTATCTTTACAATGTCATTACAGAATAGGGTGTATAAATGAGTCAACAATGTACACAATTAACGGACAATCTTTACCTGGAGTTGATAAGTTAGTGCCAGGGGGACCAGGGGTGGGAGGCATGTAATTTGGGGGGTATGGTTGGGCCTGCTTCTTTCTCTTCCTTACAAACACAACAATGAGGGCTACCAAGGCAATGAGGAAAACTCCAGCTAACGTCAAGCCAATGACAGTGCCTGTATGCCTGCTACTACTACCCCCTGAGTCGTCTGAAGCTGCAGACCGACTTCTGGTTGAGGGAGGGGAGAGGGTGGGGATGGAATTAGCAGGGCGAGGGAGAGGCTGAGTTGTAGTTCCTGAACCTGGAACCGCTGGAGGGCTAGGCACTGTAGGAGGAGATGGGGTGGTGGGGTTGGTTGAAGGTGTACCTGGAGGTGGAGAGGCTGGAGGCGACTGAGAGTCACTAGGTGAGGATTGAGAGGAGCCTCCGCCTTGTGATGAATCAGTTGGTGGTGATTTAGATGATGAACTGCCGCCAGAGGATGATGGTTGAGGAGCATTCTCATCGGAAGAACCGCTAGGTGGCGGTGGAGAAGCTGGAGGAGAAGGCGACGATGATCCAGATGGCGATCCTTTGTCTTTAGAGGGTGAAGGTGGTGGTGAGCGACGAGGAAGAGGTGACTTTGGTGGCGATGATGACGGTGGTGGTGAAGACGGAGGTGGTGACGATGGTGGAGGTGATGATGGCGGCGGAGATGGTGGTGGTGGTGAAGGTTTGGGGGATGGTGAAGACTTTGGGGCAGGTGAGTCTGATTTTGGAGGCGGAGACTCTGATTTCGGAGGGGGCGCTTGTGATGGCGGAGGTGGGGAAGGCGTAGACGGTGTTGATTTGCTGTCCTCGGTACTATCGTGGGGCTGCGCGGTGATCTTGCTGTCACTTAACGTTGCCGCGATTGGTGAGTCATGATGAGGTGGTGAATTAGGGTCAGGAGGGTGAGATTCATGCTCATTTGAGTCCGACATAATTCTCCTTCCTTTAATTCGTAACCTCTCTCCCTTTTTCTTTCTATCAAGGTTTCCTCCTTCCCAATTTCCCCTGTAATAATTAGTTTAGCACAAGATTAATTAACTAAACCTTTCATTAAATCCAATATTTACCAGAGGAAAAAAAGGCCTAAACAAATAATAATAATAATAAACCCAATAATCCTATGTAATGCGGCAAAGGTTTGAAGCACGCAAAAAACGAAAAAAGCAACAAGAACCTGTACATGCAATAATGCAACTTTTACGTTGGATAGGTTTGCATGGATGCGGTAGCAGCTACGTACATACTTCACGTACGTACAATTGGCCTCAACTCCGTCTGCATGCAAGCAACCATGCACGTACGTACGATTAAATAAAAACCTATCTCTCTAATTCAAACAAATTAATTGTGTTTGCGTTCCGAGAGAGAGAGAGAGAGCGGAATTAGAGAGATTATACAGAGATGGATACAGATCGAGAGGGTGGTTGTGAGAGAACTGAAAAGCATTCAACACCACCCACACCACCACCTAATGCCACCAAAAACAACCAAATTAAAAATAAAGAAAAATGATTTGAAAAAGGTAAAAAAAAACAATCCCGAAAATTTCTCTCTTGGTTTTTCTTATTAAGGTGTTTTTTGTATGTGTGTATTTTGTGGTTTTTTTGGGTTGGTTAAACCCCAACTGTCGCTCTCTTATTTCTGAGCTGCTGCTCCTCCTTGTATGTCGGGTTACCGTCCAACCTAAACGGGATGGTGGGTAATGCTTTTGTGTCACGCCAAGTCGTGCCAGTCGGGTCGAGCAGGATCGGAATCGGCGTCGTGGTGAATGTGTTTGTTCCTCTAACTCAAACTCGATTTCAATCTCATTTTTCTTCCTCTAACTCAAAAGTCGTCATTTTATTCCATAAAGCTTAAAATCCACTCCAATTTGCCCCACCCCCGGGAAACCCAATTTTGCCTCCTAAAACTCAAAAGTCGACGTCTGACTCTATAAAACTAAAAATTCGCTCCACATCACCTTAATTATGTTGATTTCATTAGGTAAGTTTCGTTTGGGTGCACTAGGCTAATCAATTTTTATTTTTTTATTTCTTTCATCTCTACAACTCAAGCACATCCATCCAAAAATTCCAAAATTTTAATTTCTTCTTTTAAACTTAATATTTTCTCTTAAAAGTTGACTGTTAACGCATAGTGAAGATTTATAATCAAATCCACTTACACATGTGGCATAGTCTTATTGGGTTGTGGGTCCCATAAATGTTTCAGGAGGTCATTTTTGAGTTTTAGTAAGAAAGAGAGAGAGTCCACTAGTTAAAGTGGAATGGATTTTGAGTTTTAGGGAATAAAATGATGATTTTTGAGTTACAAGAGTAAACTGAGATCAAAATCGAGTTCCAGAAAGTATAGCTAAAATAAGCATAAATAATGCTCATCGATTTTTTTGAGGAAAGATCGTGTTTTTTCTTCTTCTTTTCGCTAAGAGAGGAAAGATAATGTCTCCCTACTAATAGAATTTTTTTTATTATCATTAAAGGGAGGAGGGATGAAGAGATTGGAGGGTTCGAAACTATTATAATAATTTAAGAAAGAGAGAAGTTTCGAACCTGGGCACATGTGTAGAAAACCAACACCCTATCCACTAAGATATTGGACCGCATGCGTAATACTAGGTAACCCAACTTAATATGTACTTTAATTCTAGTTAAAATTCAACTAATAATTGCAATAAAAGAATTTATGATGTAAAATATGTCACATAATTTGTTGTATAAATTTGGTGTATACAGCACCACCCATTTGCTACAAAAATTGTACTTTTGAATGGTAATATCCACGAATTATGGGATCCCAAATGGGTATCTTATTACGTGTCTCAAAAACACCAATTACCAAATCAAGAGTATAGTAAGAATTTAAGAATGTGCATAGCAACATCAATGATAAGTATTAAAGGGATTGCAAAAGCAACAACTTAAAAAAGATAAAATAAACTTGACAAAAATAGCAAAGAGAAACCAAAAAACTCACATCACTAAAATGTAATATGACTGTTCTTACGAATCAAAGTTACATTGCCAAAATAAAAACCAGCGCCATATTGCCAAAGAGAACTTGTAGAACAATGGGCAAATTTGGGAGAGATTATCTTTAGCAATCTAAATGTGCATCACATCATAACACTCAAACACTAATTTGAAGGTTGAAAATCTCTTAGAATCTACATTCGACATCACCCATTAATAAGTAATTTTCTTCATAATTTGATACTTTACGTGTTTCTTACTACGATTATCAGCATGGCCTCAAGCACACTACACTTCTTAAGTGATTTTTAAACCAACAAGAATTTTAAATTCAATTTATTCAGGGAGTTATTTTCCCTCAAATAGCACAAAATACCATATACAATTTTGAAACCTCTGTTGCTTGGAACTAAAGAAAAGATGAAGACATGTCACGTGACCAAAACAACACTTTTTTTTTTTTTGGGTACCCCCACGTGCGATAAAAACGAACAATTCTCTATAGCCCACGTCCCAATTGGACCATGGACCCACTCAAGGTCCAATCCAAATTTTATTTATAAACTCTTATTTATATTAAATTTTATTAAATATTTCCTTACGCAAATTGGAAACCAAATCCAAATCTGAGTAGGAAAACTTGCTGCGAAAGTAAACGGATGAAAAACAACCCACGTCCCGCATGACCGGCATTAAATTCCCGAAATTACCAAACCACCCTCCCACCAAACCCGCAGATACCTAAAATATCCCTATCAACGGTCCACAAAACGGTCCCTTCCCGGGCGGCATATCTAATTTGCCGCTGTGCAAATTAGACAATCCATACAATTCAAAATCCTATTTTCTAGAGGCCACGAAAGGTTCCCACCGCCTGAGACTAGTTACGCACAGTGACTCCGCCGTAAATTAAAACTCTAAACCGCCACGAATCTCCGAAGTGCCTCCGATAAATAAAACCTTTCCTGATCCATTTGTCCCGGATTCTCAGATTTCGAACCGTTTCTTGCTTCTGGATTTTTTTTTTAAATTTTGTATTCAGAGTTATTTGTAGTTATTTTTCTTTCAATTTCTCGCCGATCCGGTCGCTTAATTCGTAAGTTTAGCAGCGATGTCGACCGATGAGTTTGAATTCGAAGACCAAATCTCGATGACTATTGATAATGGCGAAGAAATTCTGGATTCTGGGTCTGATGGGGGCGATTCGAACGACGCAGTTTCGGGTCGGTTTGGGGTTTTCACCCGGAGCGGGATGGTCCGGGTGGACGACGAGAGTTTCGAACACGAGATCATCAGGAAGAGCTTTGTTTTGGGCATGGGTTTGGCCGGGAGGGACACGAATATTGTGGCGGTGCACAAGAACTTGAGCTCCGATCCTACGAGGAGGGCGAGGTTCGAATCGTTCAAGATTTTCATTCAGGCGGTGGCTCGGAAATGCGGCGGGAACGCCAACGTTAAGTACGGCTGGTACGGCGGATCGAAGGAGGAGCTTTGTGATGTTTTGATCCATGGCTTCAGTCGGTCCAGGGAGCCTGCTCCAAATGAAGTGTCGTACGGTGTCGGTGTTCATATGATTCCTGCCGAATTTACATGTGATGGGTGAGTTTTTTTATTTTTACCTCTTGTTTGTGTTTGATCTTTGAGAAATTTGCTATCTTTGAAATCGAAGCGCTTCATTTTTATCGAAGAATTGATGGGTTGTATTGAGCGTTTGGGTAGGGCATTGTCGTCGGTTGTTGATGAAAGTGGGCTGAAGCACATCTTGCTGTGCCGTGTGATATTGGGGAAGGCGGAAATGGTCGTGCCGGGGTCGAAGCAATCACAACCAAGCTCCAAGGAGGTGGACACTGGAGTGGACAATTTGGTCAATCCAAGAAGATATGTTGTTTGGAGTGCTATCATGAACTCTCACATATACCCTTGCTATTTGATCAGCTTCAAAGCTCCTAGTACTCTCCCAAATGGTTAGTAGCGCAATTCGAAAGTCAAATTGATGATTTGGTTTCTGTTATTTCTTTTGATTTGTTCGATGGAGATTTCGGGTTTTCGAAATGAGATTTGACTCTGGTTTCGTATGTTCAGTTATTTCAGGTGTTCCAACAATGCAGCGGAGTGCTTTGAGACCACCCCCCACGTCTCCATGGATGAGCTTCCCTGCTCTGCTGTCCATTCTCTCAAAGTTCTTGCCTCCGACGAAAATGCAGTTGCTCGTTGTTTGTCACAACGAATTCAGAGTAAGTTTTTATGGAGTTTTCTATTTAGCATGTTTAATTTTCATGAATGGCGACGCCTAATTTCGAACTCTCCGGTTATTCATTGTGCTTATGTGTGTTCGATGGATTTTACAGGCGAACAAGATAACGCGCCCGCAGCTGATACAGAGAGTGAGGCAGATTGCCGGTGACAGGCTGTTGATTGGAGTGATCAAATCTGTCAAGAGGCATGACTGATGCCGGGGCAAATGCATGACGTTGTTGGTGTAGTTTTTTGTTGAACAACCCTTAGGGCTTTATTTTTGGATACACAGATTTAGAGATGATTTAGATAGACAAGTCACCCACAGGTTTTTTGTTTTTCCAAATGTCGAATATTAGCAAAATTCAAGCCGGTTTCCTTCTTCATTGCATCAAACTCTGCCCTGTAACGAAAAATCGAAATCAAAATATACAGATTGGTTCTCAAAATTGGTGGTTTCTGGTTGTTTCTTCATGTGTAGCAGTGACCGACTTTGAATTGGCAGATATGTGAAGTGTAGCAAGTTGTGACCCACTTTGAATTATAGCGGCCCTTTTTTGTGTTTGACTTTCGTCGCCCTTGGCCGGCTGAGAATATTAATCAATTGCTTGATCAGCAAGCATAAAAAAAATAAAATGAGAAATTGGTTGCCTTCACATGAAGAAAGAGGAGATGAGGGTAGAAAGCAAAAACCAATTAAGAATTGAAGTAAAAAATGAAGATAAAATCAAGCACAATGACGTTCTATGATTCGTACCGCTGACACTGCTTAGTGAGATAAGAGTGGTGGTTGTACTCTTTTTTACAAGGCCAGATTGTACAAAATTTGAAAAAGTTAAAAAAGTTGATGTGCAATTGTATAACTTATCTCATTTCCATAGTAGAAGGCCAGATTTATTGACTGTTCAAACAAGCCGAACGGGTTAAGGTAGAACCAAAGATTAGTTTACAAATGAGTTCTTATAATTACAATGATGTATGCCCTCGCCGATATACAACGTGAAGTTTTGTTTTCCTAACAAGAACAAATGTAAATCCTCTTGAATATGGAAAGAAGGCCCGACAACTCCTACTTCTTATCACCCAAAGCACTTAATCGCCTCTCCAGCTGTGTAAAAGAAACAAAACTAAGATCAATATAAACAATGATTAGGGTTTTAAACACCTATCGAAAAGAGAGTTTTTTTTTTCTTCCAAAACTAACAACCTGAATACATCATTACATCCTATCTCCAATTCAAATCTGCTATCAAGGCATCCGTATTGGAACAGCATATTAATAGAAGGTGCGCGTAAACAACCAGGGGAAGTCCGGTAATGGGTACAAACCTTGACATTCCTTGTTTTCTGTATCTGCAACTCTTCGACAAGTTTGTCAATTCTGAAAAGATTATCAAACACGATTAGATTATTGAATGGAGCATGCTTCTTGGAAATAATAGAAGAAATCTCGCGCACCTTTGTTGAATACCAATCACATGGGATTCTAAGACTCTCTCTCTTGCAGAAGCCGTACACATCTGCAACAGTACAACAAGATAATCAATATAAGTACGTCTGGACTCTGGAGTATACAAACTGCAGACTAGACCTCGTTTGATTTGTGTATCGAACTGAAGTTTGAAAACCACTGTACCGGGTTTTTAACCAGTCAGCTATAATGCACAGGTTCAGAAGCCACATAAAGATCCAATACCTGCAAGTTCTTGACACTGGTTACTGCCTCTGTGATCTCTGTATGATTTCCTGTCATTGAGAAAATTAAAGAAAATACATTAACGTATAAGAAAGTCAATTTTAAAAACAAATAAAAAATCTCAAAATACTACTGATAAATGACAGGAGAATCACCACTCACCAGTGATTTGATCTACAATTTCAATCAATCTCATTGTTTCTTCCTGTTAGAATTACAATAATAGTAAGAATACCAAAACATAATTTCTCAAGTATGTGAAAGAAAAGGTTTCAATGTGCACCTTTTGCATGGCGTTTTTCTGCAAAATATAATGGAGCGCAGGAATAATGGAAGCGGATGTACCAATTACAGAAGAGATTATAATGCCGTTTGGAGTGTCCTGAAGGGAAACATCAATAAGAATTACGGCATAAGTGCCAGTGGTTCATAAATATCCCAAAAACAAACAATTATTCAATCAATTTAAAATTTAGAGGAAGAGAAGACGATTGTTTTAAGGTTTACACTGAGAAACACTTATAGAAAGCAAGTTAAAAGTTTTCATATGCATAGTAAAACATCAGTGTTTCCGAATCATCTGCATGTAGATTGTTAAAAGATAACTCATGTTCCATGATAACTTATTACACTAAATGTTATAGGCCAGCATACCTTAGGACTGGAATATGGGACCGTGCTATTGAATCGCCCTTGCAACCCTTGGTCATCTGATGCCGTCTCTGTTAACCCCAGATAAAATTGATAAGAATTTTTCTTATGTTATGATAAAGAAACATTCAATTTCAATAAGGATGTGAACCGATGATATAGATAGAGAAATATAAATACCATATGAAGAAGAACTACCATCTCTCTTCTGATGATGTTCCAAGTGATCACTGCTCAAGATCAACAAGTAGATTTGAGGAATCCCTCGGTTAACAAAATCCAGATACTGAACTAGTTTTCTCCAATATCATGGTAAAACAAAAAGGGTAATCAAACTGCAAATCATTAAACTAGTCAACATGATGAATGCAGGAAACAAACATCCATATAAAAAATAAAAAAAAGAGGGGGGGGGGGGGGGGGGGGTTTGTGGGGGGTGTTAGGAGGAAGTTTAGCATGTGATGTTTCCTACGTGTACAAGCATTTGATACAAGTTACATTGACTTGAGATGTATCTGAAACAATTTACATTCACTTGAGGTGCATGAAGAAGTAATCAAGCAAAGGCTTCATAAACACAACCAAGCAGTGGAAGTATTGCTAAGTGGAAAAATTATGGTTGCTTTGAAACAAGAAAAATATTAAAAGTAATCAGAGTTCTGAACTTGCCTGCCCTCATCACCACTGACAGAAGGGGAATGATCGGTTTTTGAGGAAGGTACTATTCTTTCCAAATCAGCGCCAAAACAGCTACTCTTTTTTCCTTGCACTGATGGTGATGAATCAGCAATTTCTTCAATTTCCCCAAGGCCAGAATCTTTCCATATCGATCTACTACAATTGAAACTATCCACATGTGCATTAATGGGATCTCTGCATACAACTTAGCATAGTATTAATACTTCCCAAGACATTATAGATTGTGCAGAATTAAACAATTTACGTTTGCCTTCCCCCACACACCTTTCTGTTAGACCAGCTGATTTACCAAATCCACCATTCTGTTTGCAGCTCCAGTCTTGGTTTTCAGCAATGGTGATGCCATCATCATCTTGAATCTAAACACAGAAAATAGTATTCATCTGAGCATGAATCACCTTAAGTTATGCAATAAAAAACTCTTAGCCTCTTGCAGACCGTTCCGCAAAGTAAAAAGAAAGACATATACATATTAGAAATGACCTACTCACAATAGCAGCCTGTCTTTTCAAATCATCTACATCAAAATTCCATGCACTGATCCCTCGTATATACTCTTGCTGGAATAAAGAAATTTTTAAATCATATATAAAATTTGAATTTAAAAGAAACATAACATTGTGAACTTTTGTAAAAGAACTGTTGCAAATTAATATTAGTCATTACCTGTGATAAATGGTCTTTGTCACCATAAAAAGACTCACTTTGTGCAAAGAACTCAGCCTCTTTTTCCTGATAAAAAGAAGGCACATCAAAACATGCAATATAGAAAAACTACAGAATAGTAGGACTTTATGAAAGCCATACAAGTCTGAAATGGAATGCCAACCTTCAACATTCTAAAACGATCTCCAAGGGGAGAAAGACCATTAAGAATTGACTCCGCTATAAGCTCCTTTGAATGCACATGTTTGAAGAAACGGTGATTCAAGAGCTTTTCCGCAGTAGGACGCTTCTTTGGATCCTTAACTAAGCAGGCAGCAACTATCTCTTTAAATGACTACAGGTGAAAATTGATTTCAGAGCAGGTTGTAAAAATAGTGACCATATAAAAGATTATTACTGGAGTCACACCTTTGAAAATTTCTTGTCCCTCTCATAGTCAAGGCCAGGAGGAGCATTCTGCAAGGTCATTAACAAAACCTACAAAGGCAATAATAATAGGGATACCACATACCAAAAGTTAATAAAAACAATGATTTCCTCAAGAAAAGAAAGGCACTATTTTGAGCTATGTTTCGTGAATAAATAATATAACCATGACCATGTCAATTACCATAAATAAAAATAACATAAACAGGTGTTTAATAAATGTGAATGCACACAAATGCAATCTCGGTAAAAATTTTGTAATGTTTGATTTTAATTTTGCGAAAAATTCAATAGCTCCATGTCCCATGCAATCTAACTACGAAGAGTAATGAGATTTACCTTCATTGGTGGGTACTTGGAAAATGGAGCATGACCATGAGCAAGTTCCAGTGCTGTTATCCCAAAAGACCAGATGTCTGCTCTGTTTGGATACGAATAACAGACCCCACGAGGATTTGAACGACAAGTTAAAGTTAGAGAAAGCTTAAAGAAATGAAATTCAAGATTATCAAATATACACATCAATAAGTACTCTTCCATGACCAACTGTAAACAAATCATCCACTCACTTAAAGTCATATCCATGCAATTGCTGCATAACTTCCGGAGCCATCCTGTGAAAAAAAGGGGATCACACTGTTAAATATGAAATGCAAGGAGTTCGAAGACCAACTCAAACATTATATATTTTTGAAATAGTTCCCAATAGTCGATAGACGATATGTAGACAGAGAAGGTCCAGGCCATCACCAGCAAGGAGTTCCAACAAACGTTTTTCTTGCATGTTGTCTGTGGCCAGTGTCGAACAAGCTCGCTGAAACTCCAAAGTCTGCTAACTTAACTGCACCTTTTGTATCAACCAGTATATTACCAGCCTGTAAATAATAGGGTTAAAAAGCTTTAATAAGACACATTTGGTCAAGTTGGCTTTGTCGAGAAAATATACATACATACATACATACATGGACTTGTAGTAAATGCAATCAAACATATGGATGATCAAATCTAGTAAACTACTATGTGCCAATACAACCACTCATGGCTAGCCATAAATGTGCATATAGCAACACTTGTATTTAACATTTTGCCCCGATATGCAAATAGTAGTAAGCTAAATCCAAACGGAGAGTCCAAAAAACACCATAAGTTCATAACACAAATACAAGGCTGAGTGCTATTAACGTACCTTAACATCTCTATGAATGTGTCCATGGCAATGCAGATAAGCAAGGGCTTTGAGAACCGCATACAACAAAGTCGCGATAACGGGCTGCTCAAAACCATCAGGGTGGGCAGATTTCATGATGTGAAGACACGATCCAGAGGCCATGTAAGGCGTGACGATCCAGAGGCTACTGCCGGCAGTGAAAGAGCAGTGAGCCTTGAGCAGATTCGGATGGTCAAGCAGGATCATGGTCTGCACTTCTCTCCGAATAGCGTCCTGTGGATGCAGGGTGAAAATTGCAATTTACAACAGAACTGGGGGAAGTGTGCAAGATAAAAACCATAAAATGGAAAGGGAAGTTGAAGAGGGAGTGGGGAATGAAAAATACCAAGTCGTTCCTGCATTTCTCAAGGTCGAGGACTTTGATAGCGACGGTTTGATTAAGTGGGATGCAGAGAGCTCTGTAGACGGTGGCGCTCACGCCCTGACCGACTTCTTCGTACAGTTTGTAGTCTTTTGGGTTCACCGGAAAGTCCTTTTTGGGTAAAAATTCCATGGCTTTTTTCACTGTAGTAGTACGTCATCAACAATCAAAACCCCTCCTGCTTTTGCTCCCTACAAAATTAAAAATCACACAGATAAAAAAAATATAAGATAAAGCTAATTAATTTGCAAATTAAACCCAATAATAAAGCAAACTCATTGATTAAAATGGTGGAAAAAATGCAGAAGTTGAAGATTACAGCAGGAAGCCCTGGAAGGCTGCAACAAGGTGACAGAGGAGGAAGAAGAAGAAGAAGGAGAAAAGGGGGGGAGATTAAAATATGCAGAGAGATGAATCCAATGACTTGTTTCGACGAATCCGCCAATAAACTCGAAACTCCGTGAGGGTTTGTCCCTTTGTGCTTCCTCCTCAAAGCCCTCACTCGCCCTGTCCGTGACTCACCTTGCTTTGGTGCAATCAAAAGATATTTCTGAAGGATATTTTATATTCAAATCAATCAGAGTCAGAGAGACTACCAATGGAGGGTTTTTCCTTTTTCAGATTGTAGATTACGACATATACTATCACTAATTCAGTATTTAACCGCCTGCAAGTTAAAAGATTTTAAGTGTTATTTTCGTGAATTGTGATTTGAGAGTTCCGTACTGCATTATTATGGAATTGGATGCTCTCCTGAGTTTGGGCTCAGAGCCTGACCAACACACAAATAATGATTCACCAATCCTTGTATGTTGGTTAAGGGGTTCTTGAGCCGGAGTTCAGGAGAATATTCAATTCCTATTATTATGACAAGTTTACTGTGCAATTTAAGTTTAAATTTCTTTTATATATAATGATATATGTTCTCTTCAAGGAAAGTACGGCTAAGAGGAGAAATTAGCGTTTCAATCAGAAAAAAATGAGTTCAATAGAATATCTTAATCATTAGAGTAATTCACTAATTGTTGATTTTTACTTCCTTCAGATAATTTTAATGTGCGACTTGTTCAAATATCTTTATAAATTTATTATTGTATTTTTTTTTTGTCAAATAAATAAATTATTTTAATGGAAAAAAAATTGTTTGCATAACAATATATAAATAAATTACCTGAAAGAAAAACAATAAATAAATTGTCAACAAAAATGGAGAAATGCTGTGTTTAGTGATCAAGTATTGGGGCTCCAGCTATTAATTAGATTAGACAAGTGCGCGCGTAATTGTTTTCTTCAGGCCTTTCGTTCCCGCCTCCTGCGATTTCTTGATTATTGGGCCCAAAATGATTAAGTCATATTGGGCCTGTCTTTCATTTACCCAGCCCAATTTTATAGCCTGTTTTGGTCAAACCGTCTTAAGTGCTTCTTATGTGGAGATGTCGATTTGCACATAAAAGATTCAAATAAAGAAATTAACGTTTGAGTAATATTAATCTGATTAGATGGCGTCTGTCATAAGTAAGGTTCTAAAAAACGCTAGGCATTAGTCAGACGGCAAGATCTAGGCGGACGCCTAAGCAGCCTAAGCGAATTTAAGTAAATTTCTTGTATATCTTGTAAATAAGTTCATATTGACACTTACAAAAAATTATACTTGTATGAAATTCATGGATAAGATAATAAAATGCAAAAAGAGTATCAAACAAGTCCAAAATTTAAGAGCACATTAAGCATATATGCCATATAACCATACTGATGAGTATTGTAGAATGACACATGTACAATAAGTTCACAAATTAAAACCACATAAAATACAAAATATGAGGAAAATAAGGAAATATAGTAATATAGATAGGATTTTTTTTTTAATTAAAAAAAAACTGCCTAGCACCGCTAGCCCGCCTAAAGCCTAACCGATTTGCAAGAAAACACATCGGGTCACCACCGCCCAGCGCCTAGGCCGTTTTTTAAAACACTAGTCATAAGTCATTGAAAAATGATATTTAGAGCACAAAATTGATTATTCTTAATCACTACACGGCAGCTTAGGGGCTAGGGATGAATATCAGACCCGATTTCACACGGCACGTCCTGAGTTTGATTTATAGCGTCGGTGAATCATACGATAGTGACTAGAGAAAGAATGAAATGTCTTTGTGAGTCTTCCTAGTCCTTGAAAGGATGTGATTGTCATGGCGAAGTCATCAGCTGGTCCTTTTTTAAAAAAAAAAAAAAAAAAGATCACCTCCCTTATACATATGACTCTCACATATAGTGATGAATTTACATGTGGTCAGCAATGTGATTAGTTTTTTATGACCAATTGTAAAAGAATGGACTCCAACCCTGGGTGTGGAATATGTTCTAGTCTAGCAATTTATTTGACATATATATATTACTAGATATACGGTTGGACTACCGGTGAGGACAATAGTTAAGAGATTCGACTATAGAAACTCTTTCAAGTTTGAAAATTAAAAAAATGAATATCACTAAACCAATATACAATTCATAAACTCCTAATGGATGTATGAAACCAAGCTTAGTAGCTTAATAATTTAATTTCTTGTAACACATTTTTCTGTATGGAAGTTGGGTATATAGCTGTTTAGGCCCGGGCCCAAAATAATATTATTGGGCTGAGTGTGGATTTATGTTCAACTCAAAGTTTTTCAGTATACTATGGGCTGCCTGGTGGTCCCGAGCCGTTCAGCAAGGATGGTCGAATCCTATCTCAAGAAGGAGTAGTTCAGATGAGCGAAGGGGTCGAAGAAGTCCTGATACGATAAGGGGTTCTAGTGCAATTTGGATTCTCAACCAGCAATGAATACGGCCTCAAAAAGGGGTGAGTTCAAAGTCCTAATAGGAGTAGGATTGGTTGAAGTGGAGTTGGAATAGAACAAGAAGTTCCAATCCAGGTATGATTTGGACTCGATCTCAAGAAGGATTTGGTGCTATAAGTACAAGACGTCATGCAACAATCAAGGCCCTCTAATTGAACACACAATTGCCCTGCGCAACGCTCTCAAACAACTTGAGATTTTTCATTTTTCATTTTTCTTTTTCGCCAACACACCTTCAATTTGGATAAACAACACTGTGAAGGCAATCGATGAACATCTTCAGTTTGGATAAACAACATTGTCGCCGTAGAATTAGCCGACCGCGAGGCACCTTCAGTTTGGATAAACAGCATTGCGTCGAGGCCAACTGATTACCTATCCAAGTCTCAGTCGAGAAAGGTTTCCGAATCCTTATTGGCAGATATCATCTTATTAGCCTTCTCGGTGAATGAAGGTGTTACGAGTTACTGCATTGAACGCCGAGTGATTTTATGATTGGATACTCATAAGTGAGTTTTAGAGTTCGACATTCTGACAGCCGAACCATATTTACCATCAAGACATACATCACCTTTGAATATTTGTGTCCATATAGTATGATGTCGATTCGACGTGCTTATACTCTCACGAATATAATCACTGTGACCGAATTTGGTGCCGACGATTCATGAACTTCGCAGAACCAGCAGCCTTGTCTTCAGGCTCGAGAATCCAAAGGCTGAGATTTGTTCATTCCTCGGCCGCAGTCGCAAGATAAAGAAGTCAGCAACGTGCTCAACGCAACGTCAACAAATTTTACTCCTCGGCCGACCAGTTGGCACACCCCGCATTCAACCGAAAGATGTAGTTAACTTATTAGTTATTCGGCCTATGCGCCACATAGATTTTGTAATTTTTAAGGTCAAAAATAGCCAAACTTATTTCTAATTTTCCTGGACAATTTGCAATTACTTAATTCATTTGCTTTTGTTGAAACAAGATGAACAATTTAATTTCTTCCCTTTTTGTGGGCGTATATTGCTACGAAAACGTGTGAGGAATGTCAATTCAATTTCCATGGATATCCGAATCTTCTTTTTTCATCCTCGCAGAAAAAAAATGTTGACAGTAGGATTCTGCTTTGCTGCGCCAAACCAAGGGCGACAATAACGTGGGCTAAGTTTGTGTTTTGGAATGAGGGTCCTCTTCAAATTCTTTAATTGTGTTCATTTATCGTATATTATGTGGTTATAAATTATTTAAAATTAAATACAAATAGAGTTTGACGAAAAATTACCGCACAATTTATGACGAACGAACACGATTAAAGGATATCGTGAATCCTCACAAAGAGGATTTGGAGATGATCCTCATTCTGTGTTTTGTTTGTGTGCGCTGTATGTGCTTGGTACGACCTACGAAATAGTAAACGGGCATCAACTAATCCAGAAAGTCGAATTTGAGGAGGGGGTTTTATACTTTTGTTGCCTGGGTCGCAAGTCTCCTACACATGAAGGATTAAGGAATAATGACCCAGTCGGTTCAAACTTAAATATTTTATCTGTTAATACACCATTAATTAAGTGCTTAGTGAGTTGTTCCTTGTTCCAATATTGTTTAGTGTTGACAACTTGACAGACACGCATACTAGCTAGGTACAACAAGTCTTCGGTATCCTGTTTATAATTCTTCAACTTGTAAGAATGCGAGGATATATTATACAAGTTTAACAAAATTAATTTTTCATCATAAAATTAATTGACAACATAAGAAGTACTCTAATTATTTATAAACACATGTAAATTATGATGACGTTACTTTGTGGTTGATGCATTGAGCAGTTATAAAAATGATATATATATTGTTTGTCAAAACAAGATTGACAAGCTAAAGATGAGAACAAGTGGGGTTTTGACTTGTCCTGCCAATTCCTCTCGTGACCAGAGAGAAAGTCAGAAAGCTCAAAAACCTTAATCCATAAGGGATGAGGAGTAGATAATTATAAGCAAGTATCCATCTAGAAGGATAAGAATTTCAAACATATATATATATATATATATATATATATATATAGGAAATTGTTATTGACACTTCAAAAATCTCATTTTGCACTTCAAACTTTCTATAATTAGAAAGAAAAATACACTTATGTGAAGTGTAGAATGAGATTTGTGAAATACTAATAACAATTATATATATATATATATATATTACACAAAATAAATATTTAAGGCAATATCACGTGCTAAGGATAGTAAGTCATCACCCTATTAATTTCTTTTAAGATAAGTTAGGAGTGAAATTCCAGAAGAAACTGATAATTCATGCATATATATAATCCAAATACATATATATCGATGGGAAAATGTTATTCTGTCGGACTCATGTAATTAGGAACCACTAGTTTTTCTTATGATTTAATAAAAACTGAATTATTATGTAATATGAAAATAATCAATGCTCATTTAATAAAATTTTCAAATGACAAGTATACTCCACATGTTTTACAAAATTACAATTTTTTTCTCCTACATTATTGTTTTTGATCATTATTGTATCACATTAATACTATATCATTTTTAGTCATATAATATATTCAAAACAATTTATATAAAAGTTTAATAAGCACTGTTTTTTTTTTTATTATTAAAAGCATTTTTACAAAAAAAATTTACCAAATACTAAACAACTTTATTTTACATCTATTTTTAAAACCACAACAATACCAAACTAGCCCTAATACAATTGTTAATTCAGGTATTGATGCGAAGATGGATGGAAAATAACAGGTAAGATTTAGGGATAAGGATTGTCTGCCCTCCCCCTTCCAGTGCCCTCCTGTTTTGTGTGCTCACAGTTAAGCGACGTCAACATTATATATTGCTTCTTTTTTTATACAGATAATAAAATAAAATTGAATAGTAATATAAAATGTTAACATGACTTAATTATGATTACATAAATAGAAGGATATCGGAAATGAAATGGCAGACGATCCTTATCCAAGATTTAGGCATCCTTTGACCTTTATTCTATTTTCTATGAGATTATCAGATTCTTATCCCCCTTTTACTTTTCGCTTTTTTCAACCAGCTCACAATTTGGACTTTTCCACTTTTCTTTTCCCCCACAATACTTTCTGCCCAAGTTCCAGCCACCTCAACGAATCCTACCAAATATATTTTTCCTTGGGCCCTTTTTCAAATACTACAAAATCCAACCAAAAAACACGAAAAATAATTTTATTTATTTATTATTATTTTTTTTGTTGCTGTTCGATAAGGAGATAAAGGTGAAATCCCTGAATTGCCATGCAACTACAAGTCACAGCCCCAATCACATGAGCATTTAGTACTTCGCCCATGTCATGTCCCTTCCTCCTGCTCCCCAACCCACATCTTTTTAATATCTAATTCACTGCAGTGCCATTTATTATTACGAACTAGTGGTGTAAGTTAAAAATTTTAGGTTTGATTTTCATCAAAAGTAAATTTGAATCATATTATTACTAACTCTTTGTGAGACTTAGTCGGTCTTATGTTCGATTTTCATCAAAAGTAAATTTGAATCATATTATTACTAACTCTTTGTGAGACTTAGTTCACTTCTCATGTAGATAATATCCATTTTTTAAGAGGAAAAAAAATCCACTACAGCCCACCCCACGATACACCTCATTGACTTTCTAATCTCCCTCCCCAAGCAAGTCAACCCCATCCCAAGCACATGACTAAGTAGTGAATTGTTACGATCCTTAAAAGTTTTATTTTACAACTTACTACACTGCCTCTTGCGTTCACGTTTTTCTTCTCTTTTTAATATCCATCAAAATTGTCAGTATTACGGTATAGTGGTACTTCTATAAGTGAGAGATTTTAAGTTGGTATTTTTGTAAGCAAGAAGTTTTAAGTTAAATTATTGTCAAAGGCGAATTCAACTTAAATTAATATGACTAGTCTACTCCCCAATCCCTTAATGTAGATAATATCGTATCTATTAAAATATCCACCAAAATGTAGTAAAAAAATATTAATGAGACTCTTTATAAACTTGATGCCACTTATATTTGTAATATAATATTTTATAATATTAACACAATAATTAATGTAAAATTATAATTCATGATCGCTATAAATCAAAATTACGGTCGTCAAAATTAATTTCAATGGTCCGCATAACAACAAATGATTTACTGACACGTAGTACAGAGCCCTTTCCCTTAGGTTCGACGAAATTCACAAGTGGCTGCTCCAGACATCATCCGCGTGGTAATAAACACTTGCACCGTGTGAATACGAAGCTCCCATGTCCGAATGCCCCAACGACCGTCAAAAAGTCGTCACCCGCCAATATTGCCCCACGGCTTATATATAAGCCACCCCCAGCTGGTTTCATTTTCCACCGCCAAGTACAAACCATATCTTTCAAACTTTAATTAATTTCATCATCTGCCTCTCTCTCTCTCTCTCTGTCAAGTCTCAACTTCAAAAACCCTAAATTCTCGATCGAATAAAATTGAAAATGCAAGCGGTTTCCGTGTTTTCCGTGTCGCCGAGCTTCAATTCCAACGATTCCGTGAACGATTTCGAAGCCGAATACGCGCAGCTCTCTGCGAATTTCAGCTCCCAGCTCCAAGTCGCCGGTTCCGGCGGCGATTTTGAATTCGAGGACGCTGAGAAGGTAGAAATGGAAGATAAAGAGGCTCAAAGCGTGGACCACGGCGGCGAATGCGAGAGCGAAAACGAAGACGATTTCTCTTTCGCCCCCACCAACGCCGACGGTTCGCCGATTTCCGCGGACGATATATTCCAAAACGGCCAGATCCGGCCGGTATTTCCGATTTTCAACCGAGATCTTCTCTTCGCCGAAGCCGACGACGGCGATGCTTCCAGAGCCAGAGCGGCCTCGTCTGCAACTTCGTCCTCGTCTCTAAGGCCGCCGTTGAAGAGGCTCTTCTTCGAAGAGCGGGACACGCAGCCGTCGTCGGCGTCCGAGTTGGACGAGCTCGAAGGAGTCCCGGAAGGAACGTTCTGCGAGTGGTCAAGGAAGCCGGTGGAGGCGGCGCCGGAGCTCCGGAACAAGAGCAATTCCACGGGATCCTCGAAGCTGTGGAGAGTCAGAGACTTGAAGCTCCGGAGCAACAGCGACGGCAAAGACGCTTTCGTCTTCCTGAACCCTAAGTCGGCGGCGAGCCCGAAGCCGAGCCAGGAATCGGCGGCGGATGGGAAGAGCAACGCTGAGATTCAAAAGACGGCGGAGAAGGTAAAGGGGAAGGCTAAGAAAGTTGAAACGGTATCGTCTGCGCACGAGAAACATTACGTGAAGAACAGAGAGAAGAAGGAGGGGGATAAACGGCGGTCGTACTTGCCGTATCGGCCGGTGGTTGGGTTCTTCACCAATGTGAACGTATTGAGCAGAAACGTTCATCCTTTCTGAGGGATATACCGGTCATTCAATTTTTGTTTAGTTTTTTTTGGGTTGTTTAATTGTTTAACTAATTTATGTAAATTATTTTTGATAGCAAAGTTATGTAAATTATTGGGAACGGAGAAAACGAAATCTTTTGTTTCAAGGTAACCCAGTATATCATGTGTTTTTATATAAATGGTAGAATATGTGTGTTAAAAAAATTAATAACTTAAAAATTAAAAATTTTCATCATTTACATAAAAATATGTGGTGTAATATTCATGTTCCGTCCCAACTAAAAATTTCTCAATGATATTATTAGGAACTCACAATCATTTATAATTTTATATTGTATTGAGCTGATAATATTCTTTTTTTTTTTTTCAAATGTACAAGAAGAAATGATGAAATCATTAAATGAAAGAAAAATTCTCATCAACATAAACACCTTCTCTCGATCTGCACCACAACTTCCAATTTAATTTTGGATTTTCTTAACTTTTTAAAACGTGTTGATTTGAAATTTAATTTTGAGCTCTTTTAATTATTTAAAACGTGTCAATTTATCTCAAGTCCAAACAAAGTATTAAGTTCAAAAGACTTTCATAGAAAATTCCCAAATGCAAATCATTGCTAAATGATGATGATCCTCGAAACTTCCATAGAAATTTCCCAAATGAAAATCATTGCTAAATGATGATGATCCTCGAAGTCAAAGCTTTGATGTAAGCCCAAACATGAAGAGCAATTTACATGTAACAATGCATTGTCATATGTAAGAAAAACTTGCAAAGTCAATATATTATTAGATTACTGCCACTTAATACTACGGTCTAGTGATATTCTTTTTCACTTGTAAGTGAAAAGTTTCAACTCTTGCTAAAAGCAAATTTAAACTACATTATTGTTAGTCCATTGTGAAACTAAGCCTACTTCTCTCATCCTTATAACATCGTATGTTAAAAAAAAAAAAAAAAAGTGTATATATATATATTATTGGACTACAAAAGCATGATAAAAAGCCTTTATAAAGCCCATGGAAGAAGACACTATGCCAGCAAAAACATAAAGGGAAATGGTACTAGTTGTCCAGTACTTGCCCCTACAAGACCGGAGAGAAACCATAATTGTGTGTGGACGGCTCCATAATAATACGGCGTGGACCACCACCGACTCTGGCAGCCAGCACCATTATTGTACTTGAACCCAGCGTAAAAACTCCCACAGCCAACCCGGCAGGGTTAGTTGAAGCTTCAAAATGCTATTTATTGAGCATCAAAACTCATACAAGAGATTCTCGAGTCTCACCGGTTGCATACAGACTTGTGTCTATCTCTTTTATTCCATTACAAGCAACAGCCTGATGAAATACCGCATTTAAAAGCTTCCCTTTCCTTGATTAGGAACATATACGAAATTTGTTATCGTGTGATGAGAGAAACTGATACATAATTAGTATACAAAAGTTAAAACAATAAGTTCAGAATAAAAGAGAGACATTTGACCCACCACCAGTTGATCTTCAAGCATTGCTGCATCTTCTCTTCCTTCGCATCCTTAATTTCAAAACGTTATTTACAGTTTTACACTGGTTAATTATGCAGACACATTTTTACCGTTCGTTACTTATATTACACATTACTGTCACGGTAGGGTTTATCTGCATTATTACGTCATACAAACCTTATCTAAAGCTCTGTTCCAAGGGTTCACTGTGCCAAATTCTTGCAAATTCTAAACAGGCATTATGTCAACGCAAGTCGAAGATTTCGAACCTCAGATTTGAATTCTTGTATACATTAGAGCAGTGCTCGAAAACGGGACTCCCGTCAGTTGTTTCTCCGTGAGGATGAAATCCTTGCTCCTGGCACGCTTTCAGGACGCTCATCCCGCCAGGATCAGATAGCCGAAATATTCCATAGCTCCTGGAGAAATCCCAACACAAATTTGTTAACATAGCTGTGTAAAAAGATACTAGGAAAATATATTATTTGTACAAACTTCAATTGCTACCCTTTATGTAGCGTTCTTAGAAGTATACTCGAGCTCTCTCTTAGTTATCTGTATTTTTGGGCACTATGACTTACATTTCGAAACATTTTCGGTACAAAATATCAACCATGAGATATTCATGCAGATGCAGTTGGATATTCAACTGGAATACTTAATTAGTTCTGCAATGGAGTTCTTATTTCGCTACCAATGCGGTTTGGCGTACAGGTCACATTTTCAAGGGGAAACTGGTGAACAGATAAGAATACGCTTTCAAATTACTGCATTCTCTCCTTCATTCCCTTTTATGCTTGTTTGTGACAACTGACCGAAATTTTTATGTCAGTGTCAGAACGTCAGTGTGGCATGGCCGTGCATAACAAAGACTCATGACCACAACAAAGGGTGTTACCGTGATTAGTGAAGAATGAAGATGCTACAAGAACAAAGGCAAGGACAAAGACCGAGGGAATGGACGACAGCATCTAAAGCTTGTGGGCCAAAATATAGATGGAAGGAGATTGAAATTTAAGACTTGACTCTTAACGCTACTACAATGAAATTGCCAAATTTTGTTTAAAGCAGAACGACTGAACCTTGTAATTAGTGTTGCAGCATACCTTGAGGTATCAGTTGGAGCCATGACAATGGCAAAAGCCTCAGGTATCATAACCTGAAGACAAAAGTTGGAAGGAGAAAAGTTAAAAGTCGTCGCATATGACAGCATATCGAGGAACCAGATTAACATCTTACCTATAGTCCCTAATTGAAGCAGACAAAACCACACCCAAGAAGGCAATTCAGCATTTCAGAACAAGCCAACATGGGAAATGGTATGAAGTTCATAATGTTACTGTATCTAATTTTAAGTTCTTCTAACCTATGTATGCCTAACGTTGAAATCCAAATATTTTATCTTAAACAATTGCAAGAAAATAAAATTCTAAGACTATATAAATTTTGCAACCAAAGAATGGAAGCGGTTCCCCAACCTGATACGAATAATGAGTGTGCAAATCCACTGATGACATGAAACAACTTTGAGAAGGATGTGTCTGAAAACAAATGGTTAACAAAGTGAGCAAGAAACTGTGGTCAATTATAGAGCGACAAAGGAGGATGCAAGCAGCAGAAGAAAATAAAATTATGACCTACATGGATCCATCCAACCGGAAAAAGTGAGTGTTCGTTTTGTATGGCAAAAGCTTCCTCATCGTTAGTTGCCTGACACTGTCATATTTTGTAGTCATAAGAAAACAGAAATGAGATCACACCATGTGGTTAGACGCGGCATGGGCAACAGGAATAGTCTTAAGTCCAAACAAGATGAGTAAAGGGCTGTAAGGACTTACAGAGCTGGAAGTTGATTCCTGTTTGGGTATGATCAGAGTTGTCACATAGAATGTTCCATTTTTCTATACATACACAGAAAAAAATATATATACATTACTTTTCAAGGAAAGATATCATATAACATTGTGAATGTGTACATATGGACTAAAGGACTAGAGTAATCACACCCGTACTGATTTTGAAATTGCAAATGGTGAGAAACTGAGAGAGACTTGGGTTATTTTAAACAAGATTTGGAGACGGAAGAAACAGTCTGAAGATCTGAAGATAGTTTCAAATGCAACAAACAAACGCTTTTAGAACCAATGCAGAGTGTGAATCTTACAAGAAAAGCGCCAAGAATCCCGCAGGTTTCTAGATCCTTCTCCGTGTTTTCTTTAGCAAGATCAAGGAAATCTTCCATTAACCGAGCTGACTGAAAAAATAAGTATAACAATTAATTATCAAATATCAATGCTCAATGCAGAAAAAATACGTCCAAAGTTTGCATGAAACACATAAAACTACAAAACAAAAAGCCAGCATTTGAGGTAAGTTTTTACAATATGTACATCTCGCAGGACCCCAGATGATGCTGATTTATTAGAAGACTGTGATTGACCATGTTCTGTATTTGCGTCCATAACTTGTGATATATTAGAACTTTGAGGCTTTTCTGTGCAAGAGATTACAGGTGAAGGAGAGCATTGAGTAACAGAATGAACTGTGATATTCTGATAGTCACTAGTTGTCTTCAAAAAGTTTGGACCAGGAAATTTACATGCGAAGCAACTACTGCCAGATTCCACTGAACACAAAGATGACAACCTAGGATTTTCCCCATCGATGCCCCTGGCGCTGTATAAAAAAAGGGAGATGATATGATAATCCTAAATTAACAAAATCTCCGTAAAGATGTTAACTTTTGCCAAATTGTGAACGGTTCGCTGAAGTGGATATACTTCTTGATAGGAATTACTATACCTTATATGGTTTCTCCCTGCCATGGCTTTTTAACCCGAGTGAGAAACTGCAGTCACTATTATTCAAACCAATTTGAAGCTACAAAAAATTAAGAAAGATGATTTCCCTAAAAAAAACACCAACTCATTATTTGAAAATAAAAGGTTTTGATCGAAACATAATTTGAAAACTGTTCTTCCTGATGCAAACACCATTCCGGACACCTCATGTCTATGATGCACATATCACCCAGTTCAAAGTACATACAGTATCAAAACTGAAAAATCGCATTTCTGTTTGTATTATGATCAAGAACTTCTTTGTTGATTACCTTGAGTAATTACTAATTAACTCGACTGCCGAGTTATAAATTTATAATTAACGTCATTCGTCAGTCTGTTAATCCAAATTACCACATTTATAAACGCCCTTTTCCTTCATTACAAGTAAACAAAGAGAAAATTCCAGGTCACCATTTAGATTAATGGTTCCAAACAAAAATATTACAACTTGGTATAAACAACCTTCACCATCGGACATGGTAGGTATCCTAATCACTCAGTAACTTTTACCAACTGGAATGCAGTTTAGAACAATACCATTATACCACTCTAACTTGAATTTTCTAACAATATCAGAGACACCATTTGGTTTTACAATTTCAAAAGGGTATTGAAATTTCGAAGGGCCCGGAGAAAACAACACAGCTAGAGACGGCAAATCAACTCATTGAGTTGTTAATGGATACCACTAAGACTCGTTAGTTTGGTTTCACCTTACACCATCATCATCGCTACTAGTCTCAGCTTTATCTCACGGTGATATCAAATTAATAAGGACTTAACACGTACCCATTAACAAATCAACCAAGGCATGGAATCGGAAACCCTTGTGATAAGGGGTCTAAATCACCATTAAATCCAGAAATTATGGATTGCCCACTAATTATAAAGGAAAAAATAAACAAAAAGGAATCAGCTTTTTAAGCGATTCTTCATACCTGTCAAGCAAAGAGATGAACTCATGCAAATTTTCAGCCTCGCATCCCTTTACCATTCAACGGTTAAATGGTTTTCATATTTCAAGCTTTTTGCTGAATTGGGTCCTCTTTGTAAATAGATGAACACAACACACGATCACCCACCATTCTCCCAAAGAGGAGCTTATGACACCACACCCCGCAAGCTCATGCCACATGTTTTACTGTACGACTCCAAAAGCTACCCTCTTTTTTGCTGAACGACTTGCCGTTTGGATTCGGAGGAACGTTTGTGTACGGTCATGTGTTGTTAAGGCAATCTCTAACCGAAAAGTTCAGAGGGCCGAAAATAATCCGAAATCGTCTTCAACCGAGGGTTACGCCAAAAATTCAAAAACTCCTTTCGGTTATAATCAGCATGAATGCTTAAAAAAAAAAAATTGAATCCAACGGTTAGCTAAATTTTTTTTTGGTTTTTTGGGCCTTTTTTTTAATTTTTTTTTTAAATTCTTAAAAATTCTAATTTTTTTTCCTATAAATACTTAAACCATTCATTAAATTTAAGTTCTAATTTTTTTTGGTTTTTTGGGCTAGTTACTATTGTAGTTTTTAACTATAAGTTGTAGTTTTTAAATTTAAGTTATTGTTGGATTTGAATTTAAGTTGTTGTAGTTTTTAAATTTAAATAATAAATTAGGTTTGGCCTTATGGCCCTCGGTTGGAGACGGAGACAAATATGGTCATATACTGTTCATTAAAATATTAATATCTTAAAGGGCCAAATGGCTAAAACGAGCTCTCTGGCCAACCCTCGTTTGGAGATGGCCTAACATGCTCCATGTTATATTTGGGTGTACAATTTTAAGGGATAAAATACAAGATTACAAGTTCGACTCACATAAATGTCAAGAATGAATATATTATATTTATGTTGAGTCCAACACATAATTTGTAGTGAGCTTATTATGCGACCTTATCTAGTCTTTCTTTCCAAATAGATTACCTCTCTCCACTTAACAAGTCCACTTGCATGTAACAATGTATTGCTTGAAGTTATTGCTCGGCTCCAAGTCCAGCAGGGAAGGCTGAGTGATTGCATTAGCAAATATTGGACTGTTGGAGCTAGGTTTTAGTGTTTTGGGCAACTCTTCCTCTGCTTTGTATATAAAAGTGGTACATTAATATAAAACAAATATATACGTACGTATTATAATTTAAGTAAAACAACAATTCTACGTGAAGGTGTTCAAGATAAACTCAAATTGCTTCTACGGATTGGGGTTATTTAGGGTGAATTGGGATGAGGACAGAGAAGACATCTCTTTCAGTACCAGGAGGGAGAGGATTGGTAGCCAAGGGTGACGGAGTAACATACCTAATATGAGATCCTCATTCCACACGGATAGGAGGCTCCTAGCCTTCCTCTATCCATTCGGATTTTATTACGAATAATATGGTGTATACAAGTTAGAGGAATGTTTCATTAGTTTTGCCCCCAATACATGTACAGGAACAGTAGCAAAATATTGGATGGCAATGGCTGCTTGACTTTTTCTTCAGTGGCGGCTGACGGCTGAACCTCCCTTCTTTAAGTGCCCTGCGGCCAATAGTTTAACAGTGAACTGCAGAAGACTGAGGAGTCCATTCTGTCTGATGTAGCTTTTCTAGGTAACCTCTCTTTTGCTTTTTCCATGAACATTCATATTATGCTAGGCAGGGTGTCAAGTGAACCACAGTGAGTCGTTGATACTCGTAAGTGTTAACGATGCACACGTCGTGTGCCTCTAATTCTAGCACTTGTTTTTTTATAATCACTTTGATAGAGCTGTTTGACTAGAGTAATATAGCAAATATGAAACCAACATGAGATTGAGTGAGTTCAACCAATTTATAAGGTGTCTCATGTTTTATGAGAGTGGCTTAACTAGCTAGGATTAGAGTGCAACACTTTCATTGGGTACATGTTCAAATTGCTTAATAAGAAGAGATTCGGAGAATGAAAATTTACGCAAGTGATGGATTGCCTTAGTTGGTAGGGTTTTCTTTTTTAGCTCACTTCATCATGTAGCATCACTTGTATTAAAAAAAAAATGAAAATTTACACCGGGAACGTATATGTTTTGTTTGTTTAATTAATGACAGGTCGAGAAATAACAGAAAAGAAAAGGTTATGGCTGTGACGCTTAGAAAATGCTTGTTATGTTGCACAACAACATGTTGCACAACAACGAAGGCCACGGTACGATCTTGAAATTTAAAACTTGATTTTATTCATTTTATTGAAGAAGATTTTACGAATAATGAAAAAAAAATGTTATTTTTACCATCTATTTGTATCATCACTTGTAACATCTCTCTAATGGAGATGAGACCCAGATGCGTTGACAGGCCCTACCTCTTAGATACATGGTACAAGTGATGGTACAATTAGATGATAAGTATAGCACTACTCAATTCAATATTGGTCCGATTATTATTTGATACAAAATTAACAACAAGCAACAATTTCTAAGTTTATTGACTTATGTAAAAATATTTATTAGTGATAATTAAATTGGTATTTGCTTTCAAGTTTTCAATAGCATTTCATATCACTCTAAAGAAAAAATAGGACTGGTGTCATGGTGACCAAAGAAAGCTACAACTACAAGCTCAACAATAGTTGCAACTCAAAGATAATGATTGGATTCCCCTATTTTTCAACCCAACAAGCGCATCAGTCGTGACTGGTTAAGTCGAAAAAATTGTCCCTCGCGACAGTCAGTCATGAGCTTTTATGTCAAAAAAATTTATAGATCCAAGCAATTAGTCTCAAATTTGAACAAGTACTAAAACTAAATAGATTAAATAGCGATTTAAATCTAAATACAGACAAAAGCAAATGTATATTGTGAACCACCCGGAGTTCGAAAAACATATAAGTGCCCACCCCTGGTCTAAATTGGAAGACCCCAGTAGATGTATGATGGATCCAAGTCCAACCCAAACCAGGTACCAAGACATATCTAATTAAATGCATAAATATAATAGGAAAACTAATGAAAGTGATTTGAAAATTTTGAGTTTGAATAATAAGAACAAAATAAAGGATAAAGTGAATAGTACCAGGATTAACTTTTTAGTGTAAAAATGTGATTTTTCGTTAAAATAAATAGTACCATAAACTTTTCGTTAAAGTTCCCAATATTTAATTAAAACGAGACGCTGGCGACATCATCGTTTTAGTTAAAGTTCAAGATCAACACATCTCTCAGCAATCTGCAAGAAGATCGAAGCTTCCCTTCTCACTTAATTGTGTCTTCTGGTCTAGTAGCTACAACTACTTATATATTAATTCACGGAACTCCATAACTTTCATACACTAATCTAGCATTGCAATTTGCATGCATGATGCATATATGCTATACTAAAATTGCTTAATTAGGTCTCTTGTTTCACCATTTTGCTGCTCTCACTAACTTATTACGGTACTCCATGAACAATGAAGCAAATGAAAGAGTTAAAATCACAAATAGACTAATAACACATTAAGACATGTTGATATTAAATCGATAACACATCAAGACATGTCACGATAACAAGTTGCAAATGGCCTTCTGCTTTTTCGAAAGGGTGCATCAGAAATGTGACCGCTCTGGAGAGGTGGCCAAATATGACTCTTAATCAAAACCCAAAATGTCTTTTTGTAGGAAGACGATGAAAACAACAAGAAGAAGAAGATAATATCTGATAAAAATTCAGTCTCGGTTGCATGCGACAATTTAAATTGGAATTTCGACAGTTCATAGGGATGCCTCCAGCTAAAAATAGAAATAAATAATTGCTTTTAATCACTCACTCACCTTATGTTTTTTATTTTATTTTCTAATAGAAGTGTGATATCCACACACTCTATTTTACTTCTCATACATCTTTTTAATTTTTAACCGTCGGATCGAATGAATTGAAGAAGATCAACGGATATAAATTATCAAGGAGTGTGTGAAAAGTAAAATAGAATGTGTTGATAGCACAACTTTTTCTAATATCATTGCTTGTCACGTTCCCTCTACCCACCACGTGGCGTCCACCTACAACGCTTCTCCTAACCTATTTTGGTGCCCCTTCATTATTTTCTCTCTTTTCATTTGACCATAAATACATCTATTAAAAAAAAGAAAAAAAATTTCACCAGAAATACATTATTTTTTCTAAAAGAATTTACAAATAGTGTCTTAATTTGACATTGTTCGTTTTGGTTTCGAGCACTTGAGAGATTATTTGATAATTATTTTGTTTTAAATTTTTGTAAATTAAAAATTAAAAATTTATTTGTTAATTATTTTTATTTTTAAAAAATTGAAAATAAATCAAAACATAAAACCTCTATTGCAAATTTTGAAAATTCAAGAAAGTAGTCATACAGTTTAGTGTTATTCTTCTTCAGTAGTAATTGAGAGGTCTTAGGTTTTGAACCACATTATTATGGTTAGCCTAATATGCTCACTCCCCCACCCTTATAGTGCAATTAACATCTTTTGTTAAAAAAAATAATAATAATAAATTGTTTTCAGTTTTCAAAAAAATGAAAGTAAAAAAGGAAAACAAAATGGTTACCAAATGGTCCTTAATTTTTTTGTTTTCGGTTGAATGATCTAATTTGACACACCCCGACCGAGATCAGGGCGTGCTGGCCGTCACACGAAGGTGACGTAGCCATGTGCACGTGCGGAAGCTAATGAGATAATAATATAAAAGTACGAATAATTAAAAACTAGCATACAAAATACTAAAACAAGTGCTAGCGTATGTGAGACACAATTTCAGAGCAAGTCTACAGCAGTCCAAAAGAAAAGATGCGACATAAGTACACCCGAAGGAGACCCTACAATGGTGAGTGTCTGTCAGAAATGCCGGGACGCCCTCTGGGAAAAACCCACCGAACCTGCTAGACCACTAGAACCTGGAGGGGCGCAAAAACAAAAGCGTGAGTGGGCAAAAACAAAGCTCTTTGAAAACTCTTTAGCAAAATACATTCTAACCCCTCGCCGTAAAACCTGTATACTTCCCAGAAAATGAACATATATACGTATGTATAGATATGCCAATCATGCTCCAAAATATGCCATTCATGCTCGAGAATATGCCACATCAGAAACTCATAATAAATGTAAGTGCTCAAGCGTAACTCACATCAATAACATATAATCTGGCAGCCGGGAGTCACCTAACGTGACCTGTACGGCTGCATATAAAGCTCAAATCTCAAACTCAATAACTGAATCTGCACACGAGTCGGAACCACCTAACGTGGTCTGTACGACAGGCTTGGGTGTAATATATATACGCTATAGTGCTACGATCACGTGAAGACTGTGCGAATAATCGCGGGTCACCTACGAGTCGGAACCACCTAATGTGGTCTGTACGACAGGCTGTGCACCTAACTTGGATCCAAGGCGAGCATGCGGTGCGGGAGGTGAACATACACGTGAAGGCTATGCCCCTAACTCTGGGCGGGAGCACTAACACCGGGGGTGCAGATTATGAGCTCTCTAAGCATCTCAAACTACTACTGCATACAAACATGAATACCACTTACCTGGCACTTACCTGTGCATCCACAACACCAAATACACATATATAAATGTATGCCGCTACTAATGCATGTGATGATACATAAGCGATAATAATAAAGCGCATGGCATAAATCAATTAACCCTTTTTAATCTATTTCTGGGAATTTAAATGTATATAGGTATATACGGAAAACAAAAGCCCACTCACTGATAAGTGGAAGGGTCGTAGCCCCCCTGCCTTGAGTGTGCACGCTCGTCCTCGGGATATGTATCACCTATATGCGAAATAGCTACGAAAACGTTAATTTAAAAGCACCTAACCAACTTCTCAATATAACTTCTCATACATTGCTCAAAATGGACAATTGAATATACCAACGTGCTCTACACAACCTCAGGATCACAACCATATTTTTAGAATATTTTTCCTCCGCCGTACGCGCCCCCACGCGCCGGCCAAGGCACGGCCCTACGCGCCCCCACGCGCGGCCACGTGCCATGCACACTGACGGCGTCAGGAATATTCCTTCAGTTTTGACAGATTCCGTTAACGGCGTCAGGAATATTCCGTCAGTTTTGACGGAATATTCCGTCACCTTCTCCGGCGAGACTCCGGCGCCGGAAAACTGGGAAAATTTCAAACTTAGTTTTCTCACTCGTTTCTCAACCAAATTTCATGATTCAAACGCCAAAATGAAGCTTAGGACTAGTAGAATCACGATAGACTAGTTTTAAAGCCTAAAAACTACTAGATCATACCTGTCCACAACTTCAAAAACCGGCCAACTTTGAACAGGACGATCCCGACGTCCAAACTCGTCCAACGAAGTACTCCCAAGCTCCTTGGGACCTCACTAAGACATCTACAAGCTTCAAATGTCCAAAAACAAGCTAGATTAAGTTTGCATGAATAGTGTTCAAAACGGATTACCTCGAAACGACGTGAAAACTAATGATTTCTCACCTGAAAATGGTATGGTCGTGCTCCTCTCAACCTCACGAGTCCAATGGTGTCCTTAGTTTCCTCGAGGGGTAATGGTTTGAGTGAGTTTATGTGTGTGTCCGTATGTTGAAGGAAGAAGAAGAAGAATGAAGAACTCGGGGAGAGAGAGAGAGAGACAGAGAAGAGACAAAGAGTGAGGGAATCCCGGGAGAGAGAGAGTGTGTGAGTGTGTGTGTGGTCCTACAACACCACACAACACCACACTAAACGTAAACGAACAAACTAGGGATAAAATGGTAATTTCACACGTACGTTCCAATAATCCCGGGACGGGATGTCACATAATTTACTTTCAAAGTTCTTATTTGCCTACCATCTTAAAATTTTGTAACATTGTAATTAGTATTTCATTAAAAATACTATAATGAGTGCAAACAATGCTTAATCTATGTTGCAAATGGCGCTTTACGGCACTGGTGGAAAATCATAATATTTATGCACTCTGGTGTAAGTTCAACCCTCATCTATTCCTCCTAACAAATCAACCAAGGCATGGAATCGGAAAGCCCACTAATTATAAAGGAAAGACAAACAAAAAGGAATCAGCTTTTTAAGTGATTCTTCATACCTGTCAAGCACTTATGCAAACTTTCAGCTTCGCACCCCTTAATCATTCAACAGTTAAATGGTCTTCATACTTCAAGCTTTTTGCTGAATTGGGTCTTCTTTGTAAATAGATGAACACACCACACGATCACCCACCATCCTCCCAAAGAGGAGCTTATGACACCACACCCCGCAAGCTCGTGCCACATGTTTTTCCGTGCGACTCCAAAAGTTTCCCTCCTTTTTGCTGAACGACTTGCCGTTTGGATTCGGTGGAACGTTTGTGTACGGTCATGTGTTGTTAACATGCTCCATGTTACAATTTGGGTGGACAATTTTAAGGTATACTAATACCAATTCACAAGCTCCACTCACATAAATGTCAAGAATGAACGTATTATATTTGTATTGAATTCAATACATAATTAGTAGCGCGTTTATTATGTGATTTAATCCAGTTTCTCTTTTCGAATAGATTATCCCCTCCCCTTAAAAAATCTACTTGCATGTGAACAATGTATTGCTTGAAGTTACCGTGTGAACAATGTATTGCTTGAAGTTATTATACATACGTGGTATAATTGAAGTTACCGTCTGATCTAGTAGCTACTACTAATTATATATTAATTCACGAAACTCCATAACTTTCTTACACTAATCTGGCATTGCAATTTGCATGCATGGTGCATATATGCTATACTAAAACTGCTTAATTAGGTCTCTTGTTTCACTATTTTGCTGCTCTCACTAACCTATTACGGTACTCCATGAACAACGAAACAAATAAAAGGATCAAAATCACAAATAGACTAATAACACATCAAGACGTGTTGATATTAAATCGATAACACATCAAGACATGTCACGATAACAAGTGGCGGCAAATGGCCTTCAGCTTTTTCGAAAGGGTGCATCAGAAATGCGTCCTCTCTGGAGAGGTGGCCAAATATGACTCTTAATCAAAACCCAAAATGTCTTTCTTTAGGAAGACAATGAAAAGAAGAAGAAGAAGAAGAAGATGATATCTGATAAAAATTCAGTGTCGGTTTCGCACGCGACAATTTAACTTGGAATTTCGACGGTTCATAGGGATGCCTCCTAAATAATTGCTTTTAATCACTCACTCGCCTTATGTTTTTATTTTATTTTCTAAGCATCATTGCTTGTCGTCACGTTCCCTCTACCCATCACGTGGTGTCCACCTACAACGCTTCACCTAGATCAAGATACTCTCTTGAGTAAAGGGTGAGAATTTTCCTGAACAAGCCTATCGGATCGTTGAAATTTTATCCAACAACTACAATAATTATACATTATTTTTCCTAAAAGAATTTACAAATAGTGTCTTAATTTGACATTCTTCGTTTTGGTTCCGAGCACTTGAGAGATTATTTGATAATTATTTTATTTTTATTTTTTGTACATTAGAAATTAAAGTCTTATTTGTTAACTATTTTTAGTTTTTAAAAATTGAAAATACACCAAAATGTAAAAACTCAATACCAAATTTTGAAAATTTAAGAAAGTAGTACTACAGTCTAGTGATATTCATCTTCATTTGTAACTGAGAGGTCTTAGCCTAGTGTGCCCACTCCCACACCCCTATACTATAAATAACATCTTTTGTAAAAAAAAAAAAAAAAGAAGAAGTTTTCAGTTTTTTTTATTTAAAAAAAAAGCGAAAATAAAATGGTTACCAAGTGGTCTCTAATTTTTTTGTGTTCAGTTGAATCATCTAATTTACTTTCAAAGTTCTTGTTTGCCTACCATCTTAAAATTTGTAACCTTGTAATTAGTATTTCATTAAAAATACTATAATGTGTGCAAACAATGCTTAATCTATGTTGCAAACGGCGTTTTACCACACTAGTGGAAAATCATAATGTTTATGCATTCTGGCGTAAGCTGAATCCTCATCTATTCCTCCTAACATTCAACAATTTAACCCAAAAAAAAAAAAAAAAACTCAATCTATAAACAATTTATGGTAATCGGCGTGTTATAAGATTAAGAAAATACAATGAATGTTTACCTTTTGGAAAAAAAATAAAAAAGAAGAAAATAAAATGAATGGGAGAGAAATGATGAATGATGAAAGAAAGATAATAGAAGTAATGTGAAAGAAATAAACATAGAATGCCACACAAAGTTACAACATTTTAAATTTTCGCCCTATTGTAATTTTGATTCATGCACTTATATATGACTATTAGTCAATGAATTTGTCATAATATAGTCATTTTGGGTAACATTATTAGAATTTTTATTTTAAATAAAAGGTTTTAACTATGGGATTAGAGATAGAAATTCTAAAGGAGTTACTCAAAAAAATCATGGCTCTACAGTATGATGAGTTCATAGCTTACTACTCATGGATTTTTAGTTCATGATCAAAACTATAATTGAATCAAAAATATTTTTCTCCAAAAAGAAAACTAAAAAAACCAAAAACAAGATAAGCAATAATTTATACAAATTCATCTAAAATACAGAAAGAAAAATTCAAGCCTAATGCATACGTATAAATAATTTTCACTGTCATATAATATCCTTGATTTCTTCTTCCTCCCTTCCATCATCTCCCTTCGTCATTCTCAATATTTTGTTTTCTAACAAACAAAAATCGGCCATTTATTGTTACGGTCTAGTGATACTTCTCTTTACTTGTAAGTAAGAAGTTTTAGGTTCGATTTTTGCTAAAGACGAATTTGAACCACATTATTGCTAGTCCATTGTGAGGCTAAGCCCACCACCTCCCCTTCGTGTAGATAATATCGTATGTTCAAAAAAAAAAAAAAATACAAAAACAAAAACCTAAAACTAAAAACTTAAAAGAAAGAGGCATTAATTTTCCCTTTTTGTGTGGGGTGTGTTACCCATACATCTCCTTTTACTTTTCACATATTTTTTTATATTTTGACTGTTAAATTGAATGAATTGAAGAAAAATCAAAGACATAAACTAACAAAGAGTATGTGAAAGTAAAAATGAATGTATGGAACTGTGGATATCCATTTGTATTCTTATAATCCTTTCGACCATGACACCTATTGTACACCCAACCACACGGCAATTTACCATGTACGAAAAAAAAAACAACGCGTTCTCCCCTCCTTTCATGTCCATTTCCTATTGTCCAATTTGTCGTACGTAACCCAATTAGTCCACAAAAATATAATATTATTATTTGCGATTCCATATAAATCAAAATTTAAATGCCAAACCATCATAGCTTTACGTGAGTAGTGCCCAACTTCTGGTGACTGACAGACCCTCCTCCCTCCTCCTCCTCTAATCCTCGTTAGCTCAGAATTCAAATCTCTCGAATTTTCCAAACGCCGGATCCGCAGGTCCGTACACACACCTTCTCCTCCTTAATTTCTTCGATTCCTCGCACGTCCAATCACAATGATGCAAATTCTGAGATGTCAATCCGTCGATTCGTTGAAGAAATGAACCCTTTTTTATTTTTATTTTTTTTAAATTTCAGAATCGTATGGTTTTTAATTCAAAAATTTTCTCTTCAGAGTTTTGAAATTGCCTTTGTTTCTGACTGGTTGATTTTTTTTTTGGGGAATTTGCAGAAGGAAGACATGGCGAAGGACTCGTACGAGGATGCCATTGCCGGACTTTCCAAGCTCCTAAGGTACTTTTTCCTTGCCCGGACAAACACGAAACGACCAGTTCCGCGATCTGTAATGTCCTTTCCTGTAATTATCCTGAACGTAGCCGTCCTTCTCTGTCATTATGCCCTTTTCGTTTCCGTCCGTCTCGGACGCGTTTCTGTTTCGGCCAATCAGGCACTTGTTGTTGCCGCTACGTGGGCCCCATTCGGAGTGGCTTTGGATCATCCCCTCTATCACCCGTGGGTCCCACCTTGGTGTTATCTGACGGCCTCTAAGAGTGACACTCTTGTTTTTCCGTTGCTTTCTGACAGTGAAAAGGCTGACCTCGAGGGCGTCGCCGCCGCCAAGATCAAGCAGATAACGGCTGAGCTGGCGTCGGCTGACTCGACCGACGCGGTCGAGAGGATCAAAACCGGGTTCACCCATTTCAAGAAGGAGAAATACGAGTAAGCTCCAAAGTTAATATGCTCTTCGAATATTCTGTTCGCTTAATTCCCCATTTTCCTGATCCAAGTCAAACTTCCCAAACTACACTTGTGCTTTATTACCTGAACGAAGGACTTGAACTTTGTTATTCTTTTCCAGGAAAGATGTTGATTTGTACGCCAAACTGGCCACAGGCCAAAGTCCCAAGGTCAGCGATGAACTGATGATTAAGCTCTAATTTTTTAAATTAAATCAGTTATATAATCAATCAATTTAATTATAATATGCATTTATACATTATTATAAATAAATCTGTTACATTATTGAGCTAATTAATTAAGTTGTATTATGAAAATGCAGTTTATGGTATTTGCATGCTCAGACTCCCGAGTTTGCCCCTCGCACATCCTCAATTTCCAACCAGGGGAGGCCTTTGTGGTCCGAAACATCGCTAACATGGTCCCTCCATATGACCTGGTTCGCCTACCAAAACCCTTTTTTGTTATTTATTAATCTATCACTTCAACACTTCCATTTTTCTGATAACTTATCAAGCTGCAATTCATTTACCAATAGAAACGACTTTTTACATATAAAAAACTAAGCATACATGACATGAACAATTAAGCGTAACTAACAGCGCTTAACCTTCACGACAATTGCGCATGATTTGTGATTGAATCAAATCAAATGATGAAATATGCTTCAAAAACTGTATAAAATGCAACATGGTCCATCAACCATATGCTTAGTTTGTTGGTGGTTTATTTATGTATTGTATTTGACCTAATGGGTTGGTGGTGCAGACAAAGTACTCGGGAATGGGGGCGGCCATTGAATATGCGGTATTGCATCTGAAGGTGAATGTAAAACGACCACTCCTTTCCATATTCAACTTTGCTTTTACTCTGACTGGAGTCTGGAACCACTACTTTCATATTCAACCTTTTTTATATTATTCTGTGATTCAATCAATAATGGTGACCTAGTCATTGGGTTTGTTCCTTTCCTTGCACACCTTATCATGTTACGGTTGTTACCCCTTCAAAACAAAAGGGGGCAGAAAGAAAAGGCTTCAAAAGTTGCAGATTTAGAAGCAGGATGAATATTAATTATTAATTATGTTTGAGTACTATACCTACTTTGTTGGCAATGTAGTTTAAAACTTATTTAAAAGAGAAAATGCATTTTATAAGTGGTAAATTGCCTCTATAGATAGAATATTCTCTTTAGTTCGTTGTATTTTACATTTGAAAACTTAATTAAAAGAGAAAATGCATTTCATAAGTGGTAAATTGCCTTCATAGATAGGATATTCTCTTTAGTTTGTTGTATTTTACGTTTGAAATATCTTTCTTTCTCTTAATCTAGCTTAAAGTATAATTATTGCCAGTACTAAACAAAGAGAAAATGCATTTCTTCAGGTGGAGAATATTTTGGTGATTGGACACAGCTGCTGTGGAGGTATAAAGGGGCTCATGTCTATCCCAGATGATGGGTCCACTGCTAGGTAAGCCTTCACTTATCATATCAAGAAGAAGTAGGTTTAAAGCCTTCAACACTTTGCATCTTTCTGATTTTAATTTGATTCAAAAGTTGAATAACTCTTCTAAATACGATAATTTAAGTACAGATACTCGAATGAAGAATAATCAAGGATATTAATTTGCAGATAGACATTTTTAATTTTTTTAATATATTTTGGCTTTTAGAACTTCCAAAATTGTTGGCTTCTCCTTCCATGTGGAGTTATTGCTATTTACTATATAATATATTTGATTTGTGTCGTGTCCTACTCGATCGGAAATGATCGAATACGAAGGACTTTATTCTTTAGTGACTGTGGTACCATTGTTCTTGGAGGCATCCACAAAGTTGTATAAAGCTACAAGTAGAAGGATAATTAAAGTGGTTATGACAGCTTCAGATTATTTGCTTTTTTCAATTCATCTTTGAAATTCTTTGTAACTTTCGGTTTCAGGTTACTCGACTTTTAAATAACATTCTGAAATCTAGCAATAGCGTACTGTCCGTACACAAGGCAAACAGCTTTTACAGTTTTGCTACTGTATTTAAATACCATTTTGAAACCCCAGTATTTTCTCATCCAGTTAATTTGTAGTTAGAATAATTTTGTTTTATGCAATGACAGTCCTCCATTTGTATACTGAATTTTCAGTGACTTCATAGAGAGCTGGGTGAAAATCTGTTCACCGGCAAAGACCAAGATTAAAGCTGCATACAGTGGTTTGAGTTTCACGGAGCAGTGCACCAACTTGGAGAAGGTAACTTTGCATTGCCTAAATTAAAGAAAAAACTAGAAATCATAGCTCCTCTTAAAGAGACGGTATGTTCTATGACCGATTGTATACAATCATGCACTTGCCTCTCTTATTACACTAGTCGCATGATGAGAAAGATAGACATGACATTATATACAAGCGGTGACTCATTTTTAATTAGCATTTTTTTTTGAAACGCAACACATTAGCATACCAATTGGATTAATTAGATTAATTAAGATTATTCCAAGTTCAGACATCATAATTAGATTGATTAAGATTCTTCCAAGTTCAACCATCTTGTGTTTTAAACGCAGGAGTCCGTGAACATCTCATTGGGAAACTTACTGACATATCCATTTGTGAGAGAAGCGGTGGTGAACAAGACTCTGAGTCTGAAAGGTGGATATTACAATTTCGTCAAGGGCAGCTTCCAGCTCTGGGATCTTGATTTCAAAATTACACCTAATTTGACTGTGTGAGCATCGAACGTTGTCCAGAAACCTTCCTTTCGTTTCTTGAAAAATTTCAACTCAGTCCATCTTCTTTGGAACAACATTTGGCAAAATAATTGTGTTTATGGCTTGTGTGATGTTGAAATATCAAATAAGTATAGCAATGCTGTATTCTGGTTTATTGCAATATGTAAAAAGTTATATTTTCACTAGCAATGTTTCTTAGCTTCAAACGCTGATGAAATTTACCGTTTTACCATGTACTTTATGCAATGCTGTATTCTGGTTTAATATTTCATCTTACATATTTATCTTAAGACTTTCCCTAAACTAGGAATTTGTTTGCTTTCCACCAAAAGACCAAAAGCAAGGACCAAACACACAAGGAACTGACCGTTATGATTTTATAAGTAGTTAATGAGAAATTCTTACCATCTATTTGTAGCATCTTTCTAATAGAGATGAGACTTACATGTGTTGATGACCCTACCTCTGTTGAAAAGATGATGCAAATAGATGATAAGTGTAGCACTACTCTGTGAATTATTTTGGTAGAACTCAGCTTGTGTGGCTTTACTTCATGCATTAATTCGTTTTTCTATACAACATAAGCATGTGAGATACCAAACTAAATAAATGAAAAGAAAAACTATCATAATTACCAACCAAATTAACAAAATAGCAACCAATTATCGACGGTGATCTCTATTACATAACACAAAGCTTTTAATTTATCGGATCACCCTTGCATGATGTCGAGGGACGCGTCGCTGTCAATGTCCCGGTCCAATTACCCGGAGAAAATCGGAACTCCACTCGGTTGCAATACACCCGAAAGCTGTTAGGATTTGTCCAATACGATGGCAGCCTAAAATAACCCAACATGCTGAGCTCGAATCTCACCGATCCATTAGATCTCCCTTCCGAGATTTCATTGGCCACGCCATTACCTATATAGGCCGACACTGTTTCGATTTTGAAGCTGTTAGCGATCTCGGTTTTCTTGTTTAAAACCGAGGTAGGAGTCACTGGCTTCAATGCTCATACCATGTAAACAAACATGACATTGAGATTATACAAGGATTAATGCAAACTTCTTGTCACAAACAAATCTACACAACGGCCCTATATGACTTCAAAGAGAACCGAGTGTTACCACAGATAGGAATTCAAGAAAACAATATGCGGGATCCCTTTGTGTACGTGATGGCACGACCACGTAATTCGGCTTTGGGGAAGGCGAAAGGCGCGATTTTCTTCCCACTTTTATATATAATGAATAATGATGATATATATTCAAGTGAAACTTAAATATTAGGGTTTTTGAATTTTTTTTTTTTTGTTTGTTTGCTTGTTTAAGATTGAGCTGCATATGATTATTAAGTATAAGTGATGTTTATAACTCTTTTCACTTATTATTTAATAATATTTGTAAACTCATAATCAGTGTGAATATAGTTTATTTTATTTAAGTTATTATTTTCTAGCATCAATACATTGTCCTAGTTTTTTAGGAATACTATACTAAAAAGGAGATCAATATCTTCTACAATCAAAAGGGATGTGACATTTTTGTGGCCCCAATTATTGTTTGACACACATTGATTTATGATAACAAAATTAAGAAAAGTTAAGTTCATAAACATGTGTCAATCAATAAATGATGCTGTAGAGAAGCCACCCACCATTTCAAGTGCAAAAGATTTAATCTCACTAAAAAGAGACCATTTGATAAATTTTGCACAAAACCCAAAGTCTTAAAAGACCACACTGGATAATTTGACCAATAAGCTTTATAATTTGCCTAAAAAAAACTTAACCACAAAATATTTCAAAAGTGAAGCCAAGACCAATGAAAAATCAAATTTGAGAGCCGTAAACCAACCGTATAACCTACATTTTGCGTTTTCGTTGGAAATTATGGTGATTTGGTGGCAAGAGCCCAAAACAACCCCAACGCAACACAAGCAGTAAATGCATGGAGATAAAATCTTGAGAGTAAATTACATTTAGTATTTATTTATATCATTTTTTAATAGAGATAAGACTCACCAACGCATATAGACCCAATTTTTATTAAAAAAATTGTATAAATATATGTTAAAAATAAACATTTTTGAAATTTTAATACAGCCAGAAACTATTTTAAAAGAAAACATCGGTGGCACGTGGACAACCCAAAACGAGTCCAAGCAGGACCTTTAAGCTCGAGTCAATGGCTCCCTGATCCAAAAAACAAAAATCCTTAATCCAAACCAAGTAACATATTGTAATGGACGGTTCCAGATTCTAAGGACAGTTTTCTTAATCATCACAAGTGCAACTAGTGCATTTTTTTGGCAGACACTTCATTAGATTAGGTTCTATCCTGGGATGAGTCGTATAAAAGAGGTTTTGACTTTTGAGTTCAATTGTTTCCTCCATGTATTGCTTATATATAAAAATATATAAAGACATTATTTTACCAACAATTTTTAATTTCTTAAACACTCATTTGTATTCTTGTCATCATATTAAATAAATGAAACGAAAATACCAAAATTAAACAAAGGTATATGAGAAGCAAAAAGTTAGAAAGAGTGGGTTTGTCATTTTCTTTTTGGTCAATAGTTAGGTAGGTTGCCGTGGGAAAAATGGGGGAAATGAGGTGGGAAAGCCTCCAACATGGGTGAAAAGGACCATATGAGTGCTTGATTGTCACTAAAACACTATCCCTCATCGAGTGTGTTTATCATTCCTCCTTAAATATATAAAGTTCATGCGTATGAAATTTCTAAATTTGGATGAAAGAGTCCAATTTATGTCTTGCTTACAGTGCTAAAATTTCATCTTATTTTTCGTGGCACAAAATTCAGATAAGTGAAGATTATTGATCATAACAAATCATTTGTCAACTCAAACTTTTGATCAACCAGAACCAGTTCGAATTTTGATTAATTATAATTACAATAGTCAAGAGGGTATCCTTGCAGAATATCGTCCATGCCCCAGCTAATCAAATTATCATAATTAGAACAAGAAAGCAACTCGGTACAATGCTTGGCCATCCATTCTATCTCTTCTTCTTCATTAGAATCCAAATTTGCGGTTTGATTATTACTTTTCATACCGGAAGTTGAGTCCGAGTACCGCGCTTTGAGCAGTTTGTGTTGGTGTACTAGTTTGTCTCCTGCCAGTTCTTGAGTAGCAGAAGAGTGAGCTTTAGACGTAGAAACAACAAGTTTTCCAGGTGTATGCTGCTTCTTTATGTCGCCAAGCTTTTTGCTCAAATGAGCATTCCAGTAGTTCTTGATTTGGTTGTCAGTTCTTCCTGGTAAACGCCCCGCAATCAAAGACCACCTTTACACAAATTAAGTAGTTAAACCAGTGATTCCTTATCAACATCGTTCGACGAAAGAAAGAAATAAATATAACTAGCATATGGGCACACACAAAGTGTGTGAGAAAAGTTTTTATTTTTGTTTTTGAAATAGAATGAGAGAGGAAGAGAGTGATAGAGAATGTAAGAGTGGGAAGTTTTTTATTTTTTATTTTTTTTTAATTGGAGATATGTTAGGATTACATGTATGTGAGGCTTTGAAAAAAAAAACAACAAAATTTGGTTATGTGAAATTACATTTCTGTCTTATATTTCTTATTCATGTTCTATTTTAATTAGAGGATTAATTGGTAATTTCATAGAGTTTTGATTGACAATGAGTGTTTTATTAATTAGTAGAGATTACGGAAGATTTCAGTTTTATCTTATTCCCCACATTATAAAGAAAGTTAAGGTTCTACTATAAAATCAATTGGTGATATGGAGAAAGTTACTTATAGGCACATGCAATGTCACTCATTTCCCCGATGTGGGATTGATACTCTCAACACAACTCCTCACATGTAGCAAATTTTCAAGTCTAGCTAGCACGTGGGTAACACATATCAGGTGACGTGGAGTACGTGTGGCCGTTGGGCTTCACACGTGAGACAACTTGCTTTAATACTATGAAGAAAGTTAAGGTTTCCACCATAAAACTAATTCGCAATAACATGACAGTTTGATCTCAAAGTACCACTAGCAGTACTAAGACACTAGACTCACGCTACCTTCTATCATGGGATCTACACAAGTAACACAACACCTCGTGTTGTGTTTTATCCATCACAGAGTTAACTTATAGGGTAAATTACACTTTTATACCTCATGTTTGAGGTCTATTTCAATTCCTTACAACATCTTTAAAACATTTCATTTTCATACTTTAAGTACTATTTTATTTCAAAATAATACCTCCGTTACATTTTCCATCCATTGATCTGTTAAATGCTGACATGGCTGCCACATATATGCTACGTGGCTGCCAAATGTCTACCACGTGGCAAATAAAAAAAAATTTTAATTTTTTTTTAAAAACCTGAATTTTCTCAAAAATTGAAAAGAAAAAAAAAAAAAAAAATTGAAATAGACCTCATCCCATCTCCCTGCAACCACCCCCCACAAACCCATAACCTTTTCTCCCCACCCACACCTGCCCAACTCGTCTTCCCCCTTCCTCTTGGCAACCCACCAAGCTAGAACCCCGACCCTCCTTCAGCCCGCACCCCCCACGGTGCGACCCACCTCGATGTCTCCCCCCCGCCACCTCACCCTACTTCACCCCCCCTCACCCGGCGACCTCACCCTGCTTCCCCCTCCCCCAGAGACCTCACCCTGCTTCCCCCCCAACCCTCCCTCCCCGCGGGGACCTAACTCCCTGCGTCCAACCTCGCCCAGAACCCAGATCTCGACCCAGGCGACCTACCTCGCCCAGAACCTGACCCCCACCCTCCTCTCATCTGCAACACCCACCCTCTTCTCCTTCCCCCATCCATGCCCTGCTCAACGGCAAGTCGGTCGGCTTCGACAACGAGGTATGCATTTAATTTTGTCCTTCAAAATTTGAATTTTTTTGGTGCTTGGTTAGTGATGGTCTGGATGGAGTTAGGTTTGCTAAGGGTGGGTGGGGTTACAAATGAGAGAAGGGAGGATGGGGGTGAAGAAGAGAAAGGGCTCGGGGAAGGTGGGGGTTTGCTGGGTTTCTTGATGGGAAAGGAGGTGAAAAGGGTGGAGGAGAGGGAGGTGGGTCAGGGGGGGTTGCGGGGAGCTAGGTTTTAGTTTTTCTTTTTTAAGATTCAGGTGGTTTTTTTTTTAATTAAAAAATTATTATTTTTGCCACGTGGTGTGCCACGTTGGCAGCTACGTCAGCACTTAACGGATCAATGGATGGAAAATGTAACGGATGTATTATTTTGAAATAAAATAGTACTTTAAGGTATGAAATTGAAATATTTTAAAGATATTGTAAGAAATTGAAATAGACCACAAACCTGAGGTATGAAAGTATAATTTACCCTAACTTATAAATAGGTCTTACGAATACTCCAAAACACAAAGGGAGAAAAAAAGGAGAAATGAAGCTAAATAAAGTAGGGAGATAGAAGAAATATATATCTTTGAAACCTGTTTCCAAGGAGATTATGAAGTCTGATAATGAGGTCTTCTTCCTGCTCAGAAAAATAGCCGCGTTTCACATCTGGGCTGAGATGGTTGAGCCACCTCAATCTGCAGCTCTTTCCATTCCTCTTCAGGCCTACACAGATACAGTATCATCATTATTACTCACAATTAAGCTCTCAACTTCTACATATGTTCTTTCTTTCTTCATGAACATTATACATATACAATATAATATTGTATACAAATTTAAGTTACCACTACACTTTCGCAGCATATGCATATATATACAGAGGGCCCTACCGGTAACCTTAGGAATGCGGTTCCAGCGGCCACTTCTATGTACCCTTATGTAGTCTAGCAGAATCTCATCTTCCTCCTTTGTCCATAACCCTTTCTTGTACTCATATTCTGCTTCCATTTTTTCCGTTGCAAACTCGCAATACACAAATTAAGAGACAAACGAAAGGGCTCAGAGGGCTTGGATTTTTTAGGAAAGTTATAGTTTGCGTATTATATGTATATTCAGGTATATATATACATACATATTATTATGTAGTACTGAACTTGTTAATTTCCTGGTTTGCAGTAGTACTGCAGACTGCAGTGGAAATCTTTGTATTCTAGCTAGTAATAAATAAGCCCATACAAGGTCTATTTTCTCATCAATATGAGATTCATTCTCAACACGTCCCTTAGCGTGGCAAATTTTTCAAGTTTAACACGTGGACAACACAACGGAGTGAGGTGGAGCACGTGTGGCCGTTGGGGCTCCATACGTAGGACAACATGCTCTGATATCATGAAGAAAAAGACGGTTCCACCATAAAATATAGAGAATAGCCCAACTTACTTATAAACCTCTGTAAGGTCCCTTATTTAATTATAATATACATAATATTAGCTAGCTTGCTTGGCCGTGAGTGGTCGACCCACCCATGATCTTGTGTCCAAGGACCAAGAAGAGAGCTACCCACTTGGGTGGCCTAGCTGTTAGAAAAAGCAGCATCTACAAACCCGTAAGTTCTTTCTCGATCGTTGGCCTTTTACTAATTTTTCAAATGATGTTTCTTGTTTGTTTAGATGAAATACCTAAACGAGTTTTGTTAATGTGCTCGATTGTTGTTTAAATATGTGAGCTAGCTAAGAGTCACGCTAATTGAATAACATGTGTCATATAGAACATCATTGCCTTTTGGTCAAATTTCGTTTTTACTTTGATGAGTCTAAATAGTTTAGTGTATGTATCACAAAGTTAATATTTCACGTGCGTTCAAGTATGACTGCGAAAGTAGAAGGACAAACCACAAATTAAGAATTTTTCAAACCTCCCGCATTACGTGATGTGTGCCCTACAAGATTAGAAACCAACCATGTAAGACTTATGTAGGATTCACCTCACATGAGAAAGTGGGAATATATAAGACAGAAGAGTTGGAAAAGCTGTTGTTGCATATAGGATTATTTCTTAAACTAGAGCATAAACGCCATAAAATGTTTTCCAATATGAACATTAATTTATTTGATTGTCTAAAATAACGCGCGTGCACAAATGAAATTCCAAGAACATGAAAAACTTAATTTGATTGCTTAATCATACTGCAGCTTCACTGAAATGACCAGTTTTCAGGAAGAAGCATCATGGCAGCTCCGTATATGATCCATGCAAGTGGCTACAGATACAGAGGTATTGAAAATTTGAAATCAGTAAGAAACAATATTATTGTTTCAGGAAAAAACAATAATATTCAAGTCCCCACAATTCATTTCCACTGCTGGATATGTCCTTTTTTTCCTCAACGGTGAGAACCATGCATTAATGCATGCGAATACTTCACAATGCGCGGACATATGGGATGTGTTGGTGCAGTACAGGACTGAATTTGCATGGTTGAATTTTGACAATTATAATTTAACCGTTCAAACATCAATGTATCTCATGTACCGTATAAAAACCCTAATGCATGGCTTGGTTTTCGTAATTTCATAGCTTGTTACTATTGCATGTTTCCACGACTTCAGGGGTTGTTGATTTTTTTCAATTCCTTGCGCAATATAGTAACAATAATTGTACTGACGTGCTGGTTAATCTAAAGGGAAAGTTTCACGTGCTACGCCACAGCAGATAGTAGTACTATCTGCTCGATCTGTTTTTTCCACAGTGAAAAACTTGGCGAAAAATTTCCCCAGAAATCATAAATTCGTTGGTCGGGGTGCCTAGTTTTGGAGAAGTTTTTGATACAAGGATCACATTTAGAAAGCATATATCATAAACCACGTAAACTAGTCCAAGCAGAGGTGGATGCATATTGGGACTTAGGTGATCCCAAGATCATTTGGAGTTCAGAAATTATACATGTGAATGTCTTCTGAGGACTCTTTGAATCTTTGTACGGGTCCCTTTGTAGCTACTAAGTATTTGATGTGATATCTGCTGAGCATATCTCGATAGGTTGCATGGACAACACTCGAAACATTCTCTCGATATCACTAATCAAGTGTTCAACGAAATGCCTAATAAACTGAATTTTTTTTCTTTGTATGCTTCGCACTCTGTTTCTATCTAAAAAATTGAACCTTTAACACCCATGATTTGAATCTTGAATCAACCACTAAGTACAAGGTGTGACTTGCTTGAAAATTTGGTACAAATAGCTTTACCATTGAAGTTTAATTTACTGAGGCAAGACCAGATACCAATTAATTTTGGATTGACATTTACACGCGTACGACAAACAAATAGGAAAGGATGGTTCTTTCATTGTATTGATAGAAGTCTAACTAGAAAAAGATCTCTCTATTACTTTGAGAGTAGTATGATTATTGTGGTCTATGGATAATTGGCATCCGGTATCAAAGAATTTTTTCTCCCTTTTGTTGCTTTCATATGTTTAGTTGGTTTTTATTATTTGTTAACCTGATTTCTACAATCCACGCTAGCACAACCTTGAAAGTTGAAAGAGAGGCAGGAATTGCCAATCCAAATATGCTAGAGTCCTCCTCATAACTTAATTATTGGTGACATTTTGAACTAATAATATAGCATTTTAGAGCATCTACAAGGGAAATGTCAAAACTGTCACGTAAATATATAACAGTAAAAATGGCAACGAACTCTCTCCAATCGAGCCTTCAATTTCTTATGTGGCGCTGAATCATTTGAAGGCAAAACCTTTTGCTCTCAAATTTGACAGCATATGTCAAATTTATTAAATAAATTTTTAATAAATTAATATAATATATAATAAATTTTGTTATATTTTTCAATTATTTGATTGGTTGTCTTAATCATTGGAATACATAAAAAGATTTAAAAAAAATTAGTAAATGACATTATTATTTAACATATCGAATGAAGCAAAATATTGTACAAAACATATAAACCATCAAATATTATTTTGATATTTAAAATTTAACATATCTTTTGAGAATGCTCTTAAGTTTCAAATTTTTTACCTAAATTGTGTGACTAATTTACCGTCACTTTTTTTTTTTTTTTTTGGGGGGGGGGGGGGGTGGCGTGGGGTTCGAGGAGATACGGAGGAGATACGTCGTTCTGGTTGTTAATGGTGACCTTATTTCATATCATTCTTGTCAGAGTATAAACTGGGATTGATATATATTGGAGATCGGTCATTGTGAAGTCATGATCAATTAACGCATAGTAAATGTTGTTCAAACAATTAGCTGGGGTATCATCAGCAGAGTAATAATAAAGCCATATACTGTGCATGTTTCTGGTACAACATTTATGTTCTGCTGCCCAGAGATTAATTGATGAAAGACCGCTGTAAAACTTCCACCGTTATATCGCAAGGGATTAAAAGAAAAAGCAAACTGTCTAGCTGATGTGGAATAGTCAATCACCGTTTGAGAGGCTTCGGAGTAGCTATTCATGAAGGAGGATTTTTTCTCTTTTAATCTTTTTTTGTTCTTTTTTCTCTTCTTATTTGAACGGTTATATACAGTTAAATTAGATTAACGTTTTGTTCTAATTTTTTAATAATAAAAAAAAAACAAAAAACAATTTATAAGACGAAGAAAAAGAAGAGAATGAGAATAAAATAGAAGAAAATCTTACTCCATCGTTTATTTATAGCAGTAGCTAACCGAAGGCATGCATATATTTCAATATCTACCCAGTTACAGTGGACCAATACGTATATAATATGTGGACATCATCGATCTGTTTTGGTTTTTGAATTGCAATGAATTCTCGTCGTACATGCCTTAAAGGCTAAAACACGAATCATTGTACTCGTCCTGGCCATGACTGTTGCCCACATTTTTCTCAATGAATTATCTCGCGGTTAAAACAGCACCATTTTAGTTTCAAAAAAAAAAAAAAAAAAAAACCGCACCATTTTAGTACCAAAATAAAATATCAAAAATTCACCATGTATTCCAGGTCTTATATATGGTGAGCTCTTGCGTTCCAATATCACTAATATTAGGAACACGCGCACACACACACAAAAGTTGCGTACTTACCATTTTCGTTCTTATTTCTTACTAAAAATTAAAATATTGTTCGATGACTATTTGGTTTTTCGTTTATAGCGTTGAACTTTTGATTCTTCATGCTTCAGATATAGAGAAAGTATGGTTGAAAGGAGAGATGACGAAGAGTGGAGGAACAATGTTAAGAGAGATATAGAAGAAATGTATAAGGCGGTACATCAAAAACTATTCCACGTTGTTTTTACTTTCAACATATAAGACCTGTCCTAGTTAAGCAAACCCGTTGAGGGACCAAAAGTTAAATGATTTGGGTTTCTCCAACTGCCCATCCTAATGACACGGCCAGACACTCAATATGCAAAGTAGCACACCTTATGATGTATTGCCACAAATGGAGGATTGATTGTTGGAAATTCAAACCAAAATATGCAAACCAGGGCATTTGTAAGAAATCCCATTTTCCAGTTGTAATATTCAGCAATCAGAGTGTTCTTTTTGGCATATAGTTTGTGAATTAAACATCAGCACTTGAGAATTTAAAATCAGAACAGTCCCGTAGGGAAGTGAGAATTATAAAGCTGTGATATACATGCAGCTGTATCAAACGGACCCTAACATTCCAAAAGTTGTGCACATTTTCGATTATTATTTGATCTCAACCTTGTCAGTAATATGGTTTTGTAGTAACGGGGCTGCGTCATGGCCAGATGGCGATTCTGGGCTATCATGAACATCGGAGTATTCTTCACCTGCAGCCTCCTCTTCTTTTGTTTTTCCCCATATTACGGTATAAAACCCAACAGCTAAAATTACTGCTCCAACTATGTGTACAATTAGTATTAAAGTTCTAAAAGACGTTAGGTGCTAGTCGGACGGTGGGCTGGGGCCTAGCGCTTAGGCGGCTAGGCGGACGCCTAAGTGGACTAGGCGGATTTAAGTAAATATGTTATATTTCATGTAAATAAGTGTCTGTTTATACTTAAAATATATATAATAAATTACAAAATAGAATGAGATATATATTATGAAGTATTGAAACATAATGAAAACATGGGGAACAAGCATATAATTTGTTTTCATTTTAGTATTCAACAAGTTTCTTACAATTTATTAAAAAAAATAATGCAAAATGAAAGTTATCTATTTTCTATCCAAGTGAGTCGCAGTCAGGCCAGTGTCTAGGCATGTCTGGACAGGCTAGGCGGGTGCCTCAACAGGACTAGGTGCTCTTTCTAAATTTTCAAACGCTTAGGCATTAATCGGGGTAGTGGCCAACCGCCTAACGCATAGGCGGCACTAGACGGGAATTTTTAGAACAATGATTAGAATTATTGAGGTTTGTGAATGGCAAATTTTTGATATAAAAATTTAGTAAATTAGACCTTACATCCTCTGACGTGGCAAAATCTGAGACATCAAAAAGCCATCCAAAATTGTGGCCTTCGATACACAAGGCTCGTACAAAAGAGTGAAAATTTTGCCTGTTGGTAACAAAAAGCCATCCAAAATTGTTCACTACTACCCTTTGCAGAAGGCACCAATTTAAGAAATTATACGTATACAGTTGGTAACAACGTTTTAGATGTATGACTACCTTCCCAGTGGCACAATTATAGTTTGTTTTTAGGTAAGAGAACGCCTCAACAATCCTGAAAAAAGGGAAGGGCGCCATTCGGGGTCAGTCACTTCATCGTGGTACTTCATTGTATTAGTTAAGATAGTTCGATATGGTGGCTTATCTATACTTATGGATAACTTAGGAGAGATATGTACCTAAAGTTGGACTGGATCGTGGTACCAGTCCATAACAATCAAGGTCGAATCATGAACCTATTCATAAAGCAAATTCAATGAAGCAACAACTGGTACCATTAAAACCGAAACGCCCGGTGGATGGCCAATAACCGAAGGAAAGGAAGGAATCGGTTACATTTTTCATTTCAGCATGCAAAGAACACCTTTGGGAAGGATCAAAGTTTTTCTCCTCTGTAAGAGAGAAGTCAGTTTACAAGCCACCGCATACGTTCACTCCAATTAATTTGTGAAACTTGCGTTCGCCTCGCTGGACCTCCCCACTGAGTTTTGGTGCCAAACTTCTGGATCCAATTAAAGACTCTCTCCTAGAGTTCGGTACCGACTTAGGCAGACACTTAAAGTAGGAAAGGAACTGATAGGGATGGGTTGTTAGAAGGATATTGCTATTTAGACCCATTTTTTAAACGCCTACGTACTTTTGTTAGTTTTTGTTTATTGATTTTTTGTTTAATTCATTCGATTTGATACCGAAAATTAAGAAAGTTGTGTGAGAGGTAAAAATAGGTGTGTGGATAGTCCCACCCTCAACGGTGGAGTCAGGAATTTGAAAGATGATCTTTCATACACATATGGAAAAGAAAAAAAAATTGAACTCATAACATGGGAATCAAAGCAATCTTTATAAAACTGAAAGACCTATTAAATTTAATAGAGAGAATCAAAAGAATTGTGCAATGCAACTTAATGGGAGGTAGAGAGATGGGTAACAAATAAAAAATATAAAAATATAATACAAGAAAATTCTGATTTAAATTGTTTAATAGATGAGGGCAAAAAGGAGGTCCACAAATAATAGATGATTAGGTTGATTTAGATGATATTAAAATCTATTTTAAAACCCCCATCTACAAACTCATCATTTTATTAAACTACAAGGATAAAACAATAAAACTGCTAGAATCATAAGATGACGAAGTGGTTCAACTCAACTTCTTCACGATGAACAATCCCTCTTCCTCATGTCTCACAACAACTGTAGGTTTAAGGTTGCTGGAAAATTTCTTACAATGTAGTCAGAATAGGCTCGGGACCACTTTGGCCCTTAGTGGCTCTGCCCCTAACCACACTTGTTGGAATATTAGAAGAAGAAAAATATGAACTTTGAAATTTAGAAGTCGACTCCAGTAAAGTCTAGACTTGTTTCTATTCATTTCATGATTTGGTTGGTGTTTTTTGAAAACTCAGAGACTGGCTCAAAGTTTATAGTCCAGGCTTGTTTCTAACTCTACACACTTTCACATTCCTACACACTCTCTCATATATAGAGAAAGCACGTGGTTGAAGATACTTTCAACCACTCATTTATTTTACACGGCTCCTTTACTTGGAGGGAGATTAACTCTTTCTTCCCAATAAAGCTAGCAGCTGTGGCCTCTTGTACACCAAGCATTCGTTTTGGTGTTGTATATTAATATGAATACAACTTTGACGTTAATATTTCAATATGGATATGGCTGGAGGCATTTATAGAGAGGGTTTAGGCCTTTTAAGTCCTTTGGATTTTAGGACATCTATCCGTTCCCCATCCTTAGCCTCGCTTGGCCTTATATAAGTCGATGAAGATCAGTTGTAAACTATACTGTGATGCAAAAGGAGTCGTTTGGCTATAGAAAACAAACGTTTCTGTTCGGTCTAAGGTAATCTGTAATCCCTTCATATATATGTTTAATTATGCATGCTTCACATAGCGAATGCTATATCTCTTTCTCTTTTCAAACCTTTTTTTTTCTTCTTATCAATGACGATAGAACATTCGAAAACATAGGGGAATCAAGAATGTCAGCTATATCATCGGTGTTGCTCCTTGTTGTCCTCTATCTCCAATCAGAGGTTCATTCGTTGGCCACCCCTTCTGATCATGGTAAATTATTTCACCTATAATTCAAAATGATAAAACAAAAAGGAAAAATGAAAAACGTGTGTAGGAAAAAAGCCACCTACAAATAGACGCGGTGTATATATATGTAGACCATTTATGCAAAGGGATTTCCACTTTTTCCAAAAAATGAGGATTAGTTGTGGGGTTCACGCGACATCGAATTTTAATGATCCAAGCCGTCTAGTTTGTAAGTCTCAATTCATAGATCATTCTTGCAAAAATTCAATTCAATCCAAAATCATTTGATTATTTAATTATCAAGATAGAATTTCATTGTTTTTTATATAACAAAGTATTTGTTAATTTTTAAACCCAATTAGATGTCTTAAATATTTTCTATTTGGCTAATATTTTGCAAAGATGATCTATGAGATGCAACTTGAAAAATAGACAGTTCGGATAGTTGAAGTTCGATGTGGAGTAGGCCTTACACCTAGTCTCCATTTTTATAAAAAAAAGGGAATTCCTTCCTTTAAAGACTTCATCTCTCTATATATATTATCACCGCAGACAGTTTATTCTCCATGAATGCGTGCAAATTAAAAGTTCTTCATCTCTTCACATTTTTTTAGATTTTAGCTACTTGAAATTCGTACGCAATGCCACTGATTTTCCATTGGAAGATGAATATGACTACGTCATAGTCGGAGGGGGCACATCAGGGTGTCCATTGGCAGCAACTTTATCAGCAAACTACTCAGTGCTCGTTCTTGAAAGGGGAAGTCTTCCTACATCATATCCGAACGTCTTGACCCAAGACGGATTTGCATATAATCTCCAACAAGAAGATGATGGAACAACGCCAGTCCAAAGGATCATGTCTGAAGATGGTATTCCTACTGTAAGAGGCAGGCTCCTCGGTGGCACGGGCATGATCAGCGCTGGAGTACACGCCAGAGCTAACATGTCATTTTATAATCAATCAGGAATTGAATGGGACATGGAATTGGTTAATAATACGTACGAGTGGGTTGAGGACACTATTGTATACAAGCCAAATTCATTCCCATGGCAATCTGTTATACGAGAAGCATTTTTGGAGGCTGGTGGATATGATCCGGACAACGGATTCAGTCTAGATCACATAAAAGGAACTAGAGTCACCGGTTCAACTTTTCACAATAATGGAACGAGACATGGAGCTGATGAACTGCTTAATAAAGGAAACCCTAACAACTTGCGAGTTGCAGTTCATGCTACAGTAGACAAGATCATCTTCTCTTCCAATGAATCAGACATGTTGCATCTTTGATGATTGAAAAGTTTATTTTAACCCAAAATTAAACCATTTGACTAACATTCTACGTAAGAAAACATTTCTTTTTAAGGATGACGAGTCGAGGAGGGCTTAGTCAAAATTTGAGTGAATTTTTCATTCCTATTTTACCCTCCACAACTAGTAGGCACGCATTTTGCACATCATTTATGTATACATTTAATTTTCTTATTTATATGAGATTTAATGAAAAGCCCTTAAGATTTAAAAAAAAAAAAAACACTTAATAGAAATTTATTAATAATAAGGAAAAAAAAGCAGTGGCATTTTCATAAATAAGTTTAAGTTTAGTATCAGTATTGTAAATAAATTGAAGTTAAAAAAAAAAGGCAATGACATTTTCGTAAATAAGTTGAACTTTGGTGACAACGACTGTTTATATACGATTAGGTCAAACTATTTAGACACAATTTGGTGAAACTAAAGGTGCATATTTAGAAGGGAAATTATTATTGACACTCAAAAAACTGTCATATTGCGTTTCAAACTTTCTATAGTTGAAAAGAAAAATACATTTTATGAGGAGTGTAAGATGAAATTTTTGAAGTGCTAATAATAGTTCACTTTAGAAAAATCAAACTTGATATCTGAAATAGAGGTTAATGGACCTTCAATAGAGACAGTGCCCTTAACCTTGGTTTTCTTCTTGAGGTTGGTGCCGTGTGTAAAAGATGATGATGGAAAACATTTTGGAAAGAATTTTTTTCTAATCAATTGATAAAAATTTTAATTTTGAAAATGAATTACTCTGGCTAGGGAACTTACCACTTTGTATAGTGGCAATGCTTGTAATTCGATTAAAAAATGTTATCAAATCATTTTTCTAGGTGGATTATACATACTAGTGTAAATAGGAGGGTTTTTCCCAGAATATATTGTTGGAGAACAATTTTGAAACAATAAAATAACAAATGTACAAAACTAAAATACTTATACTTTATTATTCACAAATGCTTGTAATACAGAATGCAATAACACAATAATTACAAAAATTAATTTGATACTAACTCGAATGAATTGAAGGTAGAGGCTAGCGTAAACGCTATGTCCTTCGAACAGTATTTCCGTCCCACTCGTGTGCTTGTGGATCTACAACGTCTGCTTGTGGATCTACAACGTCTGCTCGACCAGGATACAACTACCTAATTCTACAACCCGCACTGGATTATAGAACTCTAGCGAATTGCTTTGTGTGTTTACTCTCTGAAAAGTTTGTACGGAAGATAAGGAGGAAGAAGAAAAGATAATGATTGATGGAAATGAGGACTCCAGTTATATAGGCTCTTTCATACCTCTTCAAACACCTTTGGATGTATCTGAAGCTATACAGCTCTTTCCAAAAAGATACAGCTCTTTCCAAAGAGTTGTGTCTATTAATCAAAACGTTTTTAATTAATTTAATTAAAAACTTAATTCGAAATTAAAACTAATTGATCAGATTAATTTTAAGACCTGGTTTGGTACTGAGGTGATTATGAAAAAAGCTGGTATCAAAAAAAGCTGGGAGCTGTTTTTGTGTTTGGTAAACATTCAGCTTCAGCTTTTTTTTCACAGTTTTGGGTGAAAAAAAGCCAAAAACAAGAAGTTGCAAAACCTAGCTTTGAAAAATCGGCTTTTTTTCACATCTGTTTTACATAAAAATTTACCAAACACTATAATACTGTTTTTTTTTTCAAAAGCACTTTTACAAAAAAATTTACCAAACACTCTGCAGCTTTATTTCACAGCCGCTTATTCTCACAGCACAGCAGAATCAACTTTTTTTCAAAGCACAACAATACCAAACCAGCCCTAATTCCTTGGCCCCAAGGCCCTTGTCTTGATTAATTAATATTAATATTATAGTATAATCATCAAGCCTAATCCACACAACCATAAGGGCCAAGCCTTCAATCCATTTCCAAATGGTCCAAGTTCTAATTACTAAGAAAAAGGAATAAGCCTATATAAAGGCTAGTGAAATAATACTGTTGACCAATGTGGGACAAGAGGGTCTCAAACTCCAATATATATATGGTTGATTGTTTATCCTAGAATATATATATTGGTTAATTGGGTCTAAAATAAAAAGAATGCTAAATTTGTCATGTGACTCATGTTGCACCTCAATATGTGAAATAATATATCCTATTTCCATTCATTTTTTCGACATTAAGTATCTCTAATGCAGGTTTGTCAGCTACAGGAGTCATATATAGTGATTCTAAGGGGACATCTCATCGGGTATTTGCGAACGCAGAAGTTATATTGAGTGCAGGAACACTTGGGACTCCTCAACTTCTACTACTAAGTGGCATTGGCCCAGAATCTTATCTATCATCTTTGAATATCACAGTTGTACGTGATCATCCTTTCGTTGGGCAGTTTGTTTATGACAATCCTCGTAATTTCATTAACATTTTGCCTCCAAATCCAATAGAAGCCTCAATTGTTTCGGTTCTAGGCATTACAGATTATTTCTACCAATGTTCTCTCTCGAGCTTGCCACTTACTACTCCAGCCTACAGCCTTTTCCCCACTCCGTTGGTTGTAAATTCAACTTTCGCCCACATTCCTAGCAAAATTCCAGGACCTTTGTCTCATGGTTCTCTCACGTTGAATTCATCCTCTGATGTGAGAGTCGGTCCAAATGTCAGATTCAACTACTTCTCAGATCCGATGGACCTTGCTCATTGTGTTAGCGCCATGAAAAAGATGGGTGATTTATTAATGACAGATGCATTAAAACCATATAAAGCCCGAGATTTGCCGGGCATAGAAGGTTTCAACTTTTTGGGACAACCATTGCCAAAGAACCAAACAGATGAAGCATCCTTCGAAACATTTTGTCGAGATACGGTAGCCTCGTATTGACATTACCACGGTGGATGCCTTGTCGGGAAGGTGGTTGACGGCAGTTTCCGCCTTAACGGGATCTACGGATTACGCGTTGCTGATGCCACCCTATTTCCTGCTGCACCAGCAAGCCACCCTCAGGGATTCTATTTGATGTTAGGAAGGTATGTGATACACTTTTATTTGCAGTTGTCAATAATTTTTTTGGTTGAATGGCTTGCTTAATAACAAACTCTATGCCACTGCAGCTCTATTAGTTCTTTCAATTTTTCTGCATTTGGGCAGGTACGTGGGACTTCAAATTCTGAAAGAAAGGTCAACTTGGGGAATATTGGTGGAAAAATAGGATCTAATTGCTATATTAAATCACATGAAAATTTAAGAAATAATTCATGCAATTATATATATCAGAATAATGCATGGAGTAACCAGTGTTAAATGAACATAATATAATATATTAGAAAAACTTGTCTTAACGTGACTCTTTAATATTTAGTACACTTTATGTATGATTATGTAAAACAATGAAAAGTTCTTTTGGTGATTATAGGGGACTTCCCTATTTATAGAATGTGAGATATCTCTTTGGAAAACATGTAACTATTCATGAAGAGTAAAAAATTGCAACACTCTAATTCTAATTTCCATTCAATAATTTAACATAATAATAATATTATTAAATTTTCCAACAAAACTCAATGTGACTCTCTAATATTAAAGTAATAATAAACCCATGAGCTATGCCATACACCTTTTTATAGAGGTAGATTGTCTGTCATTCTGTTTGGGTGCCCTTCTCATCCTCTCTTATTTGTGTGGTTATTGTTAAGCCACGTCAACATTTTATATTCCTATTATTTTTTGTCTTATTATCTCTATTAAAAAAATCAATATAAAATGTTAACGTGGCTTAACCGTGATCGTACAAAATAGAAGGGGATGTAAATGGCATCTAAACAGAAGGCAGACAGTCTGCCTCCCCTTTTTATTGGATGCCAATTTACGATGGAGGCATATTATATGCCCTCCTAATATGGTGCCCTCCCCATGCCTTCTTATTTTGTGCGGTCACGGTTAAACCACGTCAACATTTTACATTGATTTTTTTTATAGAGATAATAAAATAAAAAGCAATAGAAATATAAAATGTTGATATAGCTTAACTGTGACCACACAAATAAGAAAGTATTAGCAGGGAACCATAACAAGAGGGCAGACAATTTACCTCTACTTACGATTAGGCAAATAATTATATCTTTTTTCTTTAACTGGAAAATAAAGCGGACGACCCGCTGTGCACGTCAGCTGTCAGGGACACACCTGTGGTATGTGCGTGTGCGCATCAACTATCAAGTTTTTCTATATATTTTATCATTATTTTGTCATTATTGCTAATAAAAGTTCAAATTTGCGTCCTTTTTATCATATAAAAATATTTAAATTTTGATTTGAACTCATATAACGACAATAATTAAAATGCCCTTAATAATACGGTGTGTCTTAATTTGTTTTGTTTGTTTAGAAAGTTATAATCAATATCCCTGTGGAAAAATGAACCAACGGTTCGATATTGAGATCAATACTCAAAAATTCGTTAAGGTTTTTTAGCCAAAATGATATTTGAGATTTGTATAACACATCACTTTGGTTCTTGAGATTGAAAATCAATAGAGATAGTCCATGATTGTCCACCATCCATTATTTTGGTCACTCCGTTAAGTATCCTAGAGCTCTTGGCCGGAAATTTGGATAATTTTCAAAGCTTTGTAACTCAATCATTTCTTAACCAAATTCGCCCCATAATATATCAAAATGAAGATAAGAAAGTGTAGAACAAGATTATAAATTACCCAAACTTGGTTAAGAAATGATTAAGTTACAAAGTTTTGAAAATTGCTTAAACTTCCGGCTAAGAGCTCCGTGACACTTAACGAAGTTTTTAATGGAATGACTAAAATAATGGATGGTAGACAATCTCAGAAACCATTTCTATTGATTTTCAATCTCAGAGACCAAAGTAATGTATTATGCAAATCTTAGAGACCATTTTGACTAAAAAACCATTCGTTAATATATGCGTACAAATCGATATTAATCTTGGTAACATCGATGTGTAATGAGTAAGAAGTTATATTAAGTTCAAAGACTATTGACACCCCTCAACTTCTACTACTTAGTGGTGTTAGCCCAAAGTCTTACTTATCAATTATGAAAATCTCTGTTGTTCCTGACTATCCTCACACTAGGGAGTTTATATATGACAATCCTCGTAACTTCGTTAACATTGTGCCTCCACGTCCACTAAAACCCTTAATATATTGTAATCGAACTAGGAACCTTAAATATTATAGTGTCAAATGAAATTTTTGAAGTGCTAATAACAATTTTCATTACAAATGATTTCTACCAATGTTCTATCTCGAGCCTGCGCAATTCTACTCCAGCCTATAGCCTCTTTACTTGTCCGATGGTAGTAAATTCGACCTTTGCTCACATTCCTACTCCAGCCTATAGCCAATTTCTAGCATTGCTAATTGTGTTAGCGTCATGGAAAAAATTGGTGATTTATTAAGGACTGAGGCATTAAACCTTACAAAGCCGGTCAACAGTTGCCCGGTATAGAAGGTTTTAACTTTGTGGGAGTACCATTGCCAAAGAACCAAGCAGAAAATGTATCCTTCGAAACATTTTGTCAAGATTTAGTAGCTTCATATTGGCATTATCATGTTAAGAATGAGTCTCACTTTGATAGAAGGAGGGACCTTGCATGGGCTTATAAAAGGTTGTATTAATTCATGTATTGCCAATTGATTTTATGGTGGAACTCCAACTTTCTTCATGATATCAGAACAGGTTATCCCACATGTGAAACCCAATGGCTACATGTGATCCACGTCATCCTATTGTGTTGTTCACGTGTTAGGCTTGAAAATTCGTCATACGTGAGGGGTCGTATTGAGAATGTGTCTCACATTGATGAGAGAATAGACCTTATATGAGCTTATAAGAGGTTGGGCTACTTCCTATATTGCCAATTGATTTTGTAGTGGAATCTCAACTTTCTTCACGGTATCAGAGCTAGGTTGTCCCATGTGTGAAACCAAATGGCCACACGTGCTTCACGTCATCCTGTTGTGTTGAGAATGAGTCCCGCATTGATGCGAGGAATGACCTTGCATGAGGTTATAAGAGGTTGGAAAGGTGGTTGATGGTGATTTACGTGCTATGGGGATCAAAGCACTGCACGTTGTTGATTCCTCCACACTCCCTTCTACACCAGCAAGCCACCCTAAGAGATTCTACATGATGTTGTAAATTCTGCAAGAAAGATCAGATCAAGGAGAAGCAGGCATATGGACCTCGCAATCCCGAATTCAGAATCATCCTTTGCTTTTTAAGCCTAAATAATTCACCGGCTGAGTTCTAGTTCAAGTCGAATTTGGGACTTCGCTGGCTCTTTCTATTACTCCTGCTATGTGTGCTTCTTTATTTCATACACAATAAACTTCCCTTGTATTGTCAAGGGTATCTAAAGTCTCTTCACCTTCGACAGATTTTGTTAATTTTCTAATCGCTTCAAGCGAGGAGGGTAGGCAGTAGGCTGCTTTGGAGTTGGATTTTCTGCATTGATAAAGAACATCTACTGCCAATATGAAACAATACATATTACAAAGAGAGAAAGAGTACATTCATATACACAGCAAAATATGGCTCAACTTTTTTCTGTTTTCCTTCTCATTCAATTGGATGTATGACTACCTTTCCAGTGGCCCGATTTGTTTCAAGGTAAGAGAAAGCCTCCACAAGCTTGGCGAAAGGAAAGGGCCCTTTGGGGTCTATCACTGGCTTCACCTTCCCACTCTCCAAATACGGGTTTAATTTCTTCAGAACTGCACCGTTAGAAGTAACTACAAATCTGAAACCTGGAGGTGTTACTGCACCTGTTAAGGCAACCACACTGCCACCTTCTTTCACCACCTTCACTGCTTTATCACATTGACCTGCCATTATAAAACGGGGAATGAAGTTGCTTTCAGATCTAGGTTCAAAATGAACAACTATTGCTATTAGGTTGGTACACATTTTTTCCTATCAAACTTCAGAAACAATAGCTGAGCTGGATGATTTGTCAATGGACTTAAATCAATAACCAGAATTATAAGGACTATCGTAAAAGTAGCCATCGTTTTTAGATTGATATCAAGTTATATGGAAAAAAGAAAAGAAAAAAAAAGAATGACATTTTCATTTGAAAGAACCGAACATTGTAATTCTAGATTGTTGTCATCTTTTGTTGAGGCCATAATCATGATAACACACTCATCCACTGCAATTAAAAAGCCCTTGTTGTTATGGAAACTCTTACCAATAGCATCATAGACGACATCAAATTTTTCTGGCAATTCTTCGAAATTCTCTTTAGTGTAGTCGATTGCTAAATCAGCGCCCAAGCTCTTCAACAACTCCAGCTTTCCAGTGCTTGCAGTGGCTGCTATTCTTGAAGCTCCAAATACATGTTTGGCTAGCTGTTTCGAGTTTAAACCAACAAATGTGACTCAAAAGGGAAAAAAATAAAAGTATGAAACATATGATTTTGTCAAGCAATGCTTTCACTTTAATCATGGGCGGAAGAGAATGAATTGGTACCTGAATCACCAGGCTTCCAACTCCACCAGCACCATTTAGAACAAGCAAAGATTTACCGGCAGAAAACCCTGTCTTTTCAAGACCCTCATAAGCTGTCTCGATTGCAAGAGGAAGGGAAGCAGCCTGAGCAAAATCCAGATTCTTAGGCTTAAGTGCCAATAACCTCTCTTCAACAGCAGTGTACTCTGCAAGAGAGCTAGATTGTTTAGGGCCTTCCAAAGCTTTCTCGTGTATGTCTCCATACACTTCGTCCCCCTCTTTAAAGTCCTTCACTTTACTGCCAACCTTCACCACCACACCTGCGACATCATAGCCTGGAACGGTCTGCAGGGAAACAAAGTGAATTAGCCCTAGAGTTTATAGCGTCATTCGAATGAAGCTAACACGAGCAGTATCATATAGAAAATTAAGGGAAAAGTAGTAACTTTTCTTCTTTATCCACTTCAATTTGACAAGTAAAAATAAACCATTATTCTAGTCACTCTTCCTCAGTATCAATCTTCCAATCTCAACAATCACAACAAACATTCTGAGAGCAACACAAATTCCAGATATCAAAACACACAACAACCACAATTCACAGCTTTATGGGATCGTCTAATTCTTAGGATTGGATTGCCTAACTCGTTAAATTCGAGGTATACTGCAGATAGAGGTGAATGATTTTTCGTTTTGTGAGAATTGAAAGTGCTAAGCTTCCTAAGTGTGTATTCCATCAACTTCCTTCAAGTCGGACAAAGTTTATTCATTTCTTCCTTCGACATACCTTGAATATCGTGACTTACCGAAATCCAATCACTCCAAACACCAAACCAACCCTACATATGTTAAAAAAAAACTTCTTGTTCGTCAAAAACCGAAATTACCTGGAGCGGAGAGTCAGTGTTCTTGAATTTTCCCTGCCTCCTCTTGAAGTCAACCGGGTTGAGAGCCGCAGCGACAACCTTAACCAGAACCTGGTCCTCCAGCAACTCAGGAACCGCAACTTTGTTGTCGAATTTCAAAACATCAACACCCCCGTATTCCCCATATACCCACGCCTTCATCTCCGACGGCACAACCCCGACCTTTGACACCTCTGCCGAAGCAGGGGCTGATTGGGAACTGGCAGACACTCTCAGAACAGGAAAACCAGCAGAAAGCTTGGATCTTTGGGTAGTCGAGCTTTTGGGTACCGCGATTCTGTTGTTACTTTCCCGGAATGTGAAGGAAAATTTGATAGAAAATTGATTTGGGGACGTGAGCTGAGAAGCAGTGGAACTGAGAGCGGGGGTGGTGGTTAACATTGTTGTTTCCGACCTCAACCTTAAACTGCTTGTCTCTTTCTCTGCTCCCCTTCATATGGCCATGTGTTTAACTTGTTTTTATGTCCGTGCGGGGTAGGACAGAGTACGTATAAGGTGTGGTCAGGAGCAGGATTTTCATATACAGTCCACCAATATCGTCGCGCCAAAAGTACGGAAGACGCGACTCGGAAACGCGACTTAAGGGAAAAAAGTAAACTACGTGGACGGCCAAGATATCTCGTGATGGGATTAGGGATCGACGGTCAGGAACTCAGTGCTGGTAAAACATAACCCTTTTCTACTTGGGAGTTTGTTGAGAGCCGGCTGAGAGTTGTGGCGTCGGCGGATTTCTATTTAGTCAGATCTTCGCTCTTTTCTCTCTCTCTCTCATTCGTAGGTTGGCTTTCTACTTTCTTGGAGGTAATTAACCCGATCCTTGTTTCTCTTACGTTAGACTCAGATGGATCGTTTGTTTTTTCGATTTTTTTGTATTTTTGTTTGAAAAGTGATGATTTTGTTAAGACTGTAGTGTGTTTCTGACCATTGTGGAGCAATTACCGTTCCGATCCTTCGTTTATCGTAGATATTCTCTCTGATCTGCTTTGTAAATCGAGAAATCTCGGAAATTTATGATTAATCTTTACTTTTTGTATATTTTGATTGGTTGTTGAAAATCTAGAAGAAAATAGGATTTGATGAAGCTTCATCTTTTCGTAACAGTAGATAATGAAGATAAATTAGGGATCTTTATTCAAATTGTTTGAAGGAAAGCCCTTGTTGAAACCAGATAAGAAATTAATTGAATTGGAGTCATATGAATCTTGTTTGAGTCATATAATTTTCGAATTTAGATTATGTTTATTGAATGTGTTAGTTTTAGTGATTGAGCATTTCGTGGGTGTGGATTTTGGGTAGGTTGTGCTGCAATGGCTGAAGCAAAACCAGGATTGAGGAAACCAGTATTCACCAAGGTTGGCCAGCTCCGCCCAAGTACTTCTGGGCACACTCTGACAGTAAAGGTTGTCAGTACTAAGATGGTGTTACAGAAGGGTCGTGCTGATGGTCCTCAAGGACGCCAAACGCGAATTGCTGAATGCTTGGTTGGTGATGAAACTGGTTTGATTATCTTCACTGCTAGAAACGATCAAGGTGTGTAGTTCAAGTTTACTTATTATTCTTACCGGTGAACACAAAATCTATGCATTGCGGTTGCTGGATCAACATCCAGTGTCTCCTAATCTATGCATTGCGGTTTTCTGAAAATATCAGAAGTTTGATTTAAATCTAATGGATGGTAGGCATGGATTTTCGGTTCCTGGTAACTAAGTTGGCAGTGATTGCTTGCATCACTCCGATATCAGTTTTCAGTTGATGTTTGATGATGTGATTAGGAAGTAAGTGGTGTTACTTGATATCTTTTGACAATAGTGCTTTTGATCCTGGGTAACAATATTTTAGATACAGGATGGGGATACAAGTGGTTGCAAGCTGGATTAACTATAAATTGTGTTCCAAACCACATGCATATTTTTTTATTGAAATTGTTCTGGAGCAATATGTCTTCTTAGTCTTAAACATGGGGTAGACGGATATGCTAGTGATACCATCTACGAGCATATATTTTACATACATTTCAGTGTGTAGTTTTTGCTTTTGCTCTTAGCTTGTTTAGTCTTCATATTCTGAGGTTTTGGGTATTGAATTGCATTTTTCTTAAGATGCTAGAGTTCTGTACGTTGAGAATTACATTGATCTTCTTATACATGTGTAGTAGGTGATGGCCGTAATTTCTGAGTGTGCTCATTAAGACGTAATGCTTACTACTGCATATTTCAATGTTCCTCCATGCATATCTTGTGTCCTACTGGGAGCAATGGTTTGGATCCATGGAATCCAAAATGATACCCTATGAAGTAGGGTTTGTTTCTTCAAATTATATTTTGAAATTTGAAGTACTTACTCGATCTATATGTTTGTCTTAAGAATAAAGAAACACCAAATTAAGATTTGAATGATCAACCTTCCTGTAATGTCTGAGCAGGGGTGAGCGTCCATTCAAAACCTATTCTTTTTGCTGGTGTTTCAGTTGAACCAATCTTTTTGAGTCTATCCAAGACAATTGGTCTTGCCACATAGCAAATCTAATTCACTTTGTGATTGGACGGTGCCAGTTTTATCTTTGGGTTTTTTGGTTCTAGGTCTAGTAGTAATTCAAGAGTAAAAACTCCATTAAAAGATTTAACACAGCTCACTTCAAGAAAGCTCCTGTAATGGAATCAAGGAGGGAAATCCAGACCTAAGATAAAGCAACAAATAAGCATGAAGGTGGCTGCCGGGGCGTCGAAAGAAATGACATACTGGAAACTGAGAAAAAAAAATCTTTAAAATTAGGAATAGTAACGTATATTTCTCAAAAGCGTGATCCGTGGTGAACAGTTTTGAACCCTTTATAAAAAAATTTACAGCGTATATCTGAGAATTGATGTCTTAATGTTGGGTGTATATTGTATCTCCACTCATTTGATTTTGCCTCTGCATTATATATAGTACACATTACCTGTTATTAACTGATATGTCGTGATGATGTTGTGTAGTGGACTTGATGCAAGAAGATTCTACCATAACCCTAAGGAATGCCAAGATTGACATGTGGAAAGGATCAATGAGACTTGCTGTGGACAAGTGGGGCCGTGTCGAAGTTGCTGAACCTGCCAGTTTTACGGTTAAGGAAGACAACAACCTCTCCCTTATTGAATATGAACTTGTCAATGTTGTTGAAGAGTAACTTGTCTGGTGGAGTTCGGTTCTCTACCTTGTCTTAACCGAAAAATAAACACAACCGGAAGTAAAAAGTTATGTGCTTATATGGGGCATCTGATCTCCAAAATGTTCCCGAAAGTTCACTTTTAGGAAGAAGAAATCTTGAAACTAGTACCACCCGAGTCTTTTCTTACGTTTGCAGCTAATTGTGATGGAGCTTTGGTTGGATTGCCAATTAGATGGTGATGGCTGTAAGTTTATGATCATGAGGGAACTGGCTTTCTCTGTTTTACAATCTATTTACATTTGGAAAGTACATATGGGATTAATATTATGCAATGTTTAATACTTTTTGTAACTTCGCGTGGTTTCGCTGCGTTATTTCTGCATTATTTCGTATGTTTTAATTCGTGTATGCTATGTGTCGAAAATTATTTTGGTATTTGTGAAAGTTCTTGAAAACATTGGTTTTAGTCCCTATGATCTGTAGAAGTTATAAAACATGATGGATCTCCCTTGAGGGTTTCCGACAAGGAACGAAACATGGTAGAAAACATGCTCCTAAGGTGGCGGGGGTTTTCGTTGTGACTTGTAATTGCTTTTAGAGTTGGAATAAAGTGACGGCGATTTTGATACGTGTTATCTAATGTAACCCATGCAGAAATTGAACTTGCACTTGCAGGTTGTCAACTTCTGATGTTAGTTGAAGTCGCATTTTAATATTTTTTTTTGTTACATCGGAGAGAATTGATATTTGAGGCCGTCTTATGACACGTTTTAATTATTTTAATTCTCGACTTCTCTTATATTATGCCATGTTTACTAACCCAAGATATCAAAAACTCACATGATTCCTACACTACAATTCCATAATGTAGTATATGAAACATCAAGAATTAGATTATTACGGGTAGTTGATCCCTTATTCTGACTACTCTGATTCATAACTTCTTCAATTTTAACCAAGTAAAAATGCTAATTTTATATATTGCATTATTCCCTATCTCGTCATGCTTATTGAATCACATTTTTAGTAATGCTCAGAGTCTTTTTTTTTTTTTTTTCGATGAGGCAGTAGAGGCCAGCCGTGATTCACAGCACATCACATGATTGGCATTAAACTAAACTAATGTTATACCAACATTTAGGCAATCAGAAGCAGGTGGATCAAGCATTAAACATATCATTAACTAAACATAAACTTAGTTAAAGGTTCTTAATCCATTGATTGGATGAGAAAATTATCAAATAGCTCCAAACAGAAGAAACCATGACAAAAGCTTATCCACCTTATTCTGCAGGCAGTTGGAGTTGTACCTGCCCTACAAATGCAACTAGAAGTCATTGGTCTTTAGTTGTTAGAGTGAAAACAGGATTTTGAGGATTACGAATAAGTGGGAATGAGTTGCCCGACACTTTAGGGGGATGTCCTACTCGGACTCCTACTCACAAATGGTTGTTTTTGCCTTAGTGGAACTTCGGCTACATTCCACATTCCAATTCCATCTAGTAATTGAGAGGACCACTCACATCACATGACACATAAATTAGGGTTATCATATGAAGATATGAGTGTGTGCATGGCATTACGATTGACAGACATCACACATGCAAATACACACACACACACACATATATATACGTGTGTGAATTTTGGGAGATTTGGGGTGAGTTTTGATCAATAACTGTTTGATATTTGATGATCTTAAGAGATTTGTCCGTTGTTGTCTAGTTTGTTTGATGTTCTCACTCTTATCTTCTTGTTACATGCAAGAGGAGGACATTGTCATTTATAGTTTACAATTCTAATTCATAACCTAACAATATCATATATTAGATATATATCTTACACGAATAATAAGCGTCTTTTTAGGATGTGCTAATTTCTTGTTTAATTAAAGGATTTAACATGTACTTGTAACCTCAGCGATTGGAATAATATGATCATTTTGTACACATTGGTCGCGTCCACGTCTAGTGCTTAGGAGTAGATTAGGTAACTCTATCTTATTAGATATATTCAATGTATGTTAAAATAAGAAATGTAAGGTGAATTAATTATAAATCCAACTTATCTATTTTGATCCTACCATTTTGTTGGATTTGCAGTTGGTGATAGTGTCGGTTAGTTTCTGAATGATTGAGCTTACTAGCTGCTTTGGGATCGATCTTCTATTAATCCTTTCGATGTTGCACTTGCACTTCTGAGTGCTTTTGGGTCGAATATAAAGTCATTGCCTGACTGGGGGTCTGCTAATTGATTATTGTGTGGCACAGAGAGAGAGAGAGAGAGAGAGAGAGAGAGAGAGAGAGAGAGAGAGTCTGTAGACTGGTAGTGCGGCCATGTTTAATATATCATTCTTCTCTCCTCTTTAGACCAAAATTATAGGTGGCCATTTTAAAATCTCTCAACGGATCATTTGGCACATTGAATCCACACGGATTTCTTCAATCCACCGTTCTTAATTACTGAAGAAAAAATAAAAAAGGCACACTCACGACGTCGTCTGGTCTTTAGTAAACCCTAAAGTAGTAAAGTCCATTAAATATCTTTAGCAAACCGAAGATCTTGCTATTTCATAACCACAATATATCCAGATCCCATTTTGCATTTTTCATTTTAATGGTTCATATATCCTCAAAAATCAAACACTTGTTGGAACGCACAAAAAATAAAAGCTACCATGTCTGTATATATTGCATTAAAGTATCAAAGTTAGGTTTTATGGGTTTTTTTAGCACTTTGATGTGAGTTTTCTCCTACCCTCGTTCTCGTTGTGCTTGTATGCATGCCATTTAAAAGAGTTGTCAATTTGCTTTCTTTATGAGCAGAAAAAGTTGGCTTCGTTTATGAGATCACTGCATTTGGGGAATTAGATCATGGAGAGAGAGAGAGAGAGAGAGGGTCCATGCATGCAAAATCAATCAATTTCAAGCCCTCAATTTGATCCATACGTTCACGATCCCAACTGTTGCTAGCTTGTTATTGAAATTTGTAAACTATCTTCTGCGATGGGTAGTTGGGCATGAGCATGTATATTGTTTTGATTGAGAAAATTTTAGTAACGCAACATGATCATGTTGATCACTTTCATATGAAAATATATATTTTATGTATATGCGAACTACATCTCACTTTAATAACAATCTGACTACGTATGTAATGAATTTGTTATGTCACACATTCGCCACCTAGTGTGTATAACATAATGTATAAGGTGACGTCTCGAATGTTCCGCACCTCCTGTATATTTTGTGGCTACCATTTGTCGCGTTCTCCTAGCCCAAATGGTCACTAGCATTAGACCAGTACATAACGTTCTACTTTTTGTAAGAGTGCCTAACCAACCAAGTTATCATACTCCCCTACTGTAATTTTATGATGCCATTATGAAGTCATCAGGATTCTGAAATTTGTTTTGATCAGTCTATTACATAGTGGCTGAACTAAAGCTTGGCTTTGGATAGCTGACCCACGCTTAATAAATGGACATGAGCTTTTTTTTCAGTCAAACCATACAGCATAATGTTCGGTCGAAAGAACAAATAAAAAATAATAAAGAAAACTATAGTGATTTGTCTTTTACAGTAGCTTTAGTTTTTTATTTTCAGAAAAAGAGAAGAGCAACTTACAGAGACACTCTCCTTAAAAACAGTATCATTATATGTGGGCGCAGCGCAGAAGCAGTTGGGTAGAATATCTTACTTAAGATGACTGCCACTTTGACTTCAAATTCCCGATAACCATGAGTTGTTTTCTCTGCTGAAAACGTCTGTCCATGTGAGAGCACATGATGATCGATCGGGTCAAGAGTTTGAATTCGAGATCCAAATTTCTAACCATGATGCTGCTCTCCTTAATCCCTACTTAACAATAGATTAATATGAAAGTTTATGATTAATTTTATCGTAATGAAAGATAAAAATAATCGTCAAGAATAAATTAATCTTCTCTGGAACTATATAAAATTGTCAGCCACAGTGTGAAATTAGAAATGTCTTTCTAATTTGATCTGCAGCTTTATTTTATAAGATTATCACTCAACTGCAGGAGCATAGGCCAACCACTTCAATAAAAAAATGAACGCTTTCACTTGAATGTCTGTCTGATCCATGAGTATGGCATGTGGATAATGATTGACGGTAGGTCTGAAGAACTTGGGTTTTTTTTTTCTTTCCTTCTTTTGTTTTTGCTTAAAAATGTATGCGCGAACGGTTCTTCTGGGATTTAACAGAACATGAGTCTACTTCAAGCCCTAGTGTACATTAAAAAAGTCGTATTCAGTACACGATTTTCCTGACATATGGGGCAAGGTGAACGCAAGAATATTAAGGGTTATTCCTCTTTATCTCATTTTCATATTTTCATACCGATGCAAGAATATTGTATTGCGTTCATATTTTCATCATGTGTTGAGAAAGATAAATAAATGAGATCATGTATATCTAAAGCTCTACCCATACAGCAATTCGAGATATTGATTTATGACGTGGGACATATCATAGACCAGTTTTTTCAAAGGAAAAAAGATGCAGAAACAAAGGATCGATGTCTGTGTAATCGTAATGCGGGAAGCAATGAATATTAATTCCACGTTTCTCAAATCAAACACCGACAGAGACTTTGATCAAATACATAAATAATAGAAATAAAAATTTCCGCTAGGATCTGGCCATAAATAATTCGAAACCAAATGAAGTTATATATGTATGAAATGTCATCCGGTGCAGAAGAAGTATATACAGTAAAAGTCACACCAGAAAACCAAAGTTGTAACATGGATTAAAGTTGGCCCTGTTCTATTCCCCGATGGACTGAAATCAGATATTCGAAACCCTATTCAGCGTAGGCACCAAAAAGTTGACTAGCACATGCATTTACCGGCAATTGATTAACTTCTACCTCTAGTCTACCCAAGCTTGATGTTCGGGTGAAAGATTTTTATATGACACATAATTGGTTATTGGATACTTCATTTTTCCTTCTGGAGAAAACCTATCAAGAGGTATACCACGATATTACCTTGGTGGCAACTTATATGTACTTATAACATCATTAGTTACATAAGCATCAGTAGTAATTACCTCAGGGATATTCAGAAAAGACGTATTGGACGACGGCACTATTAAGCTAGAGAGATAAAGGAAAGCATCTTCGGCACAAGTCTCGAGGTTGCTAGCTTCGGCAGCAACCTGTGGTGAAGTTACCTCAGGTTCTGCAATAGCTGGCTGAACAACATAAGGACTCTCGACATATTCCTCTTCGGCAGTCAATAGCTGAGCACCTGTAGTAGTCTAGGCAATAAGAGACCAAGGTTCTGCAACATCAGGCACGACATTGTCACTGTCACGGTGCACTCCCCCTAAAGTAATTACATATGTACATCCAACCACCCAACATCACCATCAAGATCACAAATACTAGTATTCTCCCCTATTGTGATCGGAAGGTGATGATATCGAAGTATAAAAATATTCTGATTTAGAAAAAGTCACATCCATGGTTACATACATGTGCCGACTTTCAAAGTGGTAGCATTTATAACCTTTTTGTTGGGATGCAAACAAAGACACATCAAATAGCACATGGATCCAATTTACTACGATGAATCTTGTGAATATAAACATACACTACACATCCAAACACACGAGGAGTTAGGATATTGGTGGATACTATAGGAACATGTTCTGTCAATACTTGAAGAGGTGTACGGAAGTCCATAACCCGAGATGGCATACAATTAATCACATACACAACATAAATAACGACTTCAAGCCAAAAACGTTTAGTCACGAACGCACCAATAAGCAAGGCACGAGCAGTTTCCAAGATATGATGATTCTTTCTCTCAGCAACCCCATAGTTGCGGAGTATGCAGACATGTAGTTTGATGAATAATTCCACAATCTTGTAGAAACCGGGATAACTCAGAATTTATGTACTCTCCACCATTGTCAGAACGCAAAACTTTAATATTAGAGGAATGCCGAGTTTTAATCATTTGTTGAAACAGACGAAACACATCACAAACCTCACTTTTATTTTTCAACACATACAACCAAGTCATACGAGTACAATCATCTACGAAAGTAACAAACCACCTAATTCTTGAAGTAGTACTAACAAGGGAATGCCCCTACATATCAGAATGTACTAGCGCAAATGGAAAAGATCTTTTATTCATACTTGGAGGGAATGAAGCACGATGACTTTTGGCTAAAATACATACTTCACATTTCAATTCTGAGTCCTCATTACCACTAAACAAATCAGGTAATATATGTTTCAAATAACCAAATGATGCATGCCCCAAACGACGATGCAATAACAATACCTTTTGTAGATTACTATTACATGGCGCATGAACAAAATTAGCTCTTCCAGGAACCACATCATCCACATAATATAGCCCCTCTCTCTTAGTGCAACACCTAATGATCTCATTTATCTGAATATATTGAAGCAAGCAAAATGAAGGATACATTAATACAACACAATCCAAATGTTCAATGACTTGAGGTACAGACAATAAGTTATAGGACAATGATGGAACCAATAAACAATTATGTAAGGGAATAGAGGGTGTAAGAGACATTATTCCCGCTCCAACAACATCAGCAGTAGTATCATTGGCAGTTGCCATACATTTTCTATGAGGATCTTTCATAGACTGAAACAAAGTTCTATCATACGTTATATAATTCGTTGCACCAGAATTTAAAATCCAACATGTATTGGTCATTGTAATCACACGATCGATAATAATACATGGCAATTATGGTACCAAACAAATTATGGAACCACACACTGCAAGAAACACAGAGAGCAACACTTAAAAACCAAATTACACTTCCAATCCCCTATTTTCCCTTTGTCATGATCAATAGCACACATCATAAATAGAAGGGGACAACCTTTTTTTTTTTTTTTCTTTCCCTCGCAACAATTTAGGAAGCAGTAAGAAAAACACACTTGCAATTGTGCACGACACAAGACGTTCCATACTGATTGCACAGCACAAAACAGCAAACAGAATTGCTGCATTACAGACACACGACAAGTGTAGGAAAAATGTCACATCCCAGACCGGCTCTGCCGTAACATGATATTGTCCGCTTTGGGCCTCGACTATGCCCTCACGGTTTTGTTTCTGGGAATTCAGACGAGAATTTCCCAGTGGGCCACCCATCATGGGAATGCTCTTGTCTGAACTTGCTTAACTTCGGAGTTCAGATGGAATCCAAAGCCAATGAGTTCTCAAAAAGCCTCGTGCTATAGGAAGGGGAGCATATACATATAAGGCAGATCACCCTTCTCCGTTGGTCGATGTGGGATGTTACAATCCACCCCCTTAGGGGCTCGACGTCCTTGTCAGCACACTCGCACCACACGGCAGAGTGGCTCTGATACCATTCTTCTGTCACATCTCAGACCGGCTCCACCATAGCACGATATTGTCCGCTTTGGGCTCCAACCACTCCCTCACAATTTTGTTGCTAGGAACTTACATGAGAACTTCCCAGTGGGTCATCCATCCTAGGAATGCTCTCACCCAATCTCGCTTAACTTCGGAGTTCCGATGGAATCCGAAGCCAATGAGTTCCCAAAAGACATCGTACTATAGGAAGGGGAACATGTATATATAAGGCACATCATCCCCTCTCCGTTGGTCGATGTGGGATGTTACAAAAAAACACATCTGCACTGGTACGGCAAGAGCAAGAAATACAACCCTTGCAGATTTCACTTTCTTTTTTTTTTTTTTCCTTCTTTTCCTTAGCAACAGTATACATTAGGGTTAGGATACACCAAGCTATGATGCCAAATAAAATTTCACGGCTTAATTTTCATGTATTGCATAATTTGGTATATAAGTACATACAATCCTTGTTCTCCAAGGAAAACAAAAAAGGGCACTAAGAGATATCCTTCCTAATAAAGGATTCTAATATTTACATTTCTATTTTCTAAAGACTCACGACAATAGCCACTTAGTACTACGATCTAGTGATATTCTTCTTCACTTGTAAGTAAGAGGGATTAAGTTCGATTCTTGTCAAAAACGAGTTTGAACCACATTATGCTAACTCATTGTGAGTCTAAGCACACCCTCTCCCCTTTAGTGTAAATATTTATTCCACAAAAAAAAAATAAAAAAATAAAAAAAAAAACTACTCATGGCAATAATTAAGACTCCACAGTTCTTGCTCTATTAGAATTTTAAAATCACTTGAATATCGAGTAACTTGGATCAAACGACGTGATCAACAATCCATTGATATTGACAATGAGTTTTACAGATTCTTCCTTGCCTTTGTCTTCCCTGCTTTTATATGGAAGTTGACCAAAGCACTCTAGCAGCCTAGCTCCATTCTGCACATCTTTTATAAAGGTTAGCAATATTCTCTACTCTTCTTTATATTTATATGTTTTTTCTCTTCTGTATGATATATGTGCCTAGGTAACACCAAAACTTATTGACATAGGAAAATGAAAGCACATGATTTTCCACGTCGAAATTATAACGCGATGTAATTTTTGAATTATAAAGTCCCACATTACTGATGTAGTTTTGTCACGCATGTTCGATCTCTACCAATTAAAAATATTAATGGGGCCATTCTCATCCACTCTCATTTGTCAAAAACCCTAGCACCAGGTCCAGTTCAGAGAAAAGTCTTCATTGTTCACACATAAATCATATCTATCAGTTGGAAAGCCTGTGTCCGTTCACATGTGTATACAGTGTATTGTTTTGAGCATGAAATACGAATAATTCAATAACTTATGAAGCATGCTGAAAATGAAAGATAATTAAATATCAAGTGACACAATCACGTACATTCTTGATAACGCATGTCGAATATTGTTGAGCCTTTGCAAAACGGTGTAGATTTAAACTTCGTCGATGGTTAATTTAATATCTAATCTAACAAAATCTATCGTTGTCATTTAGTATTGTAGTCTAGTGATATTCCTATACACTTGTAAGTAAGAGGTGTTAGGTTCGATTATTTCCAAAGGCGAATTTGAACCATATTATTGCTAATTCATTGTGAAACTTAGCCCAATCTCACTTCTTAGTGTAGATAACTTGTTCAAAAAAAATAAAAAAAAATTCTATCGTTTGATAAAAAATAAAAAATAAAAATTACAAACTAATGATTGAGACACTAATTAACAAGCGATTATGATACTTATGGGTTGGTTTTCAGCGTGGAATTACACTTCCATGTTTGTCTTTTCTCATAAAAAACAATAAATATGACATGCATTGTATTTACATTGTTGAATCATCCCTCGTTATTAAATTTCGACATTAAATATATATAAGTTTATTAAGTTAAAATAGAAACGAAATAATTATTAAATAACTCCTGTTCAATTTCCATAAGACTCGTGGTAGGTTAAACGTCTTTATAGCTGAGACTAATCAACAAATTAGTGCAAAACATCCCCGATCACATTCGATCCAAACATGTTTTCGGGCGCTAATAACAAGTTAGACAATACTCGTTTTGTAATTCCGGAAACACCCCTAGGACTCTTGCTGAAACTACAAAACGTGCCATCCTCACGAGCTTTGGCACTGTCCATGATGTAATGCGGCTCGTGTTAAATCAATTCTAATAATGCATGCATTCCCGTTGGAAAAAGATGGATCACGAAAAGATTCCGGATTACAGAACAAAAACTTAAGCGGCTAAACGCGTCAAAAATTTGTTTTCATAGCGACCCCACAACACCAATCTTGTCCTGACACGTGTGATTTATACGGTTCTAAGCGCTGCCACACCATCAGTGCACTCACTCTTTGCGCTTTTTTCTACTAAAAAAGTCAGAGCTCAGTCTGCAGCTCTGGACTCGTGGACTAATGACGTGGTCTTTCCTGATGTCGGTTTGTCCGATCGATTAAAGAGTAATGTTATTTATATCATGTTTTTATATTATATTTCTATATCATTTTAAGTGGTATCTGATGTAGACAGTCACATCATTTGAAAAATTTGCAAAACCCAAGGAAATAAAGGAGAAAAACTTCTCGTATACCACAATCATCATTTAATTAACTAGTTTTTCTTAATTATTAGTTTGTTAAATAATGAACTAAATTTAAAAATCTAATTAATTCAAATGATGTGACTGTCCACATCAAATACCACATAAGGTGGTATGAAAATGTGGTACAAAAATATGATATAAATAGCATTACTCTTAATTAAATAGATTTACATGGTATGAGTATACTGCTTAAAGAAGTTTCGAGAGAGAGATTGGTTATTATCACTATATAGCTATAGCATACGTTGTTAGAGTAAATTGTAGAAGTATGGAAATATTCAACATACGTACAATCTTAAGTCGGAAGAACTTATGTCTAGCACTTAATTGTCAACTGCTATTAGTATGAATTTACATGAAATTTACAGATTGTACAACAACGAAGACGCTGACAGCGGAATTCAAACCTTAATAGGACGACACGCAACACGAAAACCCTGTTTTTTTAATTATTATATTGCAAACAATATTGTTACACTGAACTATAAACTATAAGAGGAGAAAAAGATTAAATTACAAATTATATTTTTAGTTTTTTGAAGTGGGGTCAAATTACTGTCGAAACTCTTGTATCTTTCAATTTTAGACAAAAGCTTTTATGATTTATTTTGAATAAACATTTTAATATTGTTGACGTGTACATGTTATGCAAGGACAAAATTCTAGAATGTTTATTTGTCACATCCCGGTCCGGGGCGGATCACTTCTCGAGTCCGCTCCACTACCGTAGCACGATATTGTCCGCTTTGGGCTTACCATTCCCTCACGGTTTTGTTTTTGAGAACTCACGAGCAACTTCCCAGTGGGTCACCCATCACGGGATTGCTCTAGCCCCCTTCTCGCTTAACTTAGGAGTTCATACGGAACCCGAAGCCAATGAGCTCTCAAAATGCCTCGTGTTAGGTAGGGATGAGAATATACATTTAAGGATCACTCCCCTAGGCGATGTGGGATGTCACAATCCACCCCCCTTAGGGGCTCGACGTCCTCGTCAGCACACGCGCGGCCAGGGTTAGGCTCTGATACCAAATTGTCACATCCCGGTCCGGGGCGGATCACTTCCCTGGCCCGCTCCACTACCATAGCACGATATTGTCCGCTTTGGGCTTACCATTCTCTCACGATTTTGTTTTTGGGAACTCACGAGCAACTTCCCAGTGGATCACCCATCACGGGATCGCTCTAGCCCCCTTCTCGCTTAACTTCAGAGTTCCTACAGAACCCGAAGCCAGTGAGCTTCCAAAATGCCTCGTGTTAGGTAGGGATGGAAATATAAATTTAAGGATCACTCCCCTGAGCGATATGGGATGTCACATTATTGACTGCCCTTTGATCAAAAAACAAATTAAAGTGGATTGTTATTTATTGCAGCTAGATTTTCTCCTTATGGGAAATTTAAGTTGCCCTAGTAAATTGTAATCTTTTTCTTTCGTAAATTTCACGGTCAATTTAAGAGTAGAATATAAAGTTTTGATGACTTCAACTCCAAGTCATGCCATAAGATTTTCTATTAAATATCTGACATTCTTCCTCAGCATTACACGATAAAATTTTAATTGTACAAAAAATACGATTTGGTATACTTTGTGATCCAGACCATATTTTTGGTATGTTGAAAAATCGCTTGTAGAGCTAATTAATTTGCTCCTTAGGATTTTTAGGTACTGAATTTTACATTTTTGTATATGGAAAATCACTTGTTTTTTTTTCTTTTCTATATATTGTAGGAAGAGAAATGCTAAGTATACTTTACATGAATTCTCTGAGACCTCATGCTTCTGCCATAATATTTTATGATGTTAGCACTAGAATTGACGTCAAATTGTGAGATGACAGAGTGTACAGATAGTCTCAATTAGAGAAAGTTCCCTTAGCAAACCTTTTAATAAAATCAACGCGTAAATTAATGATTTTGATTCAATTAGATATTATTCACCAACTTGTAAGATGTGGGGATATCAATGTTCACTTCTTTTTATTGTTCTAACTAAGTACGCATAGTGTCACAACAAGGCTACACCGTTCTAATTAATCATCAAACTATCAAAAAATACTTTGAAACCCGAAACCTCCATCAATTGAGTGGAGACGTATACTATTTTACCAAATGCTAGATGTCAAGCTTTTATCACAAATCTTAATGTCAAGAAATATAACATACTTTAAATTCAAATCCAACAAATAACAAGTTGAAAATTAGTGTGACATCCCATCCCGAAATTATCTAAAACGTGCGTGTGAAATGACATTTTTACCCCTAGTTCGTTTCGTTTACGCTTGGTGGCTGTTTTGGGTTGTGTTGGCATGTGTTGGGCCACACACACACCCTCTCACTCTCACTGTCCCTCTGTCTTTTTCCTTGTCTCTCTCCCGTGCTCCCTTTCCTCCCCCTTTCAAACACATACGTACGGACACACCAAGAACCCATCAAATCTTTGCAGATTGAGGGAACTAAACCCATATTCAAGCTCATGAGGTTGAGGGGAGCACGATCGTACCATTTTCAGGTAAGAACTCCGACGATTTCACGTCAATTTCACAAGGTCCGATTTGAGTACTATTCATGCAAAAATATTTTAGCACGTTTTTGGGATTTTGAAGCTCGTAGGTGACTCGGTGAGGTCCCAAGGAGCCTCGGAGTGCTTCGTTTGAGGAGTTTTGACGTCGGAATCATTGCGTTCGAAGTTGGCCGGAGTTGGGAGGTTTGGACAGGTATGATCGAGTAGCTTTTGACCCTCAAATGTAGTATATTTATGTTCTCCTAGTTCTAGGCGTCATTTTGGTACAAGAATCGTGAAAAATGGTTGAAAACGAGAGAGAAATCGAAGTTTTAAAATTCCCCAGTTTTCCGGCGCCGGCGACGTCATCGGAGGTTCGCCGGGGAAGGAGACGGAATATTCCTGACGCCGTTGACGGAATCCGTTAGAACTAACGGAATATTCCTCACGGCGTCAGTTGACGCCGTCAGCATGCCAGGCACGTGCCTGCGCGTGGCCAGCACGTAGGGGCGCGTGCGGCGGTGGAAAATTTTTCTAAAATTATGGGTGTGATCCTGAGGTTGTGTAGAGCACGTTGGTATATTCATTTGTCCAATTTGAGCAATGTATGAGAAGTTATTACGAGAAGTTGGTTATGTGCTTTAAAATTAACGTTTTTGTAGTTATTTCGCATATAGGTGATACGTACCCCGAGGACGAGCGTGGTCACTTGAGGCAGGGGGCTACGACTCTTCCACTTACCAGTGAGTGGGCTTTTGGTTTTCCGTATATACCTATATACTATATTTTTCCCAGAAGTTGAATTAATGTTTATTAGTTTATGCCATGCATTACATTATCGTTATTCATGCATCGTTGGTTACGTTAGTAGTTGCATATATATATACATATGCATATTGGGTGTTGTGGACGCACAGGTAAGTGCCAGGTAAGTGTTAATCATATTTACATTCAGTAGTAGTTTGAGATGCTTAGAGAGCTCATAACCTGCACCCCCGGTGTTAGTGCTCCCGCCCAGAGTAGGGCACAGTCCTTCACGTGATGTTCACCTCCCACACCACACGCTCAGTTTGGATCCAAGTTAGGTGCACAGTCCTGTCGTACAGACTACATTAGGTGGTTCCGACTCGTAGGTAACCCGCGATTATTCGCACAGCCTTCACGTGATCGTAGCACTAGAGAGTATATATATGTTACACTCAGGCCTGTCGTACAGACCACTTTAGGTGGTTCCGACTCGTGGGCAGGTTCAGTTATTGTGAGTGAGATTTGAGCTCTATATGCCGCCGTACATGTCACGTTAGGTGACTCCGGCTGCCAGATTACATGTTATTGTTATGATTTATACCTGGGCACTTGCATTCCATTATGAGATTCTGACATGGCATATTCTTGAGCATGACTGGCATACCTATACATACGTATATATGTTTATTTCCTGGGAAGTATACAGGTTTTACGGAGAGGGGTTAGAATGTATTTTTACTAAATGGTTTTCGAAAAGATTTGTTTTTGCCCACTCACGCTTTTGTTTTGCGCCCCTCCAGGTTCTAGTTACTTAGCAGCTTCGGTGGTTTCCCAGAGGGTTATTCCAGCTTTTCTGACAGACACTCACCAGTGTAGGGTCACCTTCGGGTGTACTATTGTCGCATATTTTCTTTTGGACTGCTGTAGACTTGCTCTGAACTTAGCGTCTCACTTACGCTAGCACTTGTTTTTAGTACTCTGTATGCTAGTTTTTAATTATTCGTACTTTTTATATTACTATTTCATTAGCTTCCGCACGTGCACATGGTTGCGTCACCTCCGTGTGATGGCCAGCACGCCTTGATCTCGGTCGGGGTGTGTCAATTAGAGTACATGATGGACAAACAGAATATAAAACTTTATTAACTAAAACGAAACAGAAGACTACAAATTGCCGAGACGGCTACATAAGCCGTAAAGACTATTGTTTATAATAAACGTTACTAAATCCTAATAAATAAGGAAACGAAAACCTAATTCTAATGCGCTAAGCCCAAATCTAAACACTAAATTAAATAAATAACTATTTTCAAACATAACAGCGACGTTGGATATTCATTTATGTTAAAGAAAAATGGATTCTTTTTCACATCTCATGGATTTGAAGCCATAAACAATATATCTTCTTCCTTTATTCATTCATCATGGAAAACTCATCGTGCCATATTTCGTGTGGTGTGTTAATTTCTAGAGGTTTCTCCATTTTAATCTTTGATCAAGATTGAAATTTAATTAAAACCTTTTGTTAGATTATATATTCATTATAGTCCTTTGACTAAATTTCCATGTCAGCATAAATATTAAAATTCATATTTTCTTGTTTTTAAATATTTAATGCGTTTTTTGTTCCTATAATGCCCCTATTAAATATTTGATTTTAATTTGCTCCCTATTTTTTGGCATTGATTATTGTCTGAGTTTCTAAAACAATAAACATAATTCAAAAAAATATTAGTGATACGTTACAAGAATTAACAAATACCTAATTCAAATTATTAATTATCACCGTTCAAAGCATAGAGGAAATAAAAATAGCCAAATCATATATTATACATAATCGAATGCACTTAAACAATGTCCTAATGTGCTTAAATCATAGAACCTAGTCGAATGCACATAAAGCATAGTACCAAGTCAAATGCACATAAATCATAGTACCAAGTCAAATGCACCTGGCTGAACCATGGTACTTATATGAATGCACCTAAACCATGGTACCTCTATGAATGCACCTAAATCATAGTACCTATATGAATGCACCTAAATCATAGTACCTATATGAATGCACCTAAATCATTTAGGTACTGTCAATTAGGTCATATCCATTCGGTACGGTCTGTTAGGTATATATAGTGTATGTCTGATTAATTAAGTACGATCAATTAGGTTGTGATTTCACATTCTATTTTCTCTATTTTTTTTTTTGCTTTAATTTATCTCTGGATTTGTCACATCCCCGCCCGGGGCAGATCACTTCTCGGGCCCGCTCCACCGCCGTAGCACGATATTGTCCGCTTTGGGCCCCGACCACGCCCTCACGGTTTTGTTTTTGGGAACTCACACGAGACCTATATGAATGCACCTAAATCATTTAGGTACTGTCAATTAGGTCATATCCATTCGGTACGGTCTGTTAGGTATATATAGTGTATGTCTGATTAATTAAGTACGATCAATTAGGTTGTGATTTCACATTCTATTTTCTCTATTTTTTTTTTTTTTTGCTTTAATTTATCTCTGGATTTGTCACATCCCCGCCCGGGGCAGATCACTTCTCGGGCCCGCTCCACCGCCGTAGCACGATATTGTCCGCTTTGGGCTCCGACCACGCCCTCACGGTTTTGTTTTTGGGAACTCACACGAGAACTTCCCGATGGGTCACCCATCCTGGGAATGCTCTCGCGCGCTACTCGCTTAACTTCGGAGTTCCCATGGAACCCGAAACCAGTGAGCTCCCAAAAGGCCTCGTGCTAGGTAGAGATGGGAATATACATTTAAGGATCACTCCCCTGGGCAATGTGGGATGTTACAGGATTCACCGTCAATTCGGCATCTAAAAGCCCCTTTTTCTTCTTTTTTTCGAATACAACGAGATTTTTGGTTTCTAAGTTTTCTAGCTTTTTTTGTTTGATCATGGTTTCTGAGTTTTCTGGGTTCTTTGATTGGAATAACACATGGATGTTTATGGTAATGTTATTGTTATAACGAACATGTTAATTATGGATCTAGTTAATTAAGCATTCTTGAACAATTAATTATATATTTGTTTCTCTAATTTGTTTTAAGAGAGTAATAAGGGTAAATAGGGAAACTAAAAATGCAATAAATTTATTAAAAATGATTAAATGTGACATGGAATACTATAATCTAATACGGAGGACTATTTTTAGTTTTTAATCTTACATACGGTATTATTGAAAAAACAATCTTATTTAGGAATTGAAATGAAGTTTTCTATTTTTCTATTAAGTTGTATAGCCCTAAAATTTTGCAGGTAGGCCATGGTAGCAGCCAAGCACAAAGCAAAAGCCCAAACCCTCACACTCTCTCTCTCTCACTCGCTCGTCCGCTCCTCTTTCTTCCACACCAATATAAATACCTGCTTAAAACCAAACAAATCCACCAACATAACATTCTCAACCCTCCCTCTCTCTCTCCCTCTCTCTCACTTAGATCCCCCAAAAAAATAAAAACAAAAATAAAAAATAAAGAAAAATGCAGCAGCACACACAACTCAGCCTTGTGACTCCTTTCTCTCTGTTCTTTATCTTCTTCTCATTTCTCAATGTAAGCCATCTATATTTCTCTACCCAGATAACTTTAATCCTTTTATTTATTTATGAATTAATTCATACTATTTGATTAATGTTCGTACTGTCATTGTTTCTGGGCGCTTTAATTTTACTTGTTCTGACCGGTTTGCCATTGTTATGACACAATGCAGCCTATGCAGGTTGCTCTCGCCGCCAACGGTGGCAGCTCCGGCGCGGCTGAAAACCCATTTTCGCCAAAGGCGTATCTGGTTCGTTACTGGAGTAAGGAGGTCCGAAACGACGCGGAGAAGCCGTCGTTTTTGCTCTCCAAGGCTTCCCCATTGAATGCGGTGGACTCGGCGGCTTTCGTTAAGTTAGCGGCTCAGAACGGCCTCTCGACTCGGCTGCCTGAGTTCTGCTCCGCAGCCAATCTCCTCTGCTTCCCCGATTTGGCACCGAGCCTCGAAAAGCACGACAAGAACGCGAATTTCGCGGTCTACACAAACAAAAACTTCACCAATTACGGCACGGATCGGCTCGCTGGAGTCGACTCGTTCAAAAACTACTCGATCGGCGAGAACCTCCCAGTCGACTCTTTCCGGCGGTACAGCCGCGACTCAGTCAACCACAAGGACCAGTTCACCAGCTACGCCAACGACGGGAACGTGGTGGACCAGAGCTTCAACAGCTATGCCGGTGGATCCACCGGCGGCGCCGGCGACTTCAAGAAGTACGCCGACTCGGTGAACGTTCCCCACCTCGGATTCAACTCTTACTCGGACGATTCAAACGGGCGGTCCCACGGGTTCACGGGCTACAGTGAGAATGCCAACGCTGGCGACCAATCGTTCTCTAGCTACTCCAAAAACGCCAATGGGGCCCCGAACGAGTTCACGGGCTACGGTACTAGCGCCAATGTCGTCGGGTCCGGGTTCACGGGTTACGGCCAATCCGGTAACGGAGCAAACGACAAGTTCAATAATTACGGAAACGACCAGAACAATCCGACTAACAATTTCCGGAGCTACGGCGACGGAGGCAATGCCGGAGTCGAGACATTCACCAGCTACAGAGACAGAGCCAATGTCGGCGACGATTCGTTTCAATCGTACGCCAAGAACTCCAACGGCCAGAAGATGGATTTCACGAATTACGGCAAGTCGTTCAATGTTGGGTCCGATAAATTCACCGGGTACGGGCAGGGCGCGAAGGGGCAGGAAATCGGGTTCAAGATCTACGGCGCGAACACGACTTTCAAAGACTACGCCAAGAAGGAGAGCGTAAGTTTCAAAAGCTACACCAAGGCCGGTGCCAGCTCTGAAAAAGTGGCTGCGACAATGGCGGCGGCTAGTGGCAGTTTGGTAAAAAAATGGGTGGAGCCGGGCAAATTCTTCCGGGAGTCGATGCTCAAGAAGGGGGTCGTGATGCCAATGCCCGATATTCAAGATAAAATGCCCAAAAGGTCGTTTTTGCCCCGGACAATTCTCTCCAAACTACCATTTGCCACTTCCAAAATCGCGGCCCTCAAGCAAATCTTCCACGCGGCGGATAACTCCACGATGGAGAAGATCATCGTCGACGCCCTCCAGGAGTGCGAGCGGGCCCCCAGCGCCGGCGAGACCAAGCGCTGCGTCGGGTCCGCCGAGGACATGATCGACTTCGCCACCACCGTCCTCGGGCGAAACGTCGTTGTTCGGAGCACCGAGAACGTCAATGGGGCGAAGCACGACGTGATAATCGGATCGGTGAAGGGAATCAACGGCGGGAAAGTCACGCAGTCCGTGTCGTGCCACCAGAGCCTGTTCCCGTACCTACTCTACTACTGCCACTCTGTTCCTAAAGTTCGGGTTTACGAAGCGGATCTTTTGGACCCGGTTTCGAAGGCCAAGATCAACCACGGTGTTGCCATCTGTCACTTGGACACGTCTGCTTGGAGTCCGACTCATGGGTCGTTTATGGCTTTGGGCTCGGGTCCGGGTCAGATCGAGGTCTGCCACTGGATCTTCCAGAATGATATGACCTGGACTATTGCCGACTGACAGTGATGATGACGTGGCAGGTTAGCCCGTTTGGTTAATTTGGGTTCGAACCTGTGGCTAAGAAAGGTTAGCCCCATGGCTCGAACTCGAGTTAGTTTTTCATTTTTAATTAACTATATTAAGTATGTAATATTTTTTTTCCTTTTTGTTTTTTTTACATTCGGAATGTCTTAATTATGATATATAATCCTTGGTAAATTGTATGTGTTGCTTCCCCAATAATTGGAAGCCCAAATCAATGGAGCAATGAATTTCAGCTACATATACTATCAAACATCAATAATTGTTTATTTATTAATTTATTACATTATTGTGTATAACTTTGTATTAATTGTTTTAATTTGGTTTGTTGGTGCTTTGTGACTTTGTCCATTTTCATTTGAATATTAATAAATTCCGCTCGAAAAAACCAAAACAAAATAGCATCCAAACCAATATAAAACGTTGGGAGAATTGCAAATGAAATTTTTTTAAGCTTTTCAGCTAAATGATTTCTGAAACTGTCACAAGACTCACAACTCCTTACTTTGGTCATTGAGATTTAAAATCGATAGAACTAGTTTTTCAGTTTGTCCACCGTTAATCATTTTGGTCGTTTCGTTAAAAAAATTCATTAAATAAGGAAAAAATCGCAAAAATATCATCAACTTTTGTCAAATTATTTTAGCCCGTTGTTTATTAAATTGAGGCTACTTTTTTCATTTGGTCCTTGTTCATAAATATTTTTCACGAAATAATTAAAATGATTAATGGTGGACAAAGTTAGTGACTACTTTTATTGATTTCAAATCTCGAATGACAAAAATGATGAATTATGCTAATTTCAAAATCTATTTTGACTTCAATGTCTTTTTTTTAATAAGAATTTTGAAGAAGAGGCATTCGAACTCGAAATTTTTGCAACATGGATGAATGCTCATAAGTTAACAAACCAAGAGCATGAGAGGAAATATAGACAATTTTAACTCCTCATGTGAGTGTAAATCAGCCAAAAGATATGTTAAAAACGAGGTGATTTGATATGAAAATAAAGTGGCAATGTAGTAGCATACAAAATCACATAGCTAGGGTGATACCATCTACGACTTTTTTTACGCACACATTTTTTATTAATTTGTGTTCTTAATTCTCTTCAAATTTTACGGTATGATGATCAAAAGTTAAGATTGTGTGTGGATAGTACCACCCGATCTCATATGTCTTTGGCTTACAGCGTACGTATATACAACACAAGGCCGAGGCCGATTTGGCCATGTGTGTGGGTAAAAGATGAGGTGGTCCAAGGTGCTACGCAGTTTCTTTTCTTCTATGTCGCAAATTGTGGGAATGAGAAGGGCTGTGACCCATGCGGCAGTGTTCTTTCTTATTTTGTTTATTCGAAAGAGTCCAGATTTGCTGGTCATTCACAATTTAACCCCCAACATTTTTAACAGGATGTGTGGCAAAAACTTTGGCTTTATCAACCAACACAAGGTTTCGTTTTGTACGATTGTATGTGAAAATTCTGTAATATTTTGGGATATTGCCACTTGGAGTGTTTATATTCACTTCAATATTCGTAAGAAAAAAAAAGTAACTGATAAAACAAGAACTGAAAACAAGATACACGACGGCAACGTAACTTCAGCCTGTCAACTGAAAGTCGGGAGTAATTTTTTAATTATTATTAAGAGGAGAAGAGAGAATTTAAAATTATTATAATAATTTAGAGAAAGTAATATGCATTAAAATATTGAATCACATACAAAAGTTGGAAAGTTAACTCATGAAAGTAAGGATATAATGCGCTCTAACCTTTTCCCCAACAAGATCCTCTCCGAATCATTTTGGTGGTTCTAAAGATTAGTGAATTGTGTCCGTTCATTGTATATCGTGCGATCAATTTTTGTCAAGTACTGTTTGTGTTTAATTTTAAATAAAAATATTTTAAATAATTTATGACCGAACGATATACGATTAATAGACACGATTTACAAATTTTCAAGACCTTCACAAAGAGAATCCAATGAGATCCGGATTCAACTTTTTCACACAATTAAGAATGATTCAATCTGTAAAACAGTAAAGACATCCACAGTAAAATTGTCTTCTCGGTGAATATGGTGAAACTAAATAAAGTAACAAGGACAACATGCACATAAAGATGTTAACACAAGGGTTTTTTCGGGCCCTATAAAATAAAATAATTGTGATTTTTTAGTATAATAAAAATTTTAGTTTTGAGCACTAGTGGTTTACACATTACCTGAGAAAAATGAGAAGATTAAAATGAGAATGTTGCTAACATTTCTTGTATAACAATACGAAACCTCACACACACACACATGTATATATATATATACACACACACATATATTGTAAGGGATTTTTCAAATATATAACCGACAATAATATTTGAAATGGTGAGGCAAGGAGCCTTGCTTGAGAATCAAATAAAGTAAACAAAGAAGCTTAAAAGAGTTTTCAAATGTGAAAAATGATGGTACCAACTTGGGAAGGTTGCATACAACACACAACCAGTGGCATGGTGTGTGAGTGGAAAGATTTTTAAGTGTGTTGAAAATATAGTTTGGTATACTATGATGTGTGAGTGGAGGGATTTTTAAGTGTGCTTGGAATATAGTACGGTACACCAAATATTATAATACAAGTGGTTAAATATTTAAAACAAAAAATTTCTAACCAGTTGTATTATAACACTTGATGTACCAAATTGTGTACCAAATTGTGTTTCTAATCATGATATTATATTGCATATAGTAATAAATTAATGGGAATATTAACGAAAAACTTCCGGCACTGTTCACTTTAATGAAAAACCATATTTTTACACTAAAAGGTCAATATTGGTATTATTCACTTTACCCTTTATTTTATCCTTATCGTTAAAACTCAAAGTTTTCAAATATTTTCATTAGTTTTCCTTAAATTAATAGGAATAGCATGCAAGTTTGTTTCTAACTTTATCAGCCTAAATATTGACATTAGAATGCTCATTTAAAATTTTGAATATAGGTTTCCACTAATTATCATGGAAAGCAAAAGTATGGCGGATGGAAGGTTAGTTTGGAACTGCTTTAAAATTGTTGAAAGGGTTTTTTATGAAATTATTTTTGAAACCAATTCTCAGTGAAAATGTAAGTGAATCCTGGAGATACACTTTTAAGTGTTTTCTGCAAGAAATCCATGATTGGTGATTCTTGTAAAAAACACTTTTAAGTGTTTTTGAAACCCCAAAAACAATTTTACTAAAAACACCTTCATTAATTTTAATAACACTTTCAAACAAATTCATATACTTTATCAAGGTTCAAAATCAATTAGAATTTAGAGGTGGATAATATAAGATAAAAATATCGCATCCAATTTCAGTTTGGGCCTGAAGTTTGAAGCATGCATGGCTATTCATTTTGAAGCATGTCAAATCTTTCATATGGCTGGAATTGAATATCATCGTGGTCAAGGAAACCTAATTAACAGAAGTTAAAGTTACAAAATTTTTATTACTACACAAACGATATTGCGGGAGGAAGAATGAGCGCAAAACGCATGAGCGAATGTTATTAAGCAAATGGGTTACAAAGACTTTTGCTCACTACCCCTTTAAAATGCTGTAGCTTATCGTTATTCCTACTCTTTTTTTTTAGTTGTTGAAAAATGGTGGTAAAAGTGTGGAGCCAAAAATAATCAAGAGAAATATGGTGGCGACACATGGATTTTTTGGCTAAAAAGACAAAATTATCCTTCACACACACCGGAACTCCCACTCGCAAGTAGCGAACAATTACCACTCAATCAAGGTCAAAAGTAATCAAAATAGGTATTTATTCAAAACCTATTTCATCCATCCTCATCAAATCCTTCCCACAACTAACCCTCAATTATTCATTCAAATTAGGATTAATTACCTTAATTAATTAATTAATTAATTACCTAATTAATTAATTTTATAAGTAATTTCCTAATTGATTGCAATATATTATTTTGACATAATATCTTGCAATTAGAGCCAAAAACCACCATAAGTGGCAGGACCCCTTCTCTCCAAAGAGGGCCGGCCACACCCCTATATAAACACCCTCATTTCTCCAAAAACCTAGGTTCATTCTTCTCCTAAAATTCTCTAAACACTTTCTCTCTCAAATTCTAACTTTGGCATCGGAGGTTCTTCGGCCAAAGTGCCCCCCCAACCAATTCATCGTGGGCATGTGAGGCTCTTGGCCTTGACTTTAGGTGTTCATTGTTTTGCAGGTGCATTTTCGTCCAAGAGAAGAAGACGAAAATTTGCATCCACAAAAAGCAAAAGCTCAAACAAAACTAACTGGGTCATACCAAGTAGATACTCACGAACAAGTAACTAAACAAAGAAGGAGGATTATCAAAGTAAAATTTGCCTAAATTTAAATCAATAATATAGTTTGCTAAGGAGCATTATTAGGGTAAAGTTATAATGGCAAACTACTACAAATAATTTTCAATGGACCACTCCGTACGTGTTTTATTTATTTATTTCTTTCATTTCATTTACATTGCTAAGTAGCAAGGGACTTGCTTCTTTAATTCGAGTACCTTCCTCGAGGACAGACGTTTAATTTGTTTACCTAGTAGGGAGGCTCGATTATTTTTGTTACTATTATTTCAAGTTTCAACCTATACCACACACATTGCTCTCAAATGTGCATGACTCAGGCTTTATGACTCCACGTATATATGCATACACAGTTGACCGCAGTAGAAATTAAAATTCAAGAACCTTCTTGGGTTCGATCAATTAGGGTTTATACAGATAGGAGCTTCAAGGGAGGAGGTTGGGGTTTTCTCAACCACCTAGCTGCTGGTGCTATTATATTGGTGGACCAACAAATATATCCCGGCCTATCTGCTTTTCAGTTTCCATGCATGCACAAAAAGTAGGGTTCCTGGGTTCGATCGATTTATACATATAGGAGCTTTTAAAGGAGGAGGTTGGGATCTCAACTACCTAGCTGCTGGTGCTACAATGTATATAGGTGGAGCACAGTCCACGGACAAGACAAACCAATACCATCACTATTATTTGCCTGAAATTTGGCAGCTATGATATATATGAAGCAACAGCCCTTTAGGTTTAGGGAGGAAGCTTTGCATTTCCTTTCCCAACATGTCATAAAACCAATGCCCAGTTTTTAGCCACGACATCAGACCAACCACTCTCTGCCTGTCATAAATTTCCAACATACATATGGTGAAAAACATTATTATCTTCATATATATTTTATGGTACTCTGAAGTATCTTTTCAAGATATTTAATTGTTAGATTTTGATTATTTGTGATATATATATATATTAAAAAATCCCTATTATCTTCTCTTTTCCTCTCTTTTTCATTTCCAATATACAGTCTTGTAAGATCTATTCCATATCGTATTTCAATGAGCGAAACTGTCTAATATTTAGTTGCAGGTCTTTCCTAAAAAATCATACAAGAAATATTTTTTTTGGTTGGGTAAACGCAAAATGCTGCATGCAAGATGGAGACGGGTAAAGATCATGTTGCTGCTAGGGTTCTGCAACAGTGCGCTTTGAAGTGCGAAGAGAAGTTGTTGGAGGGTGAAAACAACTTTATGGTTTTTTATTTTGAGTGTTGGGTCAATCTCAGCAGATTCTCGGGACTCTCGGCTAGGATTAAATGCAACTAGCTATAACTGCATGTTGCAGACTCGACCCCATAACTCTCTGGTGTCCAATTGTTATGAGTGGCTTTAGACTGTGATGTCCTTAGTGATGTAACAAACAGTAAAACAAAAATGAATTCAAAATTTATTAATCAATTTCCATATCATTTAAATATTGGTTTAGTCTGGAATAAAAAGCAAATGCTTTAAACCCTAGCTCAAGAATATTTGATTGCGAATCAGTTTATTTTAAGCTTTTTATCCCTCTAGGTCATATATATTCTGACTATTCCTTTTTATAGAAGAAATTCTTAAGTTTGGACGTCTAGACACATCCTAATTTGTGAGCATTTTTTTTGCTTTTTGAGGCGAAACGATAATGGCTTTATTAGCATTTTAAGAAAAAGTACAAACTTCAAACAGGGCATCTTGGATGAAATCCGAAGTATCCTCAAACCAAAATGACTCCAAAACAAAAAAAATAAGGCCAACTTGGCCAATCTAACACATACAGCACTCCAAAGCCAAAATAACTACAATCCCGTCAACTAGAAATTGAATCATTTTATAACCCGCCTCGTGGGGGACTCTCCAACAAAATCGCCAACAAAACCGTAAGGGTACACTCTTCATGCAAGCAACGCCGACTCAAAAGAGGGACTACAAAAGAAACAAATAGTGACCACTAAGATAGAGACTTTGAATACAAAACTACCAACCAAGTTACCGGTTGCATAAGGATAAACTGCACCAATGCCACCATGAGACGTGAACAAAAGACACAAGCCCAAAAGAGAAATCTAACACGAACAAAAGCCGCACTATAACCTACAAAACCCATTTCAGAAAAATTCAACCCCATCTCTTGCCAAACCCACACTATCAGAAAAAAAAAAACAAAAAAAAGAAAAAAAATTAAGAAAGAGGATTTTGAGAGAATGATTGGATTGAAAAGGGACCCCAAAAAAAAAAAAAAAAAAGGTGATAGATAACTCAAATCTAAACAAGTTTAGACACAAACTTAATCACCACAAAGAGGACTATTATTGACCACAATAAATTAAAAAAAAAATGAAAAGAGGGAATGGAGCAGAGAGGAGGAGGAGGAGGAGGAGTAGAAGTGTTTCTCCTTCCTCCTTCCCTTACCGCAACTTTTGCTCTAAGTTTTCTATGGAGGCTTAAAAAATGAGGAATTTTACCAAATAGTAAAATACAATTTACAATAGATGGGTTGGCAAAATATCTTTAAACTCTTATGCTAAAATAGTAAAATTTTATCCTTTACTTCGAATACTCTCAAAAAAATTAATATTTTTTCTTCTTTTAAATACACCAATATCCTACTCTTTAAAAAGAAAGATTTATGTAGCGGATCTTTCACTTGCTCAAAGTCAAAAGAAAACAGTAAAATGGTATGTCTCCCATCTCAAAGTATGTTAGATGGATTGTTAATCAATTAGTATTAAGTCTAGTAATATTTCTCTTCACTAATAAGTGAGAAATCTTAAATTCGATTATCATCAAAAGCAAATTTGAACTATATTATTACTAGTCCTTATGAAACTTAGCTCACTCCTCACTCCCTAGTGTAGATAATATAGTTTGTTAAAATATATATATATATATATATATATATATATATATATAAAGGTACATGGTCAACAAATTATGATTGTATGCATACTTAACAGTATTAATATAAAATGTCTAATTAGGATTAGCCTCTCTTTTGCAAAAGCAAATGAAAACGTGGTGTGTCCTTATCCAAGGGGCATTGCAATTTGCATATGAGTAGATGAGGATCTATATAAAGTTATATACAATGTTTAAAAGCTGAAAATTGTTCCAATATTTAGTTGTTATTATTTTTAAAATTCCATGCTTTGTCCTATTAATCATTATATCTTCTTTATTCCCCCGTCTTTACGTATAGAAAACTCAGACATCATCATACAAATAACTTTAATTTATGTTTTCCATTAAAGGAATTTTCATTTTGCTTTGGAATATCTAGGTTATTATCTCCATCATTCATTATTTTCTTAGGACTCCTTTACTTATCGGTAATAAAAACAAAAAAAAAAAGGAATGATTTCCGTTTATGATTTCTCTTGCATTTACTTGCATGCAATCCGTAAGAAAACCATCTAAAAAATTATAACGGAATAACTCAATTTAAAGAAGTTAATTTACTAGGGGAGTTGTTAATCAAATTCCCTCTCCTCACTTTTTTCTCATTCCAAAGTTATCCATTCTTTATTTCCCTATTTTCGATTTGAGTATCCCAAGGGAAAAGTTAAAATATCCAAATCAGCATTACCATAAAAAAAAGCAGTAGTAATATTTTCCAACTAAAAAATCAAATCTAATGTGACATGACATAGATTGGCAGCCCTTACCCTTGCTGCCAAAATTGACAGCAACCTCAAAAAACTTTTAATTGATTATTAAACGCATTTAATTGTAAAAAATTTAAATATCTATTAAAATAAATTAATGTAATAAAATAATAATTGACGCCCTAACTGCTATGACCCAAAATAGAAGGGCCCAACTGAGCGTATGATCGAATTTTTCAAGTTCCAAGTTTATGCCAATGATTTAAGAGGAGTTTTAACCAAAAACTCACGGTACTGTTCATTTTAACGAAAAATCATATTTTTATACTAAAAAGTCAATTCTGGTACTATTCACTTTACTCTTTATTTTGCCCTTATCATTAAAATTAGAAATTTTAAAGTCATTTTCATTAGTTTTCTTTTATTTAAGTTGACGAGCTCAATAACAATCCTTCCGTGTCACTCACTCAGGCTTTAAATTGTTGGGCCAACAGGCATTTGGTCCAGAGATGTTATCAGACTCAGCCCACAAACAAAACTTCTGAGTCCAGGATCAAAGCTTCGAGCTTTGGAAAATAGTCGAGGGAAACAGACATGGCGGCGAACCGCGCGAGGCGAACCCTACAATTCTCTTCAGCTTCTGCAAAAACCCTTCTGTCCCGTTCGCCGTCTTCACCTTTCGCTTCCAAAGCTTCCAAGCTAACCGAACTCACTTCCCTCAAGCCCGCTTCTGCTCCTCGACTCGCTGCCCAGAAGCTCAAGTTCTCAAGGTTCGATTTTTATTTTTGGAACTTTGATTTTTTACGTATGTTAGCAATTGATTGATAAAATGCAATGGAAAACTGAATTTTGGGTCTCTTGGTGATCTGGGTTTTTTATTTTTTTAGTTTTGGTTATGATTAGTGATTTTTGTTCTTCATTTTACTGAAATTTTGAGCATTGTTAGGAAAACAGATGAGTTTGTTACTAAATTTAGTATGATTTGAGCAAAACATCTTTTGTCTTCAATTCATGAACTTGTTATTGTTGTGGGTATTGAAACATGTGTGGTGGGAGGCTTTAAAGAGTTTGTGTTTTTCAATTTTAGGCTTCCGGTGGGGTTGGGCGGTGCGCAGTCGTTGATCCCGTTGCACAGTGCTACCGCTTCTGCCTTGTTGACGTCGCTCCTGTCTTTGCACAACACCAGCTGGGGGTGCCTATCAGAAGGTATTGTTCGGAATTTACGTTTGTCTTCATACAGTGGATTATGTACGTGTGATATGTTTTTTGGATGTCATTACATATTATCATTTATCAATTCCGAGAATCCAACATGCCTCTCTTCAATAATCTTGTTAGTGAGAGTTGTACTCTCTGAAAATGAATAAGCATTTTATGTTGGAACATCGTGATTGGGAGTTTTGATTCATTGTCAAGCTAAAATGCTGTTACCAACTTACCATGCCATGAACGGAACTGTATTTTTACTGCAGAAGAGGGTGAGTTATGAAATTTGTCTTATTACCTGTCTTCAAGTGAGTTGAGATGGACCTGCGTGTTATTGATGTTTGATGCTGCACCTAGTTTTAAGGGGTTGCGTTGTGCTTGCAAATTATATGTCTCATCATGCCTTTTAATATTGGTTGGTTGGAGTTGTGCTTTAGCAAGATCTCTTCTTGCTGAGCGCAATGTCCGCCTATCGATTTTGCTGCAAAACTACTAAATATGACCTCATTGTTTACTCTGTTGTTTATTTTTCTGCGGGAACGTTAACCAGATCATCAATATAGTAACTTAAGTTATAGCATTTCTTGTATTCGATACAGATGGCTAAGTTGCACGGTGGGTCAGATTTTTTGGATCTCTGTAAATCTTCCCTAGGAGAGGGAAAATAATGCTCTGGAGCGTTGAGCTCAGGAGCATGTATTCTGTAAAAAATTGCTGGAGCAAAATAAGTAGCTAAGAATGCATTGTTCTTAGTTTTCTTCAGACATATTCTTGTGACACGGGGAAGGAAGGGAGACAAATATCTCGACTCTGGAATTTGTTCTATTATGTATAGGTAGAATGACATTCCAATTGTTTAATATACATCATTTTGATGCTCTCGTGGTTTTTTGAATGTCGTCCATGAAAACACCTTGGAACTTTCGTTTCCTAGACATCTTTATATTAGATGCTTGGAATCTACTTCCTCATCTGGATGATGGGGGTTGGTTTTACCTGTACTTATCAACGAATCTTTATGTGATTGCTTGAGCACACAACCAGAAAGTATGAAAAAACAAGAAAATACAAGGGTGAGTAAAAAAAAGGTTTACTTCGATGCTTTTGTTAATTGATAATACGTACCTAGTTAATTAAGGGTTCTGTTAATATGGCAACGCATCTTTTAATTTGGTAACTCTGGTCGCTTTCCCGTATTTCCCATTAATAATGGTTTCTTTACTGATGGGTGTTTGCTTTCAGAGAGTGTTGTCTTTAACCATGTCAAATAATGCAATCTCACTGAGGCCTGCTTATCAGATCTGACAGATCATGATTCTATGTCCTCTAGGTTCCCTTCATTTTCTCACCTTGTATATTTTCATCAATCGCAGGTTTCGCTACTCCACTATAGCATGGCCCGAGCTGTTTCTAGGTACACACGGGATCGTGGAGTTTGTTTCTTTTCAGGTTTCTGTTTGCAATTGAACTTTAATGTACCTTGAAAAGTAGATTATCGTTTCATTCTTTCTCAATGTAGTTCAGACTGTAGTTACGATGACCTGACATTCTGCATGTCCTCGTTCGAAATTTTGAAGACAAGAGATCGGGAATATCTTGTTACAACTCTGCAACTAGCTTACTGTTGTTTTTGGAACAATTGGTAAATCGGCTGTTATGCTTATTGGTTTTATTGGCAATAATGTTTGCAATACATTATTGTATCATGACAAACAAAATCTCTGAACTTCCCGACATGGTCGATTTCCTTAGAGCTCGTTTGATTGCCATTTCATTGTTCGATTTCAGTTTTCATTTTTTTGTAGCGGGAAAGTATTGCAAACTTTGTAGTATTAACTTTACAATGCGGCAGAAACACGGTCCGGTGCACAAAGTGTCGTAATACAAGTGGTTGGATATTTGAAAAATAATTTCAACCACTGGTATTATGATACTGGGTCGTGTTCTTGGCACGCTAAAAAATTCTCCCCAACTAGATAGTCTAAG